>NC_044402.1:62413037-62730729 GCF_006542625.1 Nomascus leucogenys | reverse complement strand
CAGATTTGTAAACCAGAGGTCACTGGTAAATGCTGCCAAAGCTGGAGGAAAGGAGGGGCAGAGCTGGTGTGCATGGGTGAGCATGGAGTGGGAGTATGGAGACAGAAGTGTGGACTGCTCGGTCTAGCAGCTCAACTCTGAAGGAAAGCAAAGAGATCGGGAGCTAGAGAGGAGTGGACAGTCAGGGAGGCGTGGGAGAAGCTTGGACCATGTGTGGTGACGAGAAGGACCATGGAGAGAAATGTGGTTGGATATGCAGAAAAACAAGGGGGCCTAGAGAGGATGATCTCCTGGGAATTACACCAACCCAGTGGGTATTTCTTCAGGAACTGAGATCCAGGGCTGCAGAGAGGGATGCCCAAGAGGGAACACTGGGCCTGGGCAGCTTTTGTTAAGACCACGCCCTTTCTCAGTTCCCCAAGACCCTTGCTGCTTGTGCAGTTTGGACACCTTGTCTTGATACACACACCAGCTATGGAGAAGATGCTCAATAAACACCCCATGAATTAATGTACTTTCAGAGGAGCTGGAGGGGAGAGAGGCAAAAACAAAATTAACATCCTCCCTCCACTATGTTCGCAAAGGGGCTGGGAAATTTTCTGCTATTTAATCAATTCTTTTGAACCGATGCTACACTGCCACTCTCAGCAGCTGTGACTTTACTTTCATTCATTTCTCCAGAGGGACAGGCAGGGCCACCTGGATGGATTTACAAGGGATGACTGTTCTGCACGTTCCCAGGCGGAGAACTGTCAGGGTGCCAAAGGGGTGGAGGGCCACGGGAGGCCTCCGGTCTCCTCTCAGCCTGTCAGCCTTTACTGCGTCGGCTGGACTGATAGAGTTCAGAATCAGAACCCACAGACATGCAGATAAGCACCTGGCCATGGGCCAGGATCCATGTTCACATTCTACAGCCGCAGTGACTGCTGCCATAACCATGGGGCAATTCCAGATCTGACAATGGCCACAACGGGTTTTCTAAACAGATATGTCACAGAAAGCATTAGAAGTATGGTGTGTTTGTGTGCTTATGTTCATGTGCACAAAGCTGGCTGATAAGACACTTTCACACCCTAGTAATATGTCTTTGTTAAGCACTGTCCCTACAAAACAAAATATAAACATTTTTAAAAATCAATTCTTCAATCACGAAATATTGAGCACGTGCTCTGGGCAAGGCACAATGCTACTGGAGATGAAAGCAATTAGAAGACCCACTTCCTTCTCTCAAAGGCTCAGGACCAGAATCCAGAGTCAGGCTATACATCTACTCCAACTTCATTATCACAAAGACGATAAAACCAACCACTCTTCTTTGAATATTTACTGCAAGCCAGGCAAGGTAAAGGCACTTTACACAATTACATCAAATAATCCTCAGCAACCCTGCAAGGAGCGACAATGACATCTAACGTGTGAGATCTTATGAAATGCCAGGCATTGTGCTAAACGCCAAACAGGATTACCTCATCTAACCTCCAACTCTATAAGGAACTGCTACATGACTACTATTCACTGAACTTCTATCACCTGCCAGGAACTGCTCTGAACACTTACAGAAATGATCTCACTTAATGCTCCCAGAGGCCCTAATGTGCAGAAAAGTGAGGCCCAAAAAGCTTAAGCAACACACCCCAAGGCACATGGTTAATAAGCCCCAGAAGCAGGACTAGAATCCAAGATCCATCTGACCGTGACATCTGGACTGTTAATCACCATGCTGCCTGAACGATGTGCCTAAGATTTAATGATCAAAATGAGATCTTGATGCATAAAGGGTTCATTTTAAGACAAGAGACGCCATAGATCAGGACAGCGTTAGGCAAAGGGCAAGTGGAAGCTCCTTTGCTTTCTCCAGGGCAGAGACCATGTCTTTATTTATCTCCATACCCACAGTGTTCTTGGCAAAAAGGAGAGACCCGAAAAACATCTGTTAGTGCCCTGGGTTTGCAGATTTCTGGACCTTCTCTGAGAAGATTTCTGGGAGGGGGTGATTTGAGCCAGAAAGATGTACATAAAGTGGATTAAAGGGGGCAGGTGAGGGTTACAACAGAATCATAATGGCACTGAGAAAGGACTGGAGAAGGCCTAGAGATACAATGGTTTAGCTTAGGATAGTCATGACGGCTTTACGGGGGCTGTCCACTGTGTGGTCCAACTTCAGATCTCAGCTGTGCCCATTTGTTTCAAATGAACTAGTCTAAAATGGAAGAAAGTATATCTGGCCCTCAGACCCCTTAAAGCTTTCCTTCCCTTCCTTCCCTCCTTCCCTCCCTACCTCCCTTCCTCCCTTCCTTCCTTCCAAAAGCTGCCCAAAATCAACTCTCTGTCTCCTGAGTTCATCAATGGGGATATCATCTATTCCAGCATGGTGCACATTTCAAAGCTTTGCTTCCCACAATGATTCAAGCCAAGATAAAGAAATGATTGTCTCCCTCAAAGTATAAAGGAGGCAACATTGTAACATAAAATTTGAAACTCTTTTCAGCCACAAAACTCTAAAAAACCATCTCATATTTCATAATTAAACAATTAAATTTCATCAGTTACCTGACAGATATGTGAGTCCACGCTCCTGCATGTGAAACTGTCAAGAAAGCCATTTCCTGTCGGATATAGATATTCAAAGACTAGTAGTAATTAGACACAGTGATTAGAATCCCATTTATGCTGCACCAGAAACTCCTCTTGGTCCCTGAGGGCTAGTGTGCAAAGCACTGGGGCAAGAGAAGGAAATGGGTTTAAGTGGTGCTTGAGTATTATCTGAACCAGCCAAAAGATGGAAGTGGAAGCATGTAATGCACCATCACTTTACGAAGCAAGAGTGATTCTAAGTCTCACCAGAAATCAGGGCAAAAGTAGCTTAAAGTTAGATGTGTTGCACTATTTGGTTTATTACAATCAGGAAACGTCTGTCCAAAAGTCCTATTCTCAGAGATGGTAGTAGGGACATCAGTTTAGCTTTGCCACCCTTTGATTGCCTGTTGTCATATATGAGGTAGGATTCAAACAGAAGGCAGAATAGCATCTGTAAGTTCTACTGGGCTGCACAATGCTCCATCCTACCCTGTGTCCCAGAACAGACAGCTTCACCTTTATGGAGTACTTCAGTGGGCCTCCGATGGAATCTGCAGAACAGGAGAGAGCATGAAAGGGGTATTCATCACCTGGCTCCTTTCCTGCTGGACAGTTCTGGCAGTGACTGCAACCCTCCACCAAAGCTCCAGCCCCTCCCCTTCAACCACAGCTCTCAGTGGTATTTCCTCTCTCTCCCTTCCCTCTTAGTTCTAGATCCATGCTATCCTCAGCCCCTTCAAGCTTAGGGATATCTTCCCACGTCTGCAAGCCTTAGAATGCTTTACTGTTCCTTATCTGTTTCCCGAGCCAGTCCACGCCCTTGTTAATAGTGCCTACATAACCGTTCCTCAATTACCCCACCTGTTTCCTGTTGGGACCCTGACTGATGGAGATATGCTCCTCAAATAAAAGAATACTAACACCATATGATAATAATTAACCTCATCAACGTAACCGCTAGCAATGGGACACTATTTTTATTTTTTTTGCGACAGGGTTTCACTCCCATCGTCCAGACTGGAGTGCAGTGGCAAGATCTTAGTTCACTGCAGCCTCTGCCTCCCAGGCTCACGTGATTCTCCTGCCTCAGCCTCCCAAATAGCTAGGATTACAGGCATGCACCACCACACCCGGCTAATTTTTGTACTTCTAGTAGAGATGGGGTTTCATCATGTTGGCCAGGCTGGTCTTGAACCCCTGGCCTCAAGAGATCCACCTGCCTTGGCCTCCCACCTGCCTTGGCCTCCCAAAGTGCTGGGATTACAGGAGTGTGCCACCATGCCCAACCAAATAGGACACTTTAAACCAGCAAAATTATCTTCCACACACATCCTGGTACTATCCCTCATGAAACGGAGGCAGACAAATTGCCACTCTTTATGGGCCATCTAATTTCCAAAGGACCAACAGTGTTGATAACCAGCGTCAGAAATTTCTTCTTTAGGGAAGACACCCTGGGACTGGCTTCTCACAAACTCAGATCAAGATAAACTACCACGGTGGACGAACAATTTCCTGCCTGAGTTTTTCAAGGGGCCCCTTACTGAGGCAGGAGGAGGTAAATATAGGATCTTGGGGACACCACTGGCCTCAGGCTGCAGTGATGAATATGAGTCCTGGCTTCATGAACACTCGATCACATAGCTTTATTATTCTGGAAAAACATATCCGTTATGAATGGGGACTGGCTCTACACTAACCAATACTGTCTCCTAATTAATATCTGATCTGTTTCAGCCCGGAAGGCAAAGGATCTTTTACCTTTATGTGCTCAGAGTGCCACACAGGGTCGCTTGGATGAAGGGATTACGCTGCTAGTCCCTAGCCATTTACCTCCCTTACACAAAGGGATTCTTTCTAACGTTTTCAGGATAGAGCAGCAACTGGAGTGAGGGTGGGCATGCAGGGGAGGGTGAATGAGGGAGGAAGGAAAGTCTGCAAACAAACGGGCCACTTATCTCCAGGAGTCTTTCTACCTTTTCCTACAGCTGAGTAGCTTGGGGGAAGGTTGTCTGCCAAGCTTCCCTGGCCCGTGTAAACACTCTGGCACCAGCTGGGGTTTGGAATCCGCTGACTCTCTGCCAGCTGGCAACCTGGAGATGGGTCAGATTAAAGGAATGCATAATGAAGAAGGGGGTGGGGGATAGAGGCTGTATTTACACAGAGGGGGTCTGCAGGGGTCAGTACGGCACTAGCCAAAGGGGCCTCTGGAAGTGGAAAAATAGGAAGGGAAGAGGAAGGGGTTTCAATGTGCCCAAGCACCATGCCCCACCCAACTGGCCCAAGACTGTTACGTTCATTTATTTTTTTCCTTTTAAAAACTGACTTCTTTGTCCCCTTCTCAGTCCCCCGCAGCATCTCCCAAGCCAATTACACACAGCCCTTTGAAAGGTTTGCAGCTGGCTGTTCGAGAAGGCTCAGCGTGATCAGACAACACGGACACTTGATCTTCTGAGATCCCAATTTGGGAACGTTAACACGGAAACCCTAGCCACGTGCTGACAAGCAGGCCCTGGGCCACATTCTGCCCCAGACTGAGCCCGAGCAAGAGGAGAGGGCACAGATAGCCAGCAGTCTCAGGCAGCCATCCTGGCTTCCAGCCTTAAAGAGAGAGAGATTCCAGGCTCCCCCATGCAAAGCCTAGGGGGCACAGATGCAGAGAGGACAGCTCTGGGACAGGACCAACAGGCTCCCCAGCCCTTTCACTACCCTGAGGAGGCAAGGAGGACAAGAACAGACTGAAACCTGTTGGGTATTTGGTGGCCACACCTGCTAGGAAGGCCACCTGCAGCTCTACTGAAGCCCGTGCAGATAGGTAAAGCTCAAATGGCTGTACATATATTATTAAGAGGAAGCAGAGGGGAGAAAGGTGCAGTGAGGAGGCAAGAGACCTGTTCCCTGACAGCTCAGCCACAAACCCGACGGGCTGCTTCCAGCTGCTCCCATCCACCTCACTGGGCCTCAGTGTTCCCATTTTTTAAGGGTGTTCTCTGAAGTCCCTTTGCATCCATGGATTCTTCCCCATGCTTCTGGGACACGGCTTCACCTCCAGGCCCACGGTGCAAGCCTCAGCTCCTCTTGCTTTCTTGGGAATCTCTGCTGTAGCAGCCACCTCTATTCCAGTGACACTCAGATCTACTTTTCCTGCTGGAATCTTTCTCCCCAGGGTGGGAGGTGGGAGGCTGCATCTTTACCTAGATAGTGCATGATTAACTTCCATTCAACATGCCAAACCTGGTGCCCAGGAGAAAGCTCTATACTTGCCTATGTCCCAGGCTGCGGTCAAAGACTCCCCACCTTTCCTTATAGCCCCTTGTTGGCTTTTTCCTTCACTATTTTATTAAATCCATCATTTCTACTCCCAATGCTGCTAAGAGCTTCATATTCTCATTTGCCACCAGCCTGTAGGAGAGACTTCTAATCGGATCCTCAGCCTCAAGACTCAAAACCCCTTCCTCCCCTCCCACTATCCATAGCTAGAACAGCCAGGCATATACACACAAACATACACGCACACACCACAGCCCCTTCATTGCCTTCTGCTGCTTAAAGGATAATGTCTAACTCTTTAATCTGGCATTCCTAATCCTCCCTGCCTCTCCACATTTGATTATCACAACTTTCCAAACTAATATGATAGCCCTGGATGTCCTAAAGGATATATTAAGGATATTATTCCATTAAATACTCTCCAAGATCAACAAATGTATTTGGTAGAGAAATATGTAACTCAATACTATATGAAGGCTCTGACAAGTCCTTCAATAAACAGTAAAGAAACAGCCCAGCATTTCCCAGGGCAATCTGGCCCAGGAACCCTTGTGTAGCAGTATGCGTAGTAGCCACTTTCTTTGATTCTCTGAATGTCCTTTCTTGCCTGCACTCCAGCCATCTGCTCCGCTCCAGCACACCATCCGCCCCAGCACACACCAACCGCCCCAGCACAGCATCCGCCCCAGCACAGCATCCGCCCCAGCACACCACACCATCCGCCCCAGCCCACCATGCGCCCCAGCACACCACACCATCCGCTCCAGCCCACCATCCGCCCCAGCCCACCATCCGCCCAGCCCACCATCCGCCGCAGCCCACCATCCGCCGCAGCCCACCATCCGCCCCAGCACACCATCCGCCCCAGCACACCATCCGCCCCAGCACACCATCCGCCCCAGCACACCACACCATCCGCCCCAGCACACCAGCCCTGAGCAAGAGGCTCTCCCAGGCAATCAAGTCCTAGAACTTCACAGAAGCCCCTCAGTGTTACCACCCAGCCCTGTCCCCACCGCCTGTTTGCTTACTGCATCCCTGGGAAGGGATGCGGAGGCAGGGCATCTCACTTTGGTTTTGAAAATCAAAGTGGGCCAGGCGCGGTGGCTCCCACCTCTAATCCCAGCACTTTGGGAGGCCGAGGCAGGTGGATCACCTGAGGTCAGGAGTTCAAGACCAGCCTGGCCAACATGGTGAAACCCTGTCTCTACTAAAAATACAAAATTAAGCGTGGTGGTGTGTGTCTGCAATCCCAGCTACTCGGGTGGCTGAGGCAAGAGAATCGCTTGAATCCAGGAGGCAGAGGTTGCAGTGAGCGGATATCGTGTCACTGCACTCCAGCCTGGAACAGAGTGAGACCCCATCTCAAAAAAGAAAAAAAGAAAACCAAAGTGAACAGATCTCACCCAAAAGCTGACTGGGTAACTTATTTCCACAGCCTCTCAATGGGGCAGTAATGGGCTACTCTGTTGGGGTTTAAATTTTTCAAATTTTCACCATTTCAACAACCATTTCACCACAGGCCATTTCATCCATGTGGCTTGTGTAGTTAATGTCTAGAGGTAAGAAGTTACATTTCCACTTTAGAGTCAATCCTTTTTTTTTTTTTTTTTTTTTTTTTTTTTTTTTACAGAGGGTCTTGCTCTGTGGCCCAGGCTGGAGTGCAGTGGGGTGCTACCACGGCTCACCGCAGCCTTAACCTCCCAGCCTCAAATGATCCTCCTACCTCAGCCTCTTCAGTAGCTGAGGTACACGCCACCATGCCGAGGCTGGTCTCGAACTCCTGGCCTCAAGGGATCCTCCTGCCTCAGCCTCCCGAAGTGCTGAGATAACAGGTGTGAGCCACTGCGCCTGGCCAACTTCTAGTCAATCCTGACTTGAGTTTTTCATGATGCTTTTGTATCCTTCTCTGACTGGTCTAATACCCTCACTTTCACCTTCTGAGCCACTGTTCAAAAGGCTTCTGAAAAGTCACGCTTTGATTTCTATTAGCTGGGAATGGTATCTGTAAGATCCAGGGTGCGGGCTTCTCTTTCCAGCACCCCTTGGCTGTCAAGCCCCCTCCTCCTGCCCTCTTCGCTCTCCCACTTCCACCCCCACCCTCCACCTGTGCCCTGGCTTCTACCCCCCAACCCACCACCTCTCCCCCAGCAGCAGGCTTGTCATTAATCCAAACTTTCCATCTTTCCATTCCCAAAACGAAACCACTTTAACATTGCCTTTTTCTGATCATCAAAATAATATGCATTTCATTAAAACAAATATATATATATGAATAGACAGATATAACCACGGAGAAAAAAAGTAAAATTACTTGCAATCCTACGACAGAGAAAAACACTGGTGCTATTTTGATGATCATCCTTATAGGTATTTTTCTATAAAAATAAAACACATCCAAACGTTTACAGAAAAAGGCCCACACCAATATGGTATTCTGTAAGCTGCTTTTAAAAAAACCATAACCATATGTTTTGGACATCATTCTATGACACTGCATACAGATTTATGTCACCATTTTAAATTGATCTAACCAATCCCTTACTGGTAGGCATTTAGGACAACCTCATCTTTAAAAAATGCTAACATCTTAAAATATTTGGATATACTATTGAGTGGGAAAAAAATCGGAATTCAGCCTGTGCATTTTTATTACAACCATAAAAAATCATAGTGTCCAGGCATAAAAACAGAGTAAAAATTAAGTCAATTTTTTAAAGTGGAAGAGCTATAGGAAATCTGCTTATAAAAGTGGTATTTACACAAAAAAGAAAGTCCTTCAACAAAAACAACGTGTAAAATGCAAAATCTCCATTTTTTTAAACATGTTATGGTTAGGTCACGCCTCAGTATAAAATATTTCAAGCAGCTGATCTCCATTTGATTTAACCTCATAGTTTTCTTCCCAGTGGGAGAGGGAGACAGCAGTAAGCAGTGCTGAAGCCATATGATCTTTGAGAAGGGACAAGGTGAGGGGTAATTCTGGAGCTTGTGGCTCTTGGGGGAGGGCATTCATGGGCAGAGCCGGGGGCTGGGGGCTCAGGCACACAGGGAGAAGTGGGGCTCAGAGGTCACCGAGAAGCCCTCCACACACCCACTCAATCTGTACTTTTTGTTTTGTTTTTGGTTTTTTTTTTTTTTTTTTTTTTGAGACAAAGTCTTGCTCTCTTGCCCAGGCTGGAGGGCAGTGGCATGATCTCGGCTCACTGAAACCCCCACCTGCCGGGTTCAAGTGATTCTCCTGTCTCAGCCTCCCAAGTAGCTGGAACTACAGGCATGCGCCACCACACCCGGCTAATGTTTTGTATTTTTAGTAGAGATGGGGTTTCACCATGTTGGCCAGCCTGGTCTCAAACCCCTGACCTCAATTGATCCACCCACCTTGCCCCCACAAAGTGTTGGGATTACAGGCGTAAGCCACTGTGCCTGGCCCAATCTGTAAATTTCTTAACAGTCTTCGTGGCCCAGGCAGCAATGTTTGAGTGTAAAAGGTATAGGCCAGGCACAGTAGCTCATGCCTGTAATCCCAGCTCTTTGGGAGGCTAAGACAGGCAGATCAGTTGAGGTCAGGAGTTTGAGACCGGCCTGGCCAACATGGCGAAACCCCATCTCTACTAAAAATACAAAAATTAGCTGGGTGTGATGGTGTGTGCCTGTAGTACCAGCTACTCGGGAGGCTGAGGCAGGGGAATTGCTTGAACCCAGGAAGCGGAGGTTGCAGTAAGCCAATATCATGCCACTGCACTTCAGCCTGGATGACAGAGTGAGGCTCCATCTCAAAAAAAAAAAAAAAAAATCATTTTGGGAGGCCAAGGTGGGCAGATCACCTGAGGTCAGGAGTCCGAGACCACCCTGGCCAACATGGCGAAACCCTGTCTCTACTAAAAATACAAAAGTTAGCCAGTGTGGTGGTGGGCGCCTGTAATCCCAACTACTTAGGAGGCTGAGGCAGGAGAATCGCATGGGCCTGGGAGGCGGAGGTTGCAGTGAGCCAAGATCACACCATTGCACTCCAGCCTGGGTGACAAAGCGAAACTCTGTCTCAAAAAAAAAAAAAAAAAAAAAAAGATATGTCTGGTGAGGAATGGATGCACCAGGATGTACAGACTGTACATAACCTATAAGATGAAAATTAGAGGCACATAAAATGGTTGCTTAATGATAGAGACAATACTCATGGAATTAATTAATTAATATTCAGGTACTCTGAACAAATAATATTGAGTCCTTACTGTATATCAGGTTCTATATAAGGATGCCATGCATGCATTATTCACTTATTTGGTCCTTTCAAAAACTCACTGAAGTAGATACAAGAATTTTCAACCCCATTTTACTGCCAAGGAAACGGCCACAGTTAAGTAACTTCATCATGTTATCTAGTTAAGTACAGGAGTCGGTAAAGAATCAGACAATCTAAATCAAAGCCTGCACTCACCACACATACATAACACCATATTTATAAGCCCCATGTGACGTGGCAATGAGAAATGGAGAATCAGGGTGCATGTCCTGATAAGGCAACTGAGCCTCAAATCTGCAGCCTATTTTTCCAGGGAAGGAGAGCCTGCAAGTTAATCATCATAATAAACCTTTTCTAAAAGGAGCTCTATATACTATATAAGAATACCCTATCTTTCACTTTCAAGAGGTCTCCATGGAAATGAACAAAATCAAATGTGACCCGGAGCCAGTTCTCTGCGATCTGTTTAGTTTTACACATCCCCCTAATCTGGGACTTCGGCCACGTCACCATGGCCATTTTTTAGACACAAAATGAAGAAAAGGCACTTAGGAGTAATCACAGAAGTCACTCCTGGAGGAAGCTGAGCTTGCAAGCTGAAGGACAGTATATTTAGCTTAAATATGATGACTGGAAAGTCTAGGATACTATATTTGGGCAAACTGTTGATTTGGGGTTTGGTGAAGTTCTGGTTTTGGCAGCAGCACCCTTCTCCTGCCCTACCCCCACCTCAGGCCATGTGGGCTCAGCTACAGAGCACAGCTCTCGCACAAGCAAAACCTGCAGACTTGGCCTCCCCGGGGCTCTGGGGAGCAGAGCAATTCCTCCAGGGATTGACAGGGTGAGAAACTACTTGCAATCAGCAAGTAGCCAAACCGGATGCCAGAAGAGAAGGAGCCCGGGAGCACCAGGTGGGAGCAGGCCCAAAAGCCCCCCAAGTCTAGTCCCATAAGGAGCACCTCCCCACTCTGGCCATCCTGAACTGTAACCACTGGTTTTCCTATCTGTCTTCCCTATTAGACTGAGCAGGGAGTATATCTTGATAATCTCAGAACAGCTGCTCAATAACTGTGGAATGAACTGAAGAGTTCTGGAGATTGGTTGCACAATGTGGATGTGCTTAACGCTACTTAACAGCACACTTAAAAAATAGTTAAGATGGCAGATTTAATGTTACATGTATTTTACATCATTTTTAAGAAAACACAATAGTGACACTATTACAGCAAACAAAAGGTAATGGCACTTGGATCCTTCTAACACTCACTGTATGAAATCTGATAGAGTGTAGGTGGAGTAATTTGAGTTTAGGAAGTATGGGAGGGTTAATTAGGTAACCTCCCATACACCCTGTTAATGGTGAATCATGATTTGCTGCAACAAAAAGTCACAGAGCAGTGGCAAATACGATCCCCCATTAGGCTTTTCCATGTGTCCTAAAGAAGGAAGATTCAGGAAAATGTGTCAGTGGCTAGAGATGTGGCCCCAAGCCCAGCCAAGAAATCACACTCCATTAATCCAACAAATATTTTTCCTCACACCCTTCTAGCCTCAGACCTTGGAGCTGGCACTCTTATTTATTAACAGAGAGAGAAATGAAAAGCTGTTCAAGAATCTGTGCCTTCCTTATAGGACAAGAAGATGGCATTTCACAAAGTGGGATCTGTGGAATGTTACTATACACTACTTGGAAAGAGATGGTCACAGACTTCAGAAATGGTGGATACTACTTTAGTAAGTTATATGCTCTGTGAATCTCCAAGAAAGGGAGCATGGTAGAAAAAGTTCTGCACACTTCTCTGGCCCAGAGCCCCCAGCCCCCACTGTCATCCCCAGGGGTTTCAACAGCTTGGACTCCACATCAGGAAATATCAGTGTAACAGACGTGACGGATTACTTGGAATATCCTGAGTTCAGATCCTGGCTCACCAATTTACTAGCTGTATCATCTAGGGTGAGTGACTTGAATTATCTTGGCCTCCATCTCCTTCTCTTTAAAATAAAGGACTCAGGCTGTGAAGTCAGATACACGGACCTTGAATTGTGGCTCTGGCATTGATGAGCAATGAGAGTCCTTAGTCTTTCTAAACCTCAGTCCACTCATCTGTAAAAAGGGAGGCACCACAGTATTTGCCACACAGGCTGATTGTGGGGGCTGAATGACAGAATACAGGTAGAGTGCTTTTTACAAGACTGAGCACAAAGCAGGTAGTAAATACAGAAGACACACTTGTTATCTTTGATTCTATAAACTGTGAAGTGCTCTATAAATGCTACCTATTCTTTAAGGCCCAAGTCAAATCCCATTCTTCATGAAGATTCCCTGATTGCTAGAACCTAAACACTCTCTCACCTCTGGGCTTACCCCATTTGTAAACTACTACGTTTACCACAAATGTATCTGCATTGAATCATATGCCAGTATGTGGTATTATATCCTACATTACTATCTAGTGGTTCAGACATAATTCTGATCTCAAGTTTTTTTTGTTTTTTTTTTTTTTCCCCAAAACAGAATTGTGGGAAGTTAACTGAATTTAAAAGCAATACACATATACACCTACTGTAAGAAAATTTTAAAAAAGAAACATATAGGCCGGGCACAGTGGCTCATGCCTGTAATCCTAACACTTTGGGAGGCTGAGGCAGGTGGATCACCTGAGGTCAGGAGTTCAAGACCAGCCTGGACAACATGGTGAAACCTCGTCTCTACTAAAAATACAAAAAAATTAGCTGGGCGTGGTGGTGGGCGCCTGTAATCCCAGCTACTTCGGGAGGCTGAGGCAGGAGAATGACTTGAACCTGGGAGGTGGAGGAGATTGCAGTGAGCTGAGATCATGCCATTGCACTCCAGCCTGAGCGACAAGGGCGAAACTGTCTCGAAAAAAAAAAAAAAAGAGAGAGAAACATATAAAGTTGAAAGCTGAAGTCGTCCATAAACTATCTCCTAGAGAGATACCAATGTTGACAGTCTGCTGTGTGTGATCTTTCCAGGTGTTGCCTGTGCATATATAAACATAAGGTTTTTTTAATTAAAATAGGCTCATCCTATACATACTAATTTGTAATCTATTTTTTTTTGTCAGATATCAGTCCATGTCAACACAGCAAGATTGATCTCATCCTCTTTTAAACAGCCATAGAGTATTCCATTGTATGGCTATACCACAATTTACATAATCCGTTCATTGTAGGTGGATATTTGGGTTATTTCAAATGAAGTCTGCTGTTAGAGCAAGAGCTGTGTCCTGTGTCCTGTGTGTTTTGGCATCTCCATGGAGTTCACACTGTCGTATGAACTCTAACAACATTTGCTCTGAGTCACAGAGGATTACTGGCTCACAGTTTATCAAATATAACTCTCAATAACCAGCACTGCTGGGTCAAGCCAGAATAATGGGCAATATTCAGAATACTGGGCCTGAGCTATCACTCTCAGATCAAAAAGACAAGCTGTTCAATATCGTTTTGATGCTGGCTCCTTGCCTATATGAAAATTAATTAATGACCCAGCAATTCCACCCCCGAGGTATATATCCAAGAGAACTGAACACATGACATCCACACAAAAACTTGCACATGCGTGTTCAGAGCAGCATTATTCATAATCGCCAAAAGATAGAGACAAACATCCATCAACTGATGAATGCATAAACAAAATGCACTTTGCAGTACAATAAAATGATTCAGTCATAAAAAGAAATGAAATACTGATACATGCTACAGCATAGATGAACCCTGAAAACATGCTACGTGAAAGAAGCCAGATACAAAATATCACATATGGTATGATTCCATGTATATTAAATGCCCATTCGCGAGTCCAGAGACACAAAGTAGAGAGTTGTTGCTGGGGTGGAGATGCAAGTGGAGATTAAGGTGGGATGGGGAGCAATGGGAAATGAATGCGAACAGTTTTTTGTTTGTCTGTTTGTTTGTTTTGTAGAGACGGAGTCTCGCTCTGTCGCCCAGGCTAGAGTGCAGTGGCGGGATCTGGGCTCACTGCAAGCTCTGCCTCCCGGGTTCACGCCATTCTCCCATCTCAGCCTCCCGAGTAGCTGGGACTACAGGCGCCCACCACCACGCCTGGCTAATTTTTTTTTTGTTGTACTTTTAGTAGAGATGGGGTTTCACGGTGTTAGCCAGGATGGTCTCATCTCCTGACCTCGTGATCCACCCGCCTCGGCCTCCCAAAGTGCTGGGATTATAGGTGTGAGCCACCGCACCCGGCCCTAGAGACGGAGTTTCACTGTTTTGCCCAGGCTGGTCTCCAACTCCCGAGCTCAGGCAATCCACCCGCCTTGGCCTCCCAAAGTGCTAGGATTCCAGGCGTGAGCCACCGCCAAACAGGTTTCTTTTGAAGATGATGGAAATGTTTTGAAATTAGATAATGGCGATGTTGTAAAGCATGGTGAATACACTAAAAATCACTGTTATCATACACTTTAAAAATCCCTGTATTGTACACTTTAAAATGGTAAGTTTCATGGTATGTGAATTCTATCTCAATTTAAAAATGCAAAAAAAACCCAAAAATTTTAAAAGGGGTTATCAACTGGTAATTCCACTTTACCACTCACGTATTGAAAATATATGAGATCCGACAGAATTGTCAAGTGCTGTGCTGCGTACTGCAGATACTATGGTAAGCAATGCCTCCTGCCCTCAAAGAATGCACAGCAAGGTTGTGGAGTGTGACGGGCTGCACATGATAAACTTGGGGGTCATCAGAACCATGATAAGGGAAGCACAGGGAGAAAGGAGGGCTTTCCAGAAAAAGCGGGCTGCAGCTTGAGGAATGAGGAACAGCTGGCCAAGTGAAAAGAGGAAGCATGTCCCAAGTAACTTGTATGAGGTGCCAGAGGCAACAGAAACATCATAGAGGAGCTGAAATATAAGCAACAGGAGACAGCGCCATGATCCAAATGTGCCCAACAGAGTAACTTTAAAACTCCAGCATGTATTTTGCCTCCTGTTACATACCAGGCACTTGCTAGATGCTGAGAATTTTTTTTTATTATACTTTAAGTTCTGGGGTACATGTGCAGAACCTGCAGTTTTGTTACATAGGTGTACACATCCCATGGTGGTTTGCTGCAGCCATCAACCTGTCACCTACATTAGGTATTTCTCCTAATGCTATCCCTCCCTTAGCCCCCTCACCTCACCACAGGCCCTGGTATGTGATGTTCCCCTCCCTGTGTCCATGTGTTCTCATTGTTCAACTCCAACTTATGAGTGAGAACATGCGGTGTTTGGTTTTCTGATGCTGAGAATTTAGCAGGGAGCATGATCAATGAAGGCACTGGTAGAACTTTTAGTATGTAACCATACATTTTCATGGGTATACAGTAAACAGTCTATGGCTAATTGATTCATTGACCGGACGTGGTATTTTAAAAGGACCAGTACAATTTGTCAATATCTATCAAAAATACAAATGCAGTTAACGCTTTGACCTTATTATCCCACTTCTGGGAAAATATCCAACAAGATATGCCTGTGTAGGTACAAAATGACATATGTACCAAGATATTCACTGCTGCATTGTTTATAAGAGCAAAACATTGGAAATGACCCAAGTGTCTGTCAAAAGGGGACTGGTTAAATGAATTAAGGTGACCCTGCACAATGGAAGACTGTGCAACCTTCCACATGAATGAGGAAATTCTCTGTGTACTGACAAGGAAAGATCGCCCAGATATTTTGTTAACTGAAAAGGCAAGGTGCAAAAGTGTAAATAATACACTTCATTTTGTATAGGAAAGGAAACAGACAGATAGATAGATAGACAGACAGATATAAGGATATAACTTATTTATAGCTGCTTGTATTTGCTTAAATAAACCCAACAAGACAAATACATAAAAGTCAATAAAAAGTGGTTACTTGGGGCCGGGCGTGGTGGCTCACATCTGTAACCCCAGGACTTTGGGAGGCCGAGGTGGGCGGATCACGAGGTCAGGAGATCGAGACCATCCTGGCTAACACGGTGAAACCCCGTCTCTACTAAAAATACAAAAAATTAGCTGGGTGTGGTGGTGGGCGCCTGTAGTCCCAGCTACTCAGGAGGCTGAGGCAGGAGAATGGCGTGAACCCAGGAGGCAGAGCTTGCACTCCAGCCTGGGGAACACAGCAAGACTCCATCTCAAAAAAAAAAAAAAAAAAAAAAAAGTGGTTACTTGGGGACAGGGGAGCTGGATGAGAACAGGTGGGGAGGGACAGTTCTCAATGAATTCCTTTATTATGTTTTTTATTTTTGAGTCATGTGAATGTATCACCTAATGGTACTGAATCCAAAACACTTTTTTTTTTTTTTTTTTTTTTTTTTTTTGCCACATGAATGTATCTCCTAATGGTACCTATTCCAAAAAAAAAAAAAAAAAAAAAATTTAAGCTTTAAAAGGCTAAGATTATAGGCTCTCTATCTGCATGCACATGCTAAAGTAGCCAGCATTCCTAATGTGCTCAAAAGCATCTCTTACTGGTCACCCGAGAACCCAAAAGAGACAGCATGGATAGAAAAGCTTCAAATGACCACCAGCAGCAGAAAGGCAACTCACACACACACCATCCTGTGTGTGCATGGGACCATACCTGACAAACTCATACTGACTACATGGTAGGTACAGAGGTGCTGGGGATACTGAGAAAATGTGAAACACCTCTTTCCTTGGGTCGTGGAGGGATGGCTCATGGCAAGTGCAAGGAGCCATGCCCGGCCCTACTGCCAGTGACCTTGCTAGTACAAATTGGAGTCATTCTCACGCTGAAAAATTTTCAATGGCTCCCTTTTACCTAAGCTGAGGACCAAACCCCAATTTTTAAACAAACACTTCCATGGCCAGAACCCTGCCTGCCAGTCCAGTGTCACCTTTCACCACTTCCACCATTAACCAGCCCCTACCCAGCCCACTCTGGCAATATAGAGACACTTGCCATACTCCCCCTGCGCCCATGCCTTCTCTCTGCCTGGAACTCCCTCTCCCCAGCACATCTGCCTGCCTCATGCCCCCTCGAGCCTCAAGGGCCAGCCCAAACCTCTCCTTTTTAAAATGAACAGTCCCTACCCTTCCCAGAGGGGTTATGCTCCCTTCCCCGACACACACACTGTAACCACCACACACAAGAGCAGCAGTGACACTGTCACTCCCTAAGAACTCTCAACTCAATGGAGGCAGAATCTTCACCTCTTCATCCTTTATCCCTAGCCCCAGGAACAGGGCTTGGCAGAGAGCAAATGCTCGGTCCAAGTCTGGCTGAATGAATAAACAAGAGAAAGACAGAGGTGGGGAGAAAGGAAGAATTAACCCTCTCAGGGCAGAGGGGCTGGAAAACGCGTTCTGAGCTGGTGGTGCTTTTGCCATATCTAAGGTGGGCCTTAAAAAAGAAATAGCAGCTATAGGATGAAACAGGGAATGAGATGACTTGGAGTGCAGGGTGCATGAACAAAAGCAGAGAAGCATGAAGGAGGAGGGAATGTTCAGGGAACACAGGTAGGTTGGTCTGCAATGAGGGTCAGGGCAGGGACGAGGCCTGAGGGAGGTGCAGAGTCCAGGACAAAAGCTGATCAGATTGCGGGGAAGCTTTGAAGCCAAGCTAATTGCCCAGCCTTTAGACGGGCATCTTGGAAGGAGTCTAAGTAGGGAGACCCATGCTCAGCTCTGTGTTTGAAGACAATCCGTGACAGCTATGAGGAGAAAGGATCAGAAAAGATAAGAGTGTGGGGTCCAAGTTAGGACCAACTATAGCCATTTAGGTGAGGAATATCAAATGCCCGAGCTAAAACAAAAGATCATTAGGGCGAGAGGAGACCTGGGGGCAATTCAGGAGGTAAAACCACTGGACTTACGGAACAGACACTGGGGGCAAGGCAGGGGAGGGCAAGTGACGGCTGCGGGCTTCAGTTCTGGTATATACACTTGTTGAACTTCCCTCTCCTAGAGACCATGCAAACTACAGTCATGCATGCGGATGGTGGTATGGGAGCTAGTAAAATTGTGGTGTCACCAACACACCTTGGTAAGAAGACCCCTAGATACTCAAATAGTCTGCTAGAAATCAGACAAAGGGAAAATCTCACTGTGTCTATTTCTAGGGGGTCTGGCAAAAGTTTAGAGATGAACAGCACACAATGGATCCACCAGTCCTCTTCATGTTATCACACGCACTTCAAAAAATTACTTACTGACACCTTCATCAGGAACTTCCAGGTGCAAAATATAGGTAGACCTCAGTACATAGCGAGTGCTAAGTAACTTTTTTGAATAAATGTTACATACAGGCTGTGCCTACTTCTTCTGTCCACTGAACATGCCATGTCCCTCCCAACCTCCACTATCTCTGGAAAAGCCTCCACAAAGGAAGTTCCCACCCCCTCTGCCTCCACTGAACACTGGAACAAAACCAGTTTCCTTAGGTAAGGCCACGGTACTTGCATGCAAGCCTCTTTACAGCTTATTTAGCTAACAAAACAAAAGATAGAGGAAAAAGATGTTCTAACTCACTGGGTCCCTACCTTTTAAGAAATTAGAAGTTAAATGAGATGCAAACAAATACCTTTTTATTATAATAAGTCCATACGACACTTCAGTGATAAAGCCATACGAAGGCAATGCAAGACGGTGAAACGGAATGATAGGCACGTTCAGGAGCACCACCGGCATCACTGCACACCTAGGGTTATAGGAAGGTCTAGGGAAAAGCCCTTTCTCTCTCCCAGCTTTCACTGTCCTTGCCCGCCCCACTACTGCCCTGCTGCTTGCCTGTGTCACATGAAACATAGGAGAAAGAGAGCTGAAAATGGTCTTGCAGTTTCTGAAGTCTGAATCAACACCAGAGACAGCTCAGCTGCTTTGGGGGCTTGCTTCCTGGTTGGGGGTTGAGACTGACATTTCCCCAGCTGGAAGTTCTCACCTGGACCAGTGCCCCAGCCTCCTAACCAGACTTCCTGTCTCTAATCTTTAATCTCTACTCTCATCCCCTAAACCACTCTGGTAGTCTCCAGAGCAACCTCATCATACCGCTGTCTTTCCTAACAATCTTTAAAGGCTCCCATTACCTTCAGGACAGTCTCAACTCCACGGCAGGACCTAAGGGGCCCTGGGTGATGTGGCCCCACCTCCACCCTTGTCCCCGCTGCGTCCCACCTCCAGAGCATCCTATGACACCAGTGTGCTGAGTGTCCAATGCTTCACACCAGCTCATCTGTCTACAAAGGATGGACTGTTCTATCACCCTCCCATGTCTCCTTCTTTCTCTGGCCTTATCTAGCATCCATCTATCCCTATTCTGAGCTAGGAGGTCCCCCTCCATGTTCCCAAAGCATCCCCTCTAGTAGACTACACTTACTGAGCACCACTGTGTGCTAGACCAGAAGACCCACGTGGCAGCTCAACTGGGGTAGTCATCATCAAGTGACTGTACTTGCCTCCTTTTATCTATCTCCCTTATGAGACGGTAAATTCCTTGTGATTAAGCAATGTGTCCTTTTTCTCTGTGTTCCCAGCATCTAGAATGATGGTTCACACAAAAGCACTGCTTAATCAACATCTGCAGAACAAGGGGCAAGAGGTCAAAACCAGCTCAGTTCAGACTCACGTCCCTTGGGCCATGTGAGCGGCAACCCAACTGGTAGGGCTGAGAAACCAACAACATTGGGCAAGTTACACTTAGCTATGCCACAGCTGCAGGCTAAAGGCGTGGTAAGTGGTCAGTGAAAATCTGGCGAGGCCATAGTTGTCATGCCTTAAGTTATCTGGACCCAGGAAATGCAGGGAAGAGTAGCTGAGAAGTGTCACATTCTCTTCTTTCTGAAGCTCCAAAAATGAGCACAGTAGAGAGAGTTGTATCAACAAATATGTTAGCTGGCTTGCATTTCATATTTCAGTGTTTTGTACAGAGTAGGTGTATTTGCTGAAGGATTATAAATAAAATAAAACTCAATGGCCAAATGGTTGAATAATGCTGAATGTAGATATTTCCCAGGCTGGGCGAAGAATGACAGAAATGTTTCTTTTACATTTCTTGGGTAATAAAATGTACTATGCAGCAGACCAACTTTGCTTTTTACTTCAGGGCTATAAAACTGTAGCTTTCCAGAAATTTCTGCGGATGAATCAGTCTGGATAGCCAAATTCTCCATATTGCCACAGATTTAGTTTTGAAACTTCAACATTGTTCATTATGGATGGCAATCTTAAAAGTCTCAAAGCCGAGCCCAGACTCCTTTCCAATATACAGATTTTCTCCTTCTCCACCATGGGTTCTGCTAAGCCATATTTCATGTCAACCCCAAATTTCTGCTAGAACCTGGTTTCAACTCAAATAATAAATGAAACCAAGATTAGAAGTGAGCCCACTAACCTAATGGAGCACAATGTTTGCCTAGCTACTACTCCTAAATCTACAGGATTGGAGAAAGATGCCTCTCTCCTTCTCCTCTGAATTTCTGACTGGCAATTTGAGTTTTATATACATTTTCCAGTCCTGTTCTACATGTCCATGTTAAGAAGGCACAACTGGCAGGGCGCGGTGGCTCACGCCTGTAATCTCAGCACTTTGGGAGGCCAAGGCGGGCGGATCACGAGGTCAGGAGATCGAGACCATCTTGGCTAACACGGTGAAACCCCGTCTCTACTAAAAATACAAAAGATTAGCTGGGCGCAGTGGTGGGTGCCTGTAGTCCCAGCTACTTGGGAGGCTGAGGCAGGAGAATGGCGTGAACCCGGGAGGCGGAGCTTGCAGTGAGCCGAGATAGCGCCACTGCAGTCCAGCCTGGGTGAAAGAGCGAGACTCCGTCTCAAAAAAAAAAAAAAAAAAAAAAGAAGGCACAACCAGACCACCGGACATTTGACACATCCATGAAGCAGGTGAGCCCCAGAGAGGTGAAAGGCCTTGCATGGGCCACAAGGCTATTTAATGGAAGAATCCAGGCCCCTGTCCTCGCCCCTTTCACTGCACGCCTCCCTGCTGCAGGCCCTCCACTGGCACCAGCCATAATTCATTCCTCAAGAACCCTGAAAGAAGGGCACGTGTTCCAGCCATCATAACCAAATCAGAACCCTGCTATTTTTTTTAAAAAATCAACTACCATCTGTTCCTTTCTACGTCAACATTCCTCCTCCAGTCACAAAATCCATACAAACAAGTTATTCCTTGCCCGTTGAGGTCACAAGTTGATCAACTACAAAGCTGGACTACAAACTAAAAACACAGTCTCAACTCCAAAACCATGGGTCTGAAAAGTTCCAATTCTGCTCTGAGTTCTGAGGAATTCTTCTCAGCCGGAAACCAGGCATTGTGAGGCTGGCCCTGTGATTTCCTGCAGGACTCCAGGAATTGCTGGAGGGAAAGCCTGTTTATCCTGGGATTGCTCCTCCAGGTCAGGAGCTCCCAGACTGCTCTTAACCTTCATGAAAGGAGCTGATAAATAATTGCGTAAGTTCTGTCTCTGTCCTTTTGTCTTGAGGTAGTACGTCCTTCTCCCTCTCCAATAGCCACAGAAGTCTTCATAACAGTGCTGGGCCCCTCAACAGTCTCTTTTTAAAAGTCTCTATAAAAAGAAAAATTAAATACCCTCTAAGACAGAATATCTACACTTATATAATAAAGATGAAGGAACAAACTGATTAACAATAACTGCAAAATTCAGGGGCTTTATTAAGAAGTCCTCTTTCCATTTCAAAGGCAGGGCAACTGAGGCTCAGAGAGCTATGTCCTTCGCACCAGAGGTACAATCATCAGCTCCACCAACCCAAAGAAGCCATTAGAGATCACGTTTGGGTTTGATGTTTAAAGTCTTAAGAAACCATATGGAAGAGTTCTCCTAACTCCAGCCAGGGTTTCAATCAATACAGGCCAGCACCTTGATCTTCAGAACTATGAGAAATAAATGCAGGGCCAGGCACGGTGGCTCATGCCTGTAATCCCAACACTTTGGGAGGCCAAGGCGGGCAGATCACCTGAGGTCAGGAGTTTGAGACCAGCCTGGCCAAAATAGTGAAACCCCATCTCCACAAAAATACAAAAATTAGCCAGGCATAGTGGCAGGCGCCTGTAGTCCCAGCCACTTGGGAGGCTGAAGTGGGAGAATCGCTTGAACCCGGGAAGTGGAGGTTGCAGCAAGCCAAGATTGCGCCACTGCACTCCAGCCTGGGCGACAGAGCAAGACTCCATTTAAAAAAGAAAGAAATGCATGCTGTTTAAACCACCAAATCTATGGCATTTTTGTCATAGCAGCCCAAACAGACTGCCTTTATGCAATAACGTATGTATAAGGGTACAGACTGTGCCTCACAAGGTATCTAAAAGTGACCACCACTCTTCTCCTTGAATACTAACCACACTACACCCAGGGCATTAGTTCTTAATTTAATAAACCACCCCTTCCATCAACAGCAATGGCTCAAGGTTGACGCCCAATAGTTTGAGGACGCACCTGCCACTCACATCAAGTTTAAGACCTGACTCCTATCCACAAATAATCTATCAGCTTTAAGCTACCATACTAAGACCTCTTTGAGAAGAGGGACCCCACCTATTCATGTCTGCATTCCCAGAGCTCAGCACAGGCCCAGAACAGGCACTCAAGCACTCAATAAAATGCTGCCAAATAAATGAGCAGAGCACTCAATTTCAAGACTTCTACATAAATATTGGCATTCAAATATTGGAATTCAAATTCACTAGAATTCCAGTGGGCAGAGCTGTAGAAGACCACCAAAGATGAGTCAGAAGACTTGGATTCTAGCCCCTGTTTTGCCAAAAATTCACTCTACTATCCTGGGCAAATCTCCCAGCCAATGAGGGTCTTAATTTTGTTTTTCTGTAAACACAGTAGAAGACTTCTTAGGTTTCCCTCTAAGATCTTAAACTTATAAAATACAAAGCAAAGATGTGCCCTTGAGCTACAGCTACAATGTTAACTTGATGATAAGGGCAGTAAAAATATAACAGCCAGAGTCATCTTTTCTTACACAGATGCTGGGTAGCAGCGGGCAGTAACTTTACTAGTAGGTAAAGCTCCTGTGTGTTTGCTTATGTTCACACATTATATACACACACATTTGGGTCACTCCCTGTAGTCTCTTTCAGGGAGATGCAAATTTCAGTAATTGTTCCAGGCAGAAAAGCCTCCAAGTGGAACAAAGACCCGCAGACATTACTTCCAGGTAATAAACAGATTCCACTCAGACAAAGAAAAATAAAGCAGCCGGTGGCTACATTCCATAGACGCCCCATTTGTGGAAGCATTGGGGCTGAGCTCTAAATGTGAGCCAGACATTGCTGAGTTCTTATTTTGGCTCCGACTCTAACTTGGAGTGGATGGTCCTTGGCCAAGTCTCTGCTCTAGAAGCCAGGTTCTGGATGAGTATGGCAACCCCCATAAACCATCCCGATTACAGGGTGAGGCGAGTGAAGCATTTCACAGATGTAAAGTGCTGCCAGCCCCTCCAGACAAATGAGGAAAGCCGTCACGAGGCAACGTGGCTTGGTGGAGAGCCACAGAGCAGCCCGTCTCCTAATCTTGGGCTCCTACAAACTCACCAGAGGCCTCAGAGATCCGCCCCAATCCTCCCTGCCCACCCCCCCACACACACATGCACACACACACACACACACACACATCCTGCCTCCATTTCCCCTGCTGAAAAGCAAGGACTTTTTGCAAGAGTCACTTGCAAAGCTCTTTAAACCACACAGTTAACTCGCAATGTTAACCAGCTGCAACCAAGTTAGGTGTGGTTCTCCTCTTCTGTGGGACATCTGAGACAGTAGAGGTATACCAAGGCAAAGTAATAGAATGTATAAAAGATAAAGGTCTGTTTGTGAAATAAGAAGGGCTGTTCAGGAACCACGTTAGTACTTTTACTGTTTCCCCACACCCCTTTCTTTAGCCATTCGGTACCAATGGATACCAGATACACAGAGCTGAACAAAAAGGTTAAGAGATACTATCAGTAAAGTTTCCCACCAAAGCCTGCTAATAGCGCTCTCGCTGATTAGAAAGCACTTCTGTCATTTGGGAACTCTAATCCGCTCTTACCAACCCTCTGGCTTCGTCATTTATAAGGGTGGGAATGAGAGGTACATCAGCTATGCCACAGAGTGATTTCTGGGGCCCCTGCCCATGAAGAAGCAGATCAAAAAGGAGCTCATGCCTGCCAGAGTGAAGCTTTCACCATAGCAACACATGTTATTCTACAAACAATCGGGACTAAGGCACTCTGTTGTGACCGGTCCGGACAGTGCCCCCGAGAAACGAGTGACTGAGGGTTCAGACAACAGAGCAGGCAAGAGAAAAGTGGTACCTATTTAACTTGCAGGGCAGTCTCCCTGTGGTTTTTACTTCTCCACAAAGTTAATAGTGGCAGCCCTAAGACCCTCCAGTACCCACGGACTGTGTTCTAATAAGATAGATGTCAAAGAGAAAACAGGTGTTCTTTGTGGAGCAGCTGCACCACCAGGCTTCCTGGGGAAAAGAAGTTCTGGGGTAGAGAGATTGGTGTGTTTGGAGATTAGATGGCTAGCAGTGGAGAACTTGGGGGAAAGGTCTCCATCTCAAAACATATCATCTCTAAAATGAAATACAGCCAGGATGCTCAATGAGCCACCTGAGGATGAAACGTGGACTCCCAGACCCACCAATGAAGTCAATAACAATAGTCATCCGTGTACTTGTTGAGACCATTAAGTGCCCATGTGCCAGGTACAGTGCTGGGTATTTTTACACATATTAGCCTTCACTGGGTAGTTAGGGTTAAACTGTCATTAACTGATCAATGTCACTTTTCTGGATATCACATTTGTGCCAAGGAAAGAAACAGGAAAAATTAATGTGCCCTTACATCCCATAGGATAGGATTACACTTGAGGCTCGACCAGTAGAAAATCTAGCTCCAAATTTCTGCTCTGTTGCTCATATCATAGAGGCATCTGTATAGAAATCCAACCACAGAACAAGAGCGCTCAAGAGAATACGTGACCCTCCTTGGTTTCCTCTGTCTAACTTCTCTAGAACACCATGGATAGAGTAAGTAAAAGGCTAAAAGGGAGATGCATAAAGTTAGGAACTAGAAAAGCTGGCAAAGGCACTTCTTCAAAAGTGCATTAGAAGTTAGTCAAAGAGGCCAGGCGCAGTGGCTCAGGCCTATAATCCTAGCACTTTGGGAGGCCAAGGTGGGAGGATCACCTGAAGTCAGGAGTTCGAGACCAGCCTGGCCAACATGGTGAAACCCCGTCTCTACTAAAAATACAAAAATTAGCAGGGTGTGTGGCATGTGCCTGTAATCTCAGCTACCCGGAAGGCTGAGGCAAGAGAATCACTGGAACCCGGGAGGTGGAGGCTGCAGTGAGCTGAGATTGCACCACTGCACTCCAGCCTGTGCGACAGAGCGAGACTCCTTCTCAAGTTGACCCGTGTCCACAGATGTATTATGTGTGCCATTTGCACACATCTTTCCATGAATACAATAGAAGTGGGATTGTTTTATGATGCTGCTAACATTCACAGACAGGACCCACAGCCACATTTCAGGTTACGATGCCTACAGGTAGTCTGGGAGGATGTGAACCAGTGCCAGGGAAGCCATGTACTAGCAGGTGGTGACACAATGGGCTCCCATTGTATATGCTGCAAACATTTCACCCTGACAAGTCAGTGTCCGGAGCAGGGAAGAAGGTGGTTCCTGAAGAAAAGGTAAATCTGCCAAATCTGCCTCCAAAACAATTAAAAAGCAAAAACCAGCCATCACCAAGAACTCCGTCCCTGAACCTTTAAGTCATCACAGACCAAAAAGAAACCAAACCTACAAACGATAGGCTCAGAATTGTGGAAACATTTCTTTGCAGCTGCAGAGCCTGTAAATGAGCTTAAAAAAAAAAAGTTTCAGTCTTGAACTGACATTTTAAAGGTAGTATATAAATTGCTTCCTCTCTCTTCGGTGCACCCCCTTTTTCCTCATTCTCCGTTCGCTAATGAAAGACTTTTCCTCTTCCCCTGCCTGTTCCAATTTGAAACGTGGCACAGAACGGGACACTGGAAGGAGAAGGGAAGGTGGAGGGGGAGGAGGCTACTTTCAAATCTGACACACATACCCCCCAACCAGCTGTCCACACCCTGGTTGATGGTCAGACCAGACTCCACCTAAGACAGGACTGAAGGACCAAAGAGTTGAGTAGAAAACTCCCCCTGTGCCACCTCTCCCAAAAGCACACTTAACGGTGGAAAGGAAGGAGGGGGAAAATAAAGTTCCACATTCCTGACATTTTTTAGCCAAGTGCTGTGGCTGCACAGAGCAGCTTCTCTATTCCAAGCAGCCTGTAGGACTGGGAGAAAACCTGGGTTCAGGGGGGAAAAGCTGCCCCCTGCCTTCAAAACAGGACGGCTCAAAACTGAACCAAAATTGGGGAAGCGATAGGGGTGAGTGGTGAGGGGAGAGACAGTCTTTCATGTGTGTTCCCAAAAGGAAATTATCCCAAGGGAAAGAATTTAGAGTCATCATCTCCCTGGGGACAGAGAACTAAAGCACTGGGGTCCCTAAGGGGGAAACAGAAGCTCCCTGAATGCAGAAGAGGTGACCAGTGAGTTGGGGAAAGAGCAAGGCAGGGATGCAATGCAGACACAAGGGCTGTGGCTGCCTGGGGCGTGGGCTGGTAGGGGGAGAGGGACCCAGCCCATTGGCAGAGGCAGGACAGAGGACCCCAGAGGGAGGAATGGCCAAGAGAGTCGCTCTTTGTGGGAAGAATTATAATTGAGTTTTCCTGGCTCAGCTTCTGAATGAAGGAATCCTAGCCAGGGCCAAGTCAGAACCCCAAGAGTCTATGTCCTCTCACCCCTTTCTCCCATTCCCCTTGCACCTCTTCCTGCCGTCACTTCTAGGAAAAGGGTGGTGAGTCCCCAGCTGCACCTACCATCACACCATATGCATCCCTACATACCCACGCATGCACACCACACACTTCTAGAGGGAAACCCAGAAGATCCTAAGTGATATCCAGCCAGTCCTGTGCTGGGTTATGACGCGCCTCCCCCTGCTTTACTCTGAGTGTGAAGATGCCCACATTTGTTTCTCTGTGGTACCTACAGTATCCAGGACGCTTCTGCTCTCATTTGATAGAGGCAGCAGTTCCAAACTCCCCCTCCCCACCCCAGGAATACTTAATCTCTGTGGAGAGTTAGTCAGTGGGTAAAGACAGTGAGGCCCCCCCACCATGTGCCCGGCACAGAAGAACACAAGACCTTCTTACTGGAGGCTTAGGGCAAAGCCCTCTTTCGCCCACAGAAGCACAGACTGATGATCTCACAAAGTACCTCCAAAAGGAGACACCTGCCCTGTGGGTCCTATAGGTTCAAGGTGCTATGGGAAGAAGTGATGGGCTTGGCAGGAAAAGGGGGCCTGTAGGCATTTCAACCAGAGGCCTTGCTACACTCCCCAGTACAAGCCTAAGGGGGAGGAAGAGTAGTTTTGTTTGTTTGTTGTTTTCTGGTCTTGGGCCTTTCTCTTTCACCAGATACTGGAAGTAAGAGCTCTTAGCACCTTTCAACTTCTAGAGTGGCAGATTTAATGCACAGGACTTTCCATAAGACTAGAGACCCAGGAAAGGAGGTAGGTACCAAACTCAAACGCTGGCAGCTCTTTCTGAGCAAAGATAAAGCAGGTAGGGCCACAAACCCTAACAAATGCTAGAAATACGACAGAGAGAGCCACAGGCTATGCAAGAAACTTGGCCGCTGCAGAGCCTGTGGCTTTGAGGTTTACAGCTGTCACATGTATCTTTCCAGCCACACCCTCCAAGGCTGGGGACACGCACTTGGAGGCCTCTTAGAATGGAGGACAGCAAACAGACAGGAGAGAATGCGCTGGACAAAGGAAATTCTGTTATTTTGTTAAGCTGTTATTATGATAAACAATCACAGGGCTCCAGGCGCAAGAGACTTTTTCCTGTTGGTAGGAGATGTTATGGCTTTTGTTGCCGATATGATCTCAGTTAAACCTTACAATCACCCTGTGAGGAAGACCAGTTTTATGAACGTCTTTAATGATGGGGAAACTGAGGCTGCAGTCAGTTTTCAGACTAGTCACAGAACAGGGACTAAGACACACGGATATGACTCTGTGTGACACCACACACTTCCAGGGGAGAACCCAGAACAAGGTGAAGCGAGCCTGATCCAATATACCACTAGAGAGAGCTGTGAGAGGGAGAGGAAGGAGAGAGGGACTAACTAAAGGAGCACTACCAAAAAGTAGAGTGGAGACCCCAGTCCTAGCACCACCGTTTACTTCCTACAGACCCTAAAGCCCAGCCACGGACACATTCATTCATCCAACCCTGACCTGGCCACCACAAGAATGTTCCCAGCTTGAGGGCAGCTTCGCCAGCCAATTAGGGCCCTTGTCATTCGTAGAGATACAGGGAACCCGAGACAGAGGGACAGGGAAGGAAATTTAGCCAGGCAAGCCATCCTCCATCTCCAAGGAAGTCTGTAAATGATCACAGCTTCCTAACCCAACCGTGAGAATGCAATAAGCAAGCTGGCCCAGAAGGGAGGACAAGTAGTCTCAGGAACCAGAGGAGACCACGGTGAGAGTGAGGGGAATGTCACTCACATATCTCACTTCTGAGACAAGATATACCGCAACAAACCCATGCCAAGCTTCCTCCAGTTCTTCCCACTTTTGAATATCACATTTTTCTTGCTCTGCAAGAGTAGGGAATCCTTCCCATCAGTCCTGTGGATTCTGACCGCTTGCTGGCTTTCTACAACTCCCTGCCTGGGAGGCCGACACCAGGACATTGCTGTTGGGGGCGGGATCCCCATCCTCCGCCCCCCACTCCTACACTATAAGAGAATCAACTTTCCCCAAAAAGTGGAGGGTATCCCTCTCTCTCTTCTTGTCTCTATAAAGGGGGTGAAGCTCTCGGTCGCCTCAGATGGATCTAAAGGGACAGTCCACGGAGTGGTAAAGGATATCCCAAAACTGGCCTTCTAGAGCACAGCAAAAAAGTGGGAGCGACAGGAGCGCAGAAGGCCACTGCTGGGATGCGGCCAGGGCCACACGTGAACATCCGAGGACGTTCCAGAGCTGAGATGCAAAACACCCAGAAAATCAGATAGGAAGTGGAAAAGGGTCAGGGTCTCTCCTACTGGAAAAGCCCATAAGAGGTAGTGGCCACCCCTTGGGGCAAGTGGGGGTTGTACAATGACTGCGGGTCTGGGAGTCTCTGGGCTTGGCTCCCGGACGCCAGAAAGGAAACCCCACGCGTCAAGCCAGGGTGGCAGCGCGGCGGTTGGTTCGAGGCCAGGCTGGGGTTTCAGGGCTGCAGACAGGGCTGCAGGATAAGATGAGTGCCCAAGGGAGCGGCAGAGCATGGCATGGCTGGCACGGCGCGGAGCTGGGGGTGCTGTCTGGGCTGGCCGGGGTACAGGCCGGAGGGGTACAGTGCACAAAGCCGGGGAGCCGATAACGTACACCGCAGCCAGGAGCCTCCGATCAGAGGAGGGCCCGCTGACCTGCAGGGGTGTGCCGGGCGGCGCACGACAGGGGGCACTGTCCCTCCAGCTCCCTCCTCCCCAGGCTCTCACCTCGAACATAAGCCCGATGAGGACGCAGAGCACCAGGCAGAAGCCGATGTCCGCATGGTTGTGGATGACGAACTCCTGGCTGAAGAGCGGATAACTTTTCGTCCTCCTGCGGAAAGCCATGGCAGCGGGCGCGCAGCGGCCGGCGGGGCCCGCACCCTGCGCTCACGAACCGCAGCGCAAACTTCTCCAGCCCCGGCCCGGTCCGCCCGCCGGCCCGCCGCCCGCTCTCCTACAGCCGCCCGCCCGCCCAGCGCGGAACAACTTCGGGGCCCGCCCCCTTCCTCCGCCTGCCCCCGCCCCCGCCGCCCGTAACCGCCCCCGGCCGCAGCCCCCGCCCAGCCCGCGGCCCGCACTCGGCGCGCCTGGCCCCGCCCCCCGCGGGCTTAACCCTCTAGCCGCTGGGCACACGCGGGCGGCCGGGGCGGAGGCGTCCGGGGGCGGCCAGCGGGGATCGGCTCCTCCTCGTCCCGCGCCAGCGCCGCGCCCGGCCGCATTCTCAGCGCCCAGGTCTCAGCCGCTCGCGGCGGAGAAAGCAGGCCGCGGAGGAGGCGGGCGCCCGGGCCTGCCCGGACAGGAAGTGGGCCCAGGTTTCCCACTCCTCGCTCCGCTCCTTCCTCCGCGGGAAGGGCAGGCCCGGGAGGCAGCGAGCGCCCCGGGGGTGGCCGGGCAGCCAGATGCTCCTGGGGTTGCGGGCTGTGGCCCCGGGGGCTGAGGGCGGCGCGGGTGCGGCGGAAGCAGGGAAGCTGCGAACCGGCCTTCTCGCTGGCCACAGCGCCCTGCACGGACGATCAGTGAATGGAGATTACTCAAATATTTATCGAGAACTTGCAGTGGGCTAGGCACGGTTCAGGTTGTGTGAATGCGCAGATAACCGAAAGACCCTGCCCTAGGGGAGCTTTCGCTCCAATGCGGGGAGAGGGTGGATGATTGCAGTTTTGCTTAGTAATTTTTGGGACCCTCACGCCACCATTAATTAGCTACACACATCTCACCGAAAGTCTACCTTACATATTAATCAGAAGAAGTGGAAGAATAAACACAGAAGAAGCAAAAAAGGAAGGAACTTTCTCACTGAAAGTTTCTATTTAATATTAAGTCTTAAAAGTACTCCTGGAAGGACAAAAGGTGTTCTTAATAAATTAATTTATATTCGCAAATATTGAATTTAATCCTACCAGTAATGAAGGAGTCAGTTACTTTCTAGATGTACAGAAATACGTAATGAACAAAAAAACTAATTCCTATTCCATTTTTTATTAGGTCCACAGTTATTTCACTTCTAAGTAAATATGATTTTTTTAAAAGTGGCACGGAGTAGAATGTAATTGAGACAGGATGGAGTTCCTAGGGAAATTTTACTTCCTCAATTTGTACTCCACCTTACTTAGCATACAGTCTTGGGTCTGTAATTCCCTTATCTGACTCTCAAGGAAATGAAAAAGTAATGCCTAGATTGGACTAAACCTCATTTAACTTCAAGACTGACCTTTCTCAAAGTTGAGCCTTCGTCTTGTGAGGAACAGAAAGATCAAGAACTCTGAAGCATGTCTACTTTCGACCTGTGAAAATGTGTTCAAATTTGCAACGTGCGGCCACATCTATGAGGTTGAACTTTATACAATTGGTTTCTTTATAGGTTTAGATGGTTGAATTTAAGTTACCCCCACCGCTATTATTATTATTATTATTATTTTGAGACAGAGTCTTAACTCTGTCGCCCAGGCAGGAGTGCAGTGGTGAGATCTTGACTCACTGCAACCTCTGCCTCCTGGCTTCAAACGATTCTCATGCTTCAGCCTGTAGCTGGAACTACAGGTGTGTACCACCACACCTGGCTAATTTTCGTATTTTTTAGTAGAGGTGGGGGTTTCACCATGTTGGCCAGGCTGGTCTTGAACTCCTGACCGCAAGTGATCCACCATTTTTTGAGACAGCTTCTCTGTTGCCCAAGCTGGAGTGCAGTGATGCCATCTCGGCTCACTGGAACCTCCTCCTCCCGGGTTCAAGCAATTCTCCTGCCTCAGCCTCCCGAGTAGCTGAGATTACAGGTGCCCTCCACCACCCCCTGCTAATTTTTGTATTTTTAGTAGAGACGGGGTTTCACCATGTTGGCCAGGCTAGTATCAAACTCCTGACGTTCAGTGATCTGCCCGTCTTGGCCTCCCAAAGTGCCGAGATTACAAGCCACTGCACCCAGCCTTTTGCTACACTTTTATACTAAACTATACTATGCGGCAGCACAGTAGGTTTGTTTACACCAGCATCACCAGAAACACGTGGTTAATGCATTGCGCTACAATGTTACAGTGGCTATGACATCACTAGGTGATAGGAAATGTTCAGCTCCATTACCGTCTTATGAAACAACTGTTTTATATGTTGTTTGACCGGAACATCATTACGTGGCATATGAGTATGTGTCCTCCAGTTTTTCGACATTCCTCCCTTCAAAAACAGGCAATTCATTCCCCTCCCCTTCAGTGTGGGCTGGACTTAGTGGCTCACTCCTAATAAATGGAATGTAGCATAAGTGATGGTGTGTGACTTCCAAGACTAGGCCAGAAGAGGCATTTGGGGGTTTCTGCTTTCTTTCTCTCAGGTCACTCCCTCTGGAGGAAACCAGCTGCCACTTTGTGAGGATATTCTTAGTCCTGTGGAGGCATATCCTCCATATGGCTGAGACCTCCTGCCAACAACCATCACTGACTTGCCAGGCATGAGTGTGCCACTTTGAAAGCAGATTCTCCAGCCCCAGTCAAGCCTTCAGATGACATCAGCCCCTGCCAATCTCTTGACTACAACCTCATGAGAGACCCTGTGCCAGAACTAACCAGGTAAGCCACTCCTGAATTCCTGACCCACTGCACCTGGGAGAGAATAAATATTTGCTGTTTTAAACCACTAAATTTTATTGTAATTTGTTATACAGCAAAAGGTAGCTAATACACACTGCTAAAGCTTACAATCTTTTAGAATTAACTGAGACATCATTACAATTCAGTGTGATGATGGTGACTCTAAGAACAACCTGAAATATGCACACGCTGAGTACAAGGAAAAGTAACTTAATTCTGTCTGGGGTGTAGGGAGGAGGTCATTTGGGCTGGGCCTTTACCTGACAGATGGTACTAGTAGACAGAGAATGCAGAAAAGAAGTGGTAGATGAATTTGGAGAGTTAAGATAGAGCTGGATTGTGGCAGGTTTTGCATACTGTGATAGAGAATTGTGACTTTATTCTGCAAACAATGGGAAGGAATGGAAAGTCGGTGTTTTTTGTTTGTTTGTTTTTGAGATGGAGTTTCCCTCTTGGTGCCCAGGCTGGAGTGCAATGACACCATCTCAGCTCACCACAACCTCCGCCTCCCGGGTTCAAGTGATTCTCCTGCCTCAGTCTCCCAAGTAGCTGGGATTACAGGCATGTGCCACCATGCCTGGCTAATTTTGTATTTCTAGTAGAGACGGGGTTTCTCCATGTTGGTCAGGCTGGTCTTGAACTCCCGACCTCAGGTGATCCACCCACCTCAGCCTCCCAAAGTGCTGGGATTACAGGCGTGAGCCACTGTGCCTGGCAAGAAATGGAAAGCTTTTAAGCATGACCAGATCTGTCTTTAGAGGAGAGCTATCAGGAATATGGAAGACCATCCTGATTTAAACAGGAAGACCACTTTGGAAACTATTATAACAGTCCAGTAAAGAAATGGACACTTCTCTCTTCTTTTTGAGACAGAGTCTCTGTCACCCAGGCTAGAGTGCAATGGTGCAATCACAGCTCACTGCAGCCTCAACCTCCTGGGCTTAAGTGATCTTCCTGCCTCAGCTTCCGAGTAGCTGCGACTACAAGCGCACACCACCATGCCTGGCTAATTTATTTTTATTTTTTGTAGAGACAGGTTCTCCCTCTGTGGCCCAGGCTGGTCTCGAACTCCTAGGCTCAAGTGATCCTCCTGCCTCTACCTCCCAAAGTACTAGGATTATAGGCGTGATCCACTGCATCTGGCTAGCACTCCCCAAAGAACAGTAGTAGTAAGAATAAAAGGGAGTTGAATGAGTCAGAACTTGCATCTGGGATAACATAAATGATGGTGGGACCATTAAAAAATTTATTTGGAATAACAGATAAAGAGCACGTTTAAGGGAGGAGAAGAAGATGGCCTCTGCTTTGAACAAGCTGAGGTTGAGGAGCCATGGAACGCTTTGGCAGCTCAGTTGGAAACTGTTGGATTGGACTTGGGGAGGGAAAATCACAACTAAAGTATTTTCAGTTCATCTTCAGTAGGACTGTTGAGGTCATCAGGTTACATAAGTGTTCTGAGAGAATGAGAAAAAGTCTGAGGTCAGCAGAATCCTAGTGAACCCCGACACTCGGAATGGGGGAAGATGAGGAAAAGGAAAGGGTGGCATAGAGGAAGCCACGACTTAAGAATTTTGTTAAGGACGGGTTGAATCAGGCAGAACAAGAATGAGATGAAACTCCCAGATTCAGCCATCATGGCTTTTAGAGACCACTTAATTGAATGTTAGAGTGGGCTTAACAGTAGGCAGAAGTTGAGAAAAGGAGGTGGGTAAAAACGTTTATTTGTAAAAAAATGTTTTGTGAGAAAAAGAGAAATGGATGGTGTTTCGAGGGCTATGGAAGATCTAAGGAAGGACCTTTAAATTATATTTAATTTTTGAGATTGGAGCATATTTGGAGACAGAGAGGAAAAACCCAGGAGAGAGGGAAATACTGAAAATACTTGAGATACGGGAGATCAGTGATGAAACCGAGGAGGACACTGGAGAGTGGCTCCAGCAATAGGAACAAAAGGGAAAACTCTCCTGAGATGGATCAGGGACCTAAAAACGGGTGAATACAGTTCCATCTGGATGTGGAGGAAATAACAACCCCTTACGTTTATATTGCACTTTCCAGTCACCCTGTGAGGGAGGCAAGACAGTTATTACCAGCCGTTTCTTGTAGGTGTTCTGAGACATGAATGACCAAGGGCCACATAATGAGTGGGTAGCTGAAGCTGGACTCAGACCAGCCAGTCAGGCTCTCAGCACAGGGTTCCCTTTGCTGGACCATACTTCAGCCCACTCAGGCTTCCTAAAGCACAGCACTGTCAGGCAGGCACCACCTGTGTCCCTCTCTACCTGTCTAGTCATGGCTGCCAACAATTCAGCTGTATCAACTTTTTTTTTTTTTTTTTTTGAGACAGAGCCTTGCTCTGTCACCCAGGCTGGAGTGCAGTGGCACGATCTTGGCTCACTGCAACCTCTGCCTCCTGGGTTCAAGTCTCCCAAAAGTACCTGGGATTACAGGCATGTGCCACCATGCCTGGCTAATTTTTACACTTTTAGTAGAGATAGGGTTTTGCCAGGTTGGCCAGGCTGGTCTTGAACTCCTGGCATCAAGGGATCTGCCCACCTGGGCCTCCCAGAGTGCTGGGATTACAGGCATGGGCCACTGCAATTGGCCTCAACGCTTAACTAAATTAGATTCCTCCCTCTTTACAAAACAGAACTTATGGTTTCCGATCTCTACGTCTATGTGTTTTTGTTCACCTCTCAATGTTAACCATTTTTCAAGAAAAACAGTGTGCACCTCTTCTATCACTAAGCTTCATGGCATTAGTCTGGGGGCATCAACACAGCAATTTGTGTGTAGCTCTCAGCTAGCACCAGGTCCTCCTGCAATTGGTGTGTTCGTCTATGAATTTTACCCCTCATTACATGATGCAATCCTTCAAGGCATGAATCCTGCCATGGAATACTGTCATAGTCCAATAGCATAAAGCACAAGAGTCCCGCATTTTATGTTCTCATCAGGTATTGGTTGAATGCATGATTGAATGAGAGACGCTGTTGCTGTAGGCTGTGTAAGAATGACCACTATCCCCAGCCTTATCTACATGGAGCACAGCATGCTTTTGTGTTGATGAATTCTTTCCAGTAGCTGTCCTTTCCCCAAAGTGGAAAATTTATTTTTTCACATAACAAGAAGCCCAGAGTTAGTTCATTCCTAGGGATGAGTAATGCACCCAAGACCAGGGTCTCGCTATCCTCCCACTTTGAAACTTGTTTGCTTTTATTGCAGGCTTACCCCTCATGGTTACAAAGTGGCTGCAACAGCTCCAGGTGTTCTATCCTTTAACACAGAATAACTCAAACAACAAGACCCAATATTCAGACAAGAAGGAAAGGGACTTTTGGAGAGTGAAGAAAACTTTCCTAGAAACCTCAGACTTCTCCCCATGCCTTATTGGCCAGATTGTATCCCATGCCCATTTCTAAACCAATCATTGGCAAAGTGAGTGGAATTGATGTGATTAGATTTAACTTTACCAAGAATGCATCCTCAGAGAGGCTGAGAAAAAGTCCAGCCTCCTTTGAAGAGCCTGGCTACCTTTTACCTGAACAAAACAAGAATTCTGATGAAAAGAAAAATGGAGAATGTATGTGGAGCAGGCATCCGGAGTGTCTGTGCCAGGATTTTTTTTTTTCAGTGCATTTCACCAGTTATATTTTTGTCTCTTTACCTTACAAGATATGTGGCACATTTGCCTAAAACAAGCCTTGCTTTCTGATTTCTGTGCACTAGGCCCTTAAACCTTGCAAATGTCACTTACCTAACAGTCACCGTCAAGGAGTACCCGGCTAAAGAATCTCCAGCTAGACAAAGTAGAAATATCTGTGCTCTGGCAGTTGAATATATTGTATCAGGCTCAACAGCACCTTTCACCAAAGGAGGAGACTTCACAACCATTGGATCTTCTTTTATTTTGTTTTTATTAAAAAAAAATTTTAACACACCATTGCTAACTTGAAGCCATTAGATCTTCTTACCCCCAATACCACAAAAGTTTAGTGGAATCAGGGGTATATCAAGGCAGGTGGAGTAGGGGAGCTGGGAGTGGTCAGCCCCCAGGGCAGGCAATGAGGGATTGTGGATCTGTGAAGAATTTTAAAGCAATGATACAGCTCTAAATGTGATGTACTATCCTGGACTTAGCCCTGGAAGAGAAAAAGGATATTAGTGGAAAAACTGGTAAACTTCAAATAATGTCTGTAGTTTGTTTAATAGTATTATACCAATGTTAATTTCTGTGTTTTGATAAATGTACCATGGTTATGTAAGCTGGATGAAAGGTATGTGGGAAATCTCTCTACTATTTCTGCAACTCTCCTGTAAACCGAAAAATATTTCAAAATAAAAGATTTAATGCTAAAATTGACTGAAAATTGATCTGCTTTTTTATTATCACCATGCACTGCACATGCTAAACAATGTTAGGAATAAAATACTTCCTCCCCTCCTCCAAATCTTTTGGTCTAAGTTCTAAACAATTGCTGTAGATGCTGTTGAATCTTAATAATATATATGTAAATTTCAACTTAGCATATTTTTATTATTTGTTAATGAACTTTGCAGGCTGGGTGCAGTGACTCATGCCTGCAATCCCAGCACATTGGGAGGCCAAGGGCAGAGGATTGCTTGAGCTCAAGATTTCAAGACCAGCCTGGGCAACATAGCAATACCTCATCTCTACTAAAAAAAAATAAAAAAAATAAAAAAATAAAAAATTAGCCAGGCATGGTGGCATGCACCTGTAGTTCCAGCTACTGGGGGCGCTGAGGCAGAAGGCTAGCTTGACCCAGGTGGTTGAGGCTACAGTGAGCCATCACTGCACCTCTGCACTCCAGTCTGGGTGACAAAGTGAGACCCTGTCTCAAAAAACTAAAAAAAAATTAAACGTTGCATTCTACATGCAAGTTAATCCTAGAAACTCATCTACCCAAACAGCTCCTGATGCGTGCAGCCTCAGGTGCACATATTTGTTCATACCCTATTGGAATCATCTGAGTTTGTTTGGGGCACGGTTCACATTTCCAATCTGGTACTACAGATTCTTGTGTTTAAACCAAAAATTTGAAAAGTGATAGCGTGGTGATTGTAAAGACAAAGAAACAGGACTGATTACTTTAATTCTGTCATTCTACATGACCACTTGAACCTTTTATTTGTGTTTAAAACTTAAGTTAGTGAAATAGGACACAATGCCAGTACTGTCATTTGTTTCATGGAATGATTGTGTGTGTGTGTGTGTGTGTGTGTGTGGCATTCTTGTCACTTTCATTGAGAGGAGCAGGGGGTTAAAAATGATCTGCTCCAGGGCTGGGCATGTTGACTTATGCCTGTAATCCCAGCACTTTGGAAGGCCAAGGCAGGAGGGTTACTTGAGCCCAGGAGTTTGAGAACCACCTGGGCAACATAGGGAGACCCTACAAAAAAAAATTAAGAAAAAAAGATCTCCTCCTGGTATCAAATATGCTAAATATAAGAGTGAGTGGAATTAAGATTCAAGGTATTAGAAACTACCTTAGGGCTGGGTGCGGTGGCTCATACCTGTAATCCCAGCATTTTGGGAGGCCGAGGCAGGTGGATCACCTGAGGTTCGAGACCAGCCTGGCCAACATATAGTGAAACCCTGTCTCTACTAAAAATACAAAAAGTAGCTGAGTGTGGTGGTGCACACCTGTAGTCCCAGCTACTTCGGAAGGTGAGGCAGGAGAATTGCTTAAACCCGGGAGATGGAGGTTGCAGGGAGCTGAAATGGCTCCACTGAACTCCAGCCTGAGCAACAGGGCAAGACTCTGTCTCTCAAAAAAAACAAAAACAAAAACTACCTTAAACATTATAGATCCACTTTCTTACTTTAGAAGCACAGAAAGGAAGGCTCAGAACTTGCTGCCATTAGTAAGGATTTCGTGAGCAGGGTTGAAAACAGGCCCCCTCCCTCCTGGTCTGTTGCTGCCAGCACTGCCTCTGAACCCTACGCCTGTTCTCCATTAGCAGACAGGTGATAACTCAGAAAAACCAAGTCCCTTGTCCAATGGCCACTAGTGACTCAGTGGCAGAGTAGGCGTGGGAACCGGGACTCCTGACAGCTCCAGGACTCTGACCACTGTGCCCAGTTTCCCCTTTCCAGCTCTCATTCACCTAGAGACAGATAAATTCCATGCAACTAATGAATGTGCCACTTGACTTTCAGATGGGAAGAGGGGAGCATTATTAAAAACAGACTTAAAAAAAAATGACACAACTTGACACTAGACATGAGTAAACTTCAGCCAGAATTCCCATCACCAGAAAAATACTGGGATATGACATTTGGGAAGCAAGGGAACAATTTCAGGCACTGTTTTCTTCTAATTTGGGAGACACCTTTGTTTTCTTGTTGTTGTTGTTGTTGTTTGTCTCACTCTGTCACCCAGGCTGGAGTGCAGTGGCGCGATCTCAACTCACTGCAACCTCCAACACCCAGGTTCAGGCGATTCTCCTGTCCCAGCTTCCTGAGTAGCTGGGATCACAGGTGTGTGCCACCACGCCTGGCTAATTTTTGTATTTTTAGTAGAACTGGGGTTTCACCATGTTGGCCAGGCTGATCTGGAACTCCTGACCTCAGGTGATCTGCCCCCTTCAGTTTCCCAAAGTGCTGGGATTACAGGTGTGAGCCACTACACCCGGCCTAATTTGGGAGGCATGTTTGGATGAAAAGTATATTAGAAACTTAAGCTGCTCACAAATATGCTTATTCCTTAGTTTTTTTTTTTTGTTTTTTGTTTTTTTTTTTGAGATGGGGTCTCACTCTGTTGTGCAGGCTGGAGTGCTGTGGCACGATCGCGATTCACTGCAGCCTTGGCCTCCCAGGCTCAAGTGATCCTCCCACTTCAGCCTTCCCAGGGGGATGGAGCCACAGGCGCATGCCACCATGCCCAGCTAATTTTTAAAATTTTTTTGTAGAGACAAGGTTTCACTATGTTGCTCAGGCTGGTCTCAAACTCCTGGGCTCAAGCGATCCTCCCACCTCAGCCTCCCAAAAGTGCTGGAATTACAGGTGTGAGCCACTGTGCTGGCCCTTAGTTGCTCTATGTACACAACGAAAGCAATAATTATCATAGGGACACTGTTATGATACAGTATGCCATCACACTGAGGAAAAGTTCAATAGAAAGAACTCTGTGGAAAGAAGATTTTCATGAGCCAAAACACAACTCATGAACCCCTGTTACTCAACTGCCATGCCTGCCTTCTCTGAGCAGTTGTCTCCTAGGCTGCAGAGAAACTCAGAAACTGTCTTGATTAAATTTAGGCACCTCTCTATGAACCTTGTTACCAGCCCTTGCAATTTATCCCATCTCTGCTTCTCAGATCACAACCCAGTGTTCAGGAACCATTCGCTTGTTAATTATCAGGCACAGAATGCATGCAACTACTAGTGTTCTGTCTTTACACAACTCTCTACCACAGTAATTGGTTATGTATGCCCTGCTCCCTGCTGGACCAATAAATGAACTCTTACCACGTGCTTGGAAGGATGATGGATGAGTGAGCAGAAGATAGATGGATGGATAGGTAAATGGATGAGTGATGGATGTGTGGGTGGATGGATGCGTGCACGTATGAGTGGATTGATGGGTGGTAGGTAGATGGATGAATGGGTGAATGGATGGTTGCTTGTGTAGAAAGGTGGCTGGATGGATGGATTAATGGACCAAAGTGTGGAAATCTGTATCATTCCATCTTTATGTTGATACCTAAGGTAATTCCACAGTGAAGATGCCCCAAGTGGATTCTGCTTCCACGTAAAAGATATATTCAGGACCAAAGTTATGTTTAGATTTGGTAGAAGTTTGCCTTGGAGTAGACTTTAAGACCCTGGAAGGCAGGTATCATAGCTTTCCATCTATGAGACAGTAACCATCATTGCCTGCCACATAGTAGGTACTGAGTAAATATTTGTTGACAAACATGTATGAATGAATTATTTGGGAAACACAAGGATGGCTCTCCTTGACTCTGAAGTTCAACCCCACATTCTGATTCTTCATGCCTATACAGTTTTAAAATTGTATTTCTTTATAAATCGGTTAGGCATCCAGAAGTGTCCTGTTATGATGCAAAACATTCTTAGATGTTAAAAATATTAAACCCTTTGTATCTGTTGTCCCTTTGTCAGGAATTAGCTGGTCACATCGCTGTCTCCTTGATTCTTTGCTGATGATGTTGGGCATGGGGCAGGTCTGGTGGTTTCTCTGACTGGGCTGAAGGCCTTTTGCTGACAGGTGGGAAAGGGTCCCTTACAGTAGGAATCACCCAGCCTGCAAGGAAGGACCCAAAGGCTCTCCTCTCTCATGATCTCAGCAGCCATCCCCTGCCCACAGTGCCTTCTTGGCAGCCCTGCTCCTGATTTGAAGGGAATTCCTCACTTTGTCCCGTGGGTTCCTGCAAGCTGAGCAGGACACCTAGGTGAGGACAGAAGTAAAAAGAGAAGAGGAAAGGTGAGAGCAAGAAAGGAAACATGAGAAAAAGGGAGACACACAACAGTAAGAAGAGAAGAGAGGAAAGAGAGGGATATGAGCAGGGGGTAGGAGAGACAAAAAACAGATTGTATTTGCAGCACAATGCCTCTAGTAATAATATTATCATTATCTTGCCTGAACAGATGTGCAAGGACTCCCATCTACTCATTATCCAACATGAAAATGGAACACGTTTCTATCAGCCTCATCGGAAATCTTGGCAGTTGCTGTCAGAAAATGTGTGCTGTTCCTGAGATGTGATTTTTCAACAGTGTAGACTGTACTATTTGACTAGGGGTGGGAAAAAGAGGAGAGGGAGTTGATTGTGCTTTCTTTTGCTTCTGTTTTTAATTTTGAAATTCTCCTCTCCAAGGGGGCCTTGCCTTGGACTATGTCCAGCTTTGCTGAATAGCCATGTCTGCATGACCAGTGGTCTGGGGCTGGCCAGCGTCCCAGGGCCACACCAAAGCCCAGTGCCAAGGGCCCGTTTCTTTGAAATAGTTCCCTCACGGCTCTCACTTCCCCTTACTCCAACATTATTCGTACCTACCATGCCCCGCTATTCCACTTCTGCCCTGACCTCAGTGTCTTGCATTGAGACATTTGAAGAGTGTGGTTCAAGGAAACAGCATGTTTGTTCCCAGCTGAAGAAGGCTCAGGGAGACTAGCAGTGCCAGAGACAGGAGTGGGCACCATTTCTCTGTGAATTAAGCCATGCAGTGTGCAAGTTCCCCATGGCAAACACCACCTTTCCCTGGGAAGACAGCCAAGGCCTGGAGCCCCATGTAGGAAATCTCCTGTGAGAGGCCCTTCCTGAGCCCCACAGAAAATGATTCTTTTCATAGGCACTGAGTCCCCTTTTTTTCTAGCCATAAATGCCCACATCACATTCCCCCTTCCTGGCCTTCTACACTCCGCTCCCATGCCAAGTGCCCTCACCCAGGCCCCCTCATAGCTCATGCACCCCTTTCCCTTCCTTTCCACACTCAACTGGCCTCCCGAAGCCCTCAGAAAGCCTCTTCCTTTCCCCAGCTGGGATGTTGTCTCTCCCTCCATCCTGCACTCTATGCCTCTCACATGAAACTTCTCCATGCCGTGACCTAACATCTCCAGAGGCTCCTCTCGGGTTGAACAGACATGATTTGTTGACTTTGCCAGATTAGCAAAGGGGGCAAATTCCATACATGCCTCTGCACCTAAGTCTCAAAGTGCAGACCTTCATCTTGATAGCAGGAGCGAGGTGATGGAGGCAGCCTGGGATTGCATAAAACAATAACAGCAATACGATGACTCTGTAGGGGCAATTACTCCCTGGCAGGTCTAAGGGCTAAGCCTTAATCTTTCCAACAAGGCTCTGCAGTAGGTACTATTACTAGCCTCATTTTATAGTCGAGAGAATGGAAGGCCAGGTGTTGTGGCTCATGCCTATAATCCCAGCTCTTCGGGAGATGGGCGGATCGCTTGAAGTCAGGAGTTCAAGACCAGCCTGGCCAACATGGTGAAATCCTGTCTCTACTAAAAATACAAAAATTAGCTGGGTGTGGTGTAAACTCAGCTACTCCAGAAGTTGAGGCACAAGAATTGCTTAAATCTGGGAGGCAGACATTGCAATGAGCCAAGATTGCACCACTGCACTCCAGCCTGGGCAACAGAGCAAGACTCTGTCTCAAAAAAAACAAAAACAAACAAACAAACAAACAAACAAAAAGGCCCGGCAAGGTGGCTCACGCCTGTAATCCTAGCACTTTGGGAGGCCAAGGTGGGTGGATCACCTGAGGTCAGTAGTTCAAGACCAGCCTGGCCAATATGGTGAAACCCGGTCTCTACCAAAAATACAAAAATCAGCCAGGCATGGTTGTGGGTGCCTGTAATCTCAGCTACTCGGGAGGCTGAGGCAGGAGAATCACTTGACCAACACTCTCGCCTTAACTTGGGAGGCAGAGGTTGCAGTGAGCTGAGATTGTGCCACTGCACGCCAGCCTGGGCAACAAGAATGAGACTCTTGTCTCAAAAAAAAAAAAAAAAAAAAAAAAAAAAAGAGGAAAAAGAAAGATGTTAAGTGACTTTTTCAAGGCCCTGGGTTAGCAAGAGACAGACCCCTAGCATGCCTGGGGAGGTGCTTTGTGCACTCATCCGGCTGCCTTTCCTGGCATGCCCTGGGGATGGCAGGAAACCTGGATCCCTGCCTGGCTCTGCTGTTTCTAGGTAGGTTACCTCAGGTCAGACACATTCATTTCCCAAGTCTCTGTTTTCTAATCAGAAAAATTATGGGATTTGAGGTGATTTCTTAGGGCCTTTTCCATACGGTGATGCTGTCATTTTTTTCCTAATGATAAAAGTATTCAGAAAGCTCTTCAAATTTTCTGAACTCAGGGCCAGTCCTAGGCAAAGGGAAGAAATAGGAGGCAACATTGATCTTTGGTGACACCTAAAGGCTCTATCTGTGCAACCTTTTCCTCTGTCCAGAATAAGCCTTTGATGTAATCCCTGCTGCCTCTGGGGACCCCAGGGCAAAGTCTCGGGGAGGGCGCAAAGAGGGCTTGTCCATCACTTGAGGACTCAGAGGACACATGTGCCCTGCACATCAGGATGAGTAAACCTGAGCTCCTTACTAAAATAAAGCTGTCTTTTGAGTGTGTCCTCACTTGTAACCGGGGTAAATGCACTGACCAGTGCTAGTCAAAGATGACCTCAACAACTGCTCCATTCCAACTGTCTTGGGCAAGAGGGGAGTGACCCTTTATGCTTTGATATGAGATGGAGTCATAAATACTGTTTCAGATGTTTCAGATGCCAGGGGAACATATGATCAGAGACACCAGCATCATACTGTCATGCCAGGAAACCGTCAGTGACTGCCTGCTAGAGGAAGTTCACTTCCCTTAGCTTGGCTTCAAGGAGCTCCAGGAGCAACACTCTCGCCTTCCCACCTTGGCCTCCGCCTTCCTTAGCGAGACACTCATCTAGACACTCATGAGTATACATCCCCCTAATTCCCCGACCAATTTTGACTGAGCCAGCAGCACATCAAGGGTTAACCCTTACCATTGGTGGAAATTTTGTATCATCCTATTTGGTTGATTCTAAGATGCATGCTTTTTCTCATGTTAACCTCTTACTCATTTAACATTGATGTTGTAATCAATGACATGTCATTGTTTTGTGGCACTTTTTCTTTCTTAGTGGTTTGTAAAATAATGGTGCATCGTGACTGAAGGTCTCTTGGATTTGCCGAAATACTGGAAGTAGCATTCTCCAGATTTGAGCTCTAGCAGCTCAGCTGGAAGCCAGGAACCCGTGTGCCCATACTCTGAGTTTGTTTTCCCAGTTAGGACTGGGTCCTAGTGTAATGGGGTGATATCTGGGAACCTATATAGCTCCCTAGTTGTAACCAAGGGTGATATTGAAAGTGTTTAATGACCATACCAGGCCAGGTGCAGTGGCTCATACCTGTAATCCCAATACTTTGAGAGGCCGAGGCGGGCAGATCACTTGAGGTCATGAGTTTGAGACCAGCCTGGCCATTGTGGTGAAACCCTGTCTCTACTAAAAATACAAAAATTAGCCAGGCATTGTGGCAGGTGCCTGTATTCCCAGCTACTCAGGAGGCTGAGGCAGGAGACTCGCTTGAACCTGGGAGGCAGAGGTTGCCGTGAGCTGAAATTGTGCCACTGTACTCCAGCCTGGGTGATAGAGCAAGGCTCTGTCTCAAAAAAAAAAAAAATTACCATACCAATTAGAACAGAAGATGACTGAAAACAACTGGCTTGTGTATCCTGGAGCTTACCTGCTCAACCCCAGGCCTACTACCGTGCTCCTTACCTGTTGGTTCTCAACTCAGCTCATTCCTTATTTTATGGATACTTTACAGCACACTCAGGGAACACGGCCTGTTGCCCATTCCCAGGAGACATTCCCTAATCAGGCTGAGCCAAGCATGGTTACCCCAGGCTGCTTTAGGGGAGGGTATGTGTGCTAGTTTTCTGTTGCTGTTGTAACAAATTACTATGACTTTAGCTCAAAACCACACATATTTATTTTCTTTCTTTTTTTTTTTTTTTTGAGACAGAGTCTCGCTGTCGCCCAGGCTGGAGTGCAGTGGAGCGATCTTGGCTCGCTGCAAGCTCCGCCCCCCGGGGTTCACGCCATTCTCCTGCCTCAGCCTCCCGAGTAGCTGGGACTACAGGCGCCCGCCACCACGCCCGGCTAATTTTTTGTATTATTTTCTTACAGTGATATAGGCCAGAAGTCTGGTTCATGTCTCACTGGGCTGAAATCAAGGAGTCCACAGGGCTGTGTTCCTTTCTGGAGGCTTGAGGGTAGAATCCGTTTCCTTGCTCTATCAGGTGTTGGCTGATTTTAGTTCCTTGCAGCTGCAGGACTGAGGTCCCTGTTTCCTTGCTGTCTGTCATCTGGGGGTCTCTATTAGCTTCTAGCAGCCTCTCTCTGGTTTTTTTTTTTTTTAATGATTAAGTATAGAGTTTTTTTTAGGCTAAAGCTTGAGGATAGCCACCCAAGGGCATAGATTCAAGTTGCCCTGAGTGTACATTCCTATTAGCAGTAGTGGCAGGTGGCACTTGTTTGTTTTTATTGCTACATTATATGTATACATATTTAAGGGATCTCTCTCCGGTTCTTACACATCACCTCCCACATCTCATCCCTAAATCCTTCCCATGCTGCCATCTCCCTTACTCCCCTGGGCTAATGTGATTAAATGGGGCGCACTGGTAATCCGGCATAGCCTCCCCATCTCAAGATTCATGTCCTTAATCATATCTGCAAAGTCCCTTTTGCCATGTAAGGTAACATAGTCACAGGTTCCAGGGGACTAGAATTTGAACATCTTTGACAGCATTATTCTACCTATTACAGTATGTAAACCATCCCTGCCAATGAAATGTAGAGAGAAATCTGCTGAGGCTTGCAGGGAGGATTTTGCTCTCTGATTAAGAAGAGAGAAATAAGGAGGTCTGCTTTGATTGAGGTGATGTGAGCTGTGGCAGCTATCTAATGACCATAAGGCCCTAACACCAAGAATAAAAGCAGACACACTGAGAACAGCAGTAAGAGTATCAAAGTGAAAAAGTAGAAAGAGCTTGGCCTTTTGATAACAATGTTTAGCCACCAAGCCAATCCTAGAACACCTACTTCCAGACTTCTTGAGAGATACTTTGCTATCTTTATTGCTTAAGCCACTGTTAGTTAAATATTGTTACTTGTAGCTAAAATCATCCCAATATTCTGTTACTTGTAGCTAAATCATCCCAGATCATCCCAATATTCTGTTACTTGTAGCTAAATCATCCCAGATCATCCCAATATTCTGTTACTTGTAGTTAAGTCATCCCAGATAAAATTTAACACCTTCATTATTGGTCCATTTCAACAATATCTTGATTTACTGCTTGGTAATTTCTTTGTCTGTCCTACCTAGTAATAGTATCTTGGTCCTACTATAGTACTGATACTACCCACCTCCTCCCTAAACTTTTGCCTATTTAACTAAGGTCCTGGCCTCCTGCCTAGTTTCTCCTGGCACCCTCTTTAGGGGCTAGGCAAGGCCCCTATATTTCCTGTTATGGCTGGGGATTAGTCTTGGATGAACAGATCTCCCCAGCCCATGACACTGCCTGTAGATTGTACCTCCTAGCTGAGATGATTGTCTGAATTATACCTGACTTTGCTGCCTTTAAAACATGATTACTTGGAAAGCTGACTGGCTTCACAGTGGCTCCATCTCTCTAGCCCTGACCCATCCAGTTTCACTGTTTAATCCTGCATTTCCAGGGTCATATCATAATACACTTTGTCCATCTTGATATCTCTGGTGTCTCTCCTTTTGTTTTTTTGAGACAGGGTCTCACTTTGTCACCCAAGCTGGAGTACGATGATATAGTCTTAGCTAACTGCAGCCTTAACCTCCCAGGCTCAAGCGATTCTCCTGCCTCGGCCTCCCGAGTAGCCGGGACTACAGGTATGCACCACCATACCTGGTGTTTTTTTGTAGAGATGGAGTTTCGCTGTATTGCCCAGGCTAGTCTCAAACTTCTGGGCTCAAGTGATCTGTCTTAATATCCAGGCATACTAGACCACTAGCCATTCTTTGACTAGTCTTTTCACTTGAATGCTTTTACTCAACTTCTCATGCTGGTCCTGTAATCAGAAATGCCCTTTCTAGACTCTTATACCTTTACCACTAAATCCTCATGACAATCTTGTGAGGAGGTGCCATTATTCCCATTTTGCCAATGATTAAAAAAAATTAGGTAACTTATTTAGGGTCTTACAGAGTGGCAGACTGGGATGCTAACGCAGGTATTTCTTACTTCAGAGCTCGTGTCCTTTCATTCCCATGTTTGGCATTTTAGAGATAGACAGTGCCCAACCCAAGACTTGAAGGACTTATTTCCCTCAATGTGTTATAAGCACCCTGTGGGCAGGTCTGATTATTTATTGACCACCAGAGTCAGTGGTGTGCTTGTAAAGGGTTAACAACTGACTCTCCAAAGGGCATGGGGGATGCCCTGATTTACAGAGGTTTTCTGAGTCCTGTGGAGTAAATACTCCCATGTGGCTGATTCCGAGCTACTAGCATGACGTATGTCACTGAACAAGGGGTAGGGAACAGGTGCGCAGTAGCACACATTAGAGGGTATTTCCACTACGCAGACATCATTCATCTGAGCAGCCTCAAGGGCACAGTTAATAGTAAAATGGGAAATAATTAAGAAATGATGAGCTGGTATCTTTACTACCTTCATTTTAAATCTGATTTATTCAACAGTGATTTTATGTAATTTAATCTTTAATAATCATTACATTTAACAATCAGTTTGCAAATTTCCTAAAAATTTAACAATTAGACTAATAAACTGGTTTGAACTAGCTCCAGCTCACCACTGCTAGAGTCTATTATAATACTTTGCTTTTAATAGACACGGAATGGTGGTAAGGATGCTAATAAAAAGAACATGATTCTCCACTTATGAGCTTTGAATGCAACTGGTAACCCAGATTTCAATATTCTTTCCTACATCTGAGACTTTCTTAGTTCTATCTCTCACACTTAACAGAAGGCCAAACAAAAAATAGTTGAGGGTGGATACCAAAGAATAGCCAAAGCTCCAACTAAGGACTTCAAATATTGAACTCCGCCCAGGGTCAGGGTGGGGTCTAATGCCTGCTTGCAGTTGAAAACCGTCCTCTACAATTGGGTTGAGCAAGCCTCTGAGCTATAACTGTCTTTTCTCCTCGCCTCTTCCTGACCACGCCCACAAGAAGAGAAGTACTGAAGAAAAAGCACCAGTCATAATATTCTATTACATTCCAGAAAGGAAAACCTCCCAGGAAGTGGGGAGCCTAGAAAGAAGTAAAACCTAAATTGCATCCTCCCAAAGGAGGCGAAAGTCCTGAACTTCAGCTATCTTAACCTTTTGTTATGGGTGCAGTGCTGATCTTAATGGAAACTGGAGTGGGCAGGCACAGCTTAGGGAGAGAGGGACAGCTGGTGAATCAGCTGTGTTGCATTACAGTCAGCACTATCCCTGTCATGGTTCAGGGATTATACCATATATGGACTCACGCTCAGGACAGGCGAGCCTGCTGATTTGCATCAGGACTCCCCTAAAATTGCATCTTGGGATTAGGTCATCATTACTTGAAAAGGGAGACCCCAGAGAGGTTGTCAGTATGAAGAAATCAGGACCAACTGTGGTCTGGTAAGGCGAAGATGAAAGAAGGAGGGTGCAGCCGAGCTGTGCTTGGGAATGAAGTCCAGAGCCTGAGAAAGCTGTGGGAGTGATTCTGAGAGTGGTTGCAAAGGGAGTGAGGGTTACAGCAGAGGACTGGCCCCCTTCTGCAGACTCCATCCTGCCTCTCACCCGCCTGGGGCTGCAGGAGCTGTATCCTGAGGCAGACTCAGTCCAGTTTAATAGGGATCAAGGGGAATAGCTCCCAAATTTTAAACATGAGAGGCAGTTTCTCTTACTGTGTGTGAAGGTGGCTGTGATGCTGCTGAAGATGCAGAAACCCTACTGGCCAAGTTGGAGACTGTCCAGGCTCTGAGTTATTCTAAGGTCAGGGTGGGTTCACCCAAGTAGAACACAGCTCATTAACCTCCATCCCCCAACTCTCTGTTCAGGCTGGGTGATACAGCGATGTGGCGCTATGGGCATCTAGGGGAAAAGAGAGGAGAGAGGGATGGGGGAGTGATCTGGGAAAACGGCTTTTAAGAGATGGCCAATAAATTGGATCTAATTTGTAAAGATTAAACTACATTTTTTTGGTGTTTGGGCAATTTCATTGCTTTAACTTTTTTTTGTTGTTTTTAAGGGCCAGCTTGAAGTGTTTCAGGACACTTCTCTCTGTGTGCCTCTTGATTTGGTTCAGAAGCCCAGTACTATGGAATACTCTATCGCAGTGATAATTAACTACTCGATATGCAAAACACAGACAAATCTCACAAACATAATGTGGAGCAAAAGAAGCCAGACACAAAAGAGTACTGTGAAATCCCATTTATGTCAAGCTCAAAACCAGGCAAGACCAATCTGTGATGTTAGAAGTCAGGATAGTGGTCCCTTTGTTGGCGGTTGTGGCTGGGAGGGGCTGGAGGGCTCCAGGAGTGCTGGTAATGTGCTAATTCTTTGTCTGGGTGCTGCTTACACAATGTGGACATACTGGGCTGTCCATTTATGATCTCTGCACATTTCTGTATGTATGCCATATTTCAATCAAAAGTCTCAAAAAAAAAAAAAAAAAAAAAAAAGAGAGACACAGAGAGAGAAACCAGAATGCAATCTTGTGAAATAAGTAGTCACAGGAAGTATGAACTATGTGCCAACCAAAAATAAGCCTCTGAGGATTGGTGAGGCTGGAGAACAGTATCATAAGGCTAAGAGTCAGAAAACCTGATTTCCAGTCCCACTTCTGTTATTCACTGGCAAAAGGATGCTGGAAACTTAGCTCCCCTCAACTCATAACAGCCAGTGATTAAATGAAGGCCTTCAGGAAAATCTAAAGATGTTCCCCATTGGAAAGGTTAAGGATCCCAGCTGAAGACCAAACACCAAGAAACTTGGATGAATAGTAACAATCTCATGTTTGTATAATGCTTCCCACTCCCAAAGCACTTTCATAATCATTATGCCATTTGATTTTTCATAATAAGATCAGGAACTCAGACCCCAGGGCCAGACTGGCTGGGTTGGGATCCTACCTCCATCTGTTGCTAGCTGCTTGACCTTGGGCACAGTGTCCCTCTGCCTCGGTTTCCTTATCTGCAAAACAGGGACATGAGGGGATTCAATGAATTTAACATGAAAAGCATTTACAATGATGCCTACCACAAAGTTATCATTTGATAAATGTTAGTGAAAACAGGAACAAAAGTCCAGATAGCGTTATCTAGATTTTATAGATGAAGAAACTGAGGCTCACAGGCTATCACAAGACTAATTCACAGCAGATCCAGAACTGAAACCCAGGCCTTCTGGGTTACAACACTGACTTGTTAGGTTATCTGGAATAATCTAAATGGACTTGTCCATTTTTATGTGATAATAATAATAACAGTAATAACAATAACACTACCTTTTACTGGGTACTCACTAAGTGTTTTACGTACTATGTCTTATTTAATCCTCATAATAATCTATGAGGCACGTGTTGTTATCCCCATTTTAAAAAGGGACAAATTGAAGACTAAAAATTGAGAAAGCAAACCTGGATCACCCAGCTAGTGACAGGGAAGGCCAGATTCTGAATGCAGGTCTCTGCAAACCCAGGACCTGCGTTTTCAACCACTGACATTTCATAACCTCTGGACAGAAAAAGACCACCATGGTTGCTGCTTTATAAACATGTGGGGGTTTCTGGGACAAACTGGGTGATTTTTGTAAGTTCCACAAGGTCAGGCAGAGCCCTTCTTATCCATCCTTCATCCTTCTTCTGTGCATCAGGTACTGGACCTCCATAGGTGTCCCAGAGGCTCCCATGAAAGGATTTGCAAATCAGTTTCCAAGAGCTTAAAAAGCCAGGCTTAGTAGTAGAGAGGCACCAGATGAACTCTTGATAGCCCAGGCAAGAACTGGGCACCAGCAACATTACTTGATGGTGTCAGAGATAGAGGACCAAATGCCAGGATGCAGAGGGAGCCATGGTGCCTGGGCACAGAGACTTTGCAACAGCTATCAAGTTTGCAAAATGAAAACAAAGGGAGAGATTAATGAGTCTCCACCTAGAGGCAGCCACTCCTGGACAGGCTGCCCCTTCTAGATGGCTTCAGATGGCTGCCAGGGAACATCTGCCTGGTTAAGATTTCAAATGAAGACCTAATCGAAGCAGCCCTTTGGCAGGCTTTGCACTGGACGGCCTGACTCTGACATACGCTCCGATGCCCACACATGGTTGTGGCTGGCAGCTCAGACAGACACTACTGTTTTGTCTTCTCTCATTTCTTTTTCTTCCTCCAGGCGCTCAAGTCCTTGATCCCTGCTCGCCTGATTAGGGGTCATCATCAGTCCGTGCACCCTGCCTGTGCTTCCTGGGGCCCCCTGGTGGATGATCAAAGGATAAAGGGATGGTTTGAGGCAGGAAAGAGAGAGTTGGGGATGGTAGTGCAGTGGAGCATGTGGATCTTTCCCCATAGGCTTCCAAGAGGTCTTTTGTGAATATCTCTCTCGTCCCCCACTGGGTGAATGTTTTACTATGACTAACGGGGCCGCACACACAACAGCTCTCACCCTGGAATGGACTTCGAGAGGGAGGCAAAAGGAAGCGTTGCCCTCTTTCCTGGACTTCCCTTTGGAGCACCCCACAACTCTCAGGGGATTTAGAAGGTAACACATTTAGAGCTTTCCCAAAAGAATGTGTGGCTGTGGCTTGAGCAAAAGGTGTTTACTCCCATGGAGGTGGGATTTTTATTGCTAGTTTCAACATGAAGTAGGTGTGAAAGTTATATACAAATCCTGACAATCAATACCACCTGAGAAAGGCGAGAAAGAGGGCTGCATGGGCCAATGCTTCACAAACTTAAGGTGCACAGCTTGGAAGCATTGAATGGTGGGGGGTGGGGATCTTGTAAAGTGCAGATTCTGAATGAGTAGGTGTGGGGTAGGGCCCACAGTCTGTGTTTCCAACATGCTTCTGCCACAGCAAGACTGCTCTGGACTAAGAAATAGTCCTGTGCATTTCTTAGCACCAACGCTCACCTGCCCCCACCAAAAACATGAAATAAAACAAAACAGGGACACTGCATTTCCTGGAAGTGTCTTACATGACACCAATTAAAACTATCTTTTTTTCTTGCTCATAAATTTATTCTTTTTCCTTTTTTTTGAGACGGAGTCTCTCTTTTTCACCCAGGCCGGAGTGCAGTGGTGTGATCTCAGCTCACTGCAACCTCCGCCTTCCAGGTTCAAGCGATTCTCCTGCCTCAGCCTCCTGAGTAGCTGGGATTACAGGCGTGTGCCACCACACCCGGCTAATTTTTTGTATTTTTAGTAGAGACGGGGTTTCACTATGTTGGCCAGACTTGTCTTGAACTCCTGACCTCAAGTGATCCACCTGCCTTGGCCTCCCAAAGTGCTAAGAGCCACTGTGTCCAGCCTAGAAATTTATTCTTTTTTTTTTTTTTTTTTTTTTTGAGATGGAGTTTCGCTCTGTCGCCCTGGCTGGAGTGCAGTGGTGCGATCTCGGCTCACTGCAACCTCTGCCTCCCGGGTTCAAGTGATTCTCCTGCCTCAGCCTCCTGACTAGCTGGGACTACAGGTGTGCACCACTACGCCCCGCTAATTTTTGTATTTTTAGTAGAGATGGGGTTTTACCCAGCTAATTTTTGTATTTTTAGTAAAGATGGGGTTTCCACCATGTTGGTTGGCCAGGATGGTCTCGATCTCTTGACCTCGTGATCTGCCTGCCTCGGCCTCCCAAAGTGCTGGGATTACAGACATGAGCCACCGCACCCAGCCGAAACTTATTCTTAAAGGTGGCTTTGACTGGTGTATATAAAAATCACTAGAAAACATGGTTATAGGTAAATTTTATTATTTCTTTGTGTTTTTCTACATTTCCCAAACTTTCTACAAATGAACCTATATTGTTTTTATTTTTCTTGAAGGCTAAACTTGAAACATCTTGTGTTGTTTCAAGGCCTTTTTTCCCCCTGGTGCTAGCTAGACCAGAATGGATTGTTTAACATCTCAGAGCAGATGTCTGAACCTTTGCAGGTGTTGGGAGACTCAGAATCTTCTGGTGTTGAGGAGACCAAGCTTGGTCAGGTCGGGACCGTGTTGAATCACTGTTTAACATTGAAGGAAGGCCAGGGAAGGCCTGTGAGGGACACGCAGTTTCTGCCTCCCGAGGTCATGCTGACCGCTTGCTGGCCCAAGTCTAATTTATTTTAGTTTCTATGTCTGTGAACAAGGCCAATTTGCATGAATGATGGTCTGGCATCTTGATCCATGTTTACAAATCAATGAGCAGACCGCCTAAATCAATGAACTGTGCATTTTATAGATGAGAAAAGGCAAGTCGGGGGAAAGAGACTGGAGAGGGTGGTGGCAATTATAGAAATGAGACCTTCATAACTCAAGTTTCCATCCCGTGGCGTTTTCTTTAAATAAGGGATTCCCAATCTTCAGAAGCACTAGTGCACTTTAACTTTGGATAAACACAGTTCTCTTATCAGCACATTGTTTTGTATTCAATAGGTACTCAATGTTTAACATGTTATAAAATATAATTTTTGAATACATTTTTTTCTATGATGGTCTGAGCACACAGCACAGAGCAATTTTAGGAAATTGCCGTGCCTTCCCATAGTAGCTATAAGCTTTGTGTATCCAGTCACCCAGGACCTATTTGTTAGATAGGATAAAAGAACATTGAAGTGACAAGATTTGACAGAAAACCTAGGCAATACCATTCAGGACATAGGCATGGGCAAAGACTTCATGACTAAAACACCTAAAGCAATTGCAACAAAAGCAAAAATTGACAAATGGGATCTAATTAAACTAAAGAACTTCTGCTCAGCAAAGGAAACTATCAGAGTGAACAGGGAACCTACAGAATAGAGAAAATATTTGCAATCTGACCAGGATGTAGTACCCAGAATCTACAAGGAAATTAAATAATTTTACAGGAAAAAAACAAACAAGCCCATCAAAAAGTGGGCGAAGGATATGAACAGATACTTTTCAAAAGAAGAAATTTATGCAGCCAACAAATATATAAAGAAAAACTCATCATCACTGGTCATTAGAGAAATGCAAATCAAAACAACAGTGAGATACCATCTCATGCCAGTTAGAATGGTGATCATTAAAAAGTCTGGAAAAATAGATGCTGGTGAAGCTGTGGAGAAATAGGAACACTTTTACTCTGTTGGTGGGAGTGTATATTAGTTCAACCATTGTGGAAGACAGTGTGGCAATTCCTCAAGGATCTAGGACCAGAAATACCATTTGAACCAGCAATCTCATTACTGGGTATATACCCAAAGGATTAAAAATCATTCTACTATAAAGACACATGCACACGTAATGTTTATTGCAGCTCTATTTACAATAGCAAAGAATGGGAGCCAACCCAAATGCCCATCAATGATAGACTGGATAAAGAAAATGTGGCACATATACACCATGGAATACTATGCAGCCATAAGAAAGAATGAGTTCATGTCCTTTGCAGCTACATGGATGAAGCTGGAAATGGTCATCTTCAGCAAACTAACACGGGAACAGAAAACCAAACACCACGTGTTCTCACTCATAAGTGAGAGTTGAACAATGAGAACACATGGACACAGGGAGGGGAACATCACACACCGGGGCCTGCTGGGGAGTGGTGGGCAAGGGAAGGGATAGCATTAGGACAAATAACCTAACGCATGCTGGGCTCAAAACCTAGATTATGGATTGATGGGTGCAGCAAACAACCATGGCACATGTATACCTATGTAACAAAGCCGCACGTTCAGCACATGTATCCCAGAACTTAAAGTAAAATTAAAAAAAAAAAAAGGAACATTGAAGTGACAAGATTTGGGAGGACTGAAACAAAACAGACTATAAGGAACAGGAGAAAAGGGGCAACTGTAAGAGTGGTAATATTCTTTTATATTTATGCACGTAAGATGGCTGTACTGGTTTCAAGCATCTGACTTTTAATATTTGAGGAAATAGAATGCCTAATATTTGAGGAAATAAAATTCTTGCTTAGGTCCTTCCACCCGCTGTTCAAGAATGAAGATTGACCTTCTGTTACCATCTTAGCTGATATATCTGCTGCTGCCTTTTTGCTTGTCCTACTCAGTTTTGAGTAATTTTCATCCTTCATGCTCTGGGCTGCAAAAATAAATATAAGCAACATTGGCTGTCTTCATCTCCAGTCTTCATTCTTCTAGGTCCTTTATTCCCTCAACCATGACCTTTCCCACTGGTGTTCAATATTTCCATGGCTTCCTCTTAGAAAAAAGGAGAAATTCCTTTATACAGAGGTACAAACAACTGATAATGGTTTAGAGTAGCATAGATAAGTTCTATTTCAGGCCAAACTGGCAGACAAAATTCTTCTCCTAAGGATCTCCTTGCCTGGTTTTGATCCTTTGTTTACAGTGTTAGGATGTCTCTGGGTCTAGGAGTACCTCCCTAAGGCTCTCTATCCGCTAGGGAAAGGCTCCCTATTTGCAACCTTGCCCTAACCACCACACCTCTCCCACTCTCACCATCCCAACAAACCTTCCAAACTTGTCCCAGCTTTCAGTGTCTTCATCATAAATGTACCAATAAGTCCCCCTAATAGTGAGATCAGGGGTAAGTGCCTTTTGAGACAAGAGAACTTTAAATCATCAAATGTAAGTGGACCTGCCCTTTTGTCCAGGGGTCAGATAAAGGTTGATGGCAGTTGAGTTGGGCTGTGGCCTACTATTGACCTTCCCTCCATTCCAAAGCACCTTCCTCAGGCCTCGTAGGTGTCAGTGACTTACTGGTAGCCTGGGAGGCTCAAAATGCTCCAAAAGTAAATCAGATAAGATGAAATCACAAGGTTGTGTTTGCCGAGGTGGATTATCGCCATTTAGGCAGGTTTCCATTGGCTCTTTCTGATCTGAGGTCCCTGGCTGAGTAAACTGAGACTTGACCAATTAAATTTCCTCTGTAGCAAATGTAGCACATGTCCAAAGCCTCAGTCATCATGAAGTACATTTCCTGAGAACTTGGCTAATGGAAGAGGGCTCTGCATTATATGGAAGAACGAGAAGACCAGATGTGGGGCTCGGACTCCCATTTCCCTTGGCAAGAACCAGCCCTGAGTTCCCCATAAACCTGCCATGCCTTACCACTGTCCTACAGTGGAGCTCTGTGATTGATCATGGAAAGCAGTCTGCCATGGAGAAAAACAGCTGGGAAGACTCCAGGACATCCTGACTTCTGGGGTGTGCTTGGATCAGCGGCTAATAAAAACAGTGCTTCATTCATTTGCTGTCAGTGGAGCATGAGCTGGAGTTCTCAGACCCAGGTCAAGCCCACATAAACTTGAGAAGGGAGCCCTCTGTACTTAGGGGAAGAGTCTGGCATCTTTGGTTTGCTAGGCTGCAGGGGTATCTGGGTCAGCATGTCAAGACCCCAGTTTAGAGTACAGGTTGGACACCTTGTCAGGAGCTTGAGCTAGGGTGGGTCACATACTCCCTGGAACTCTCCAGGGGACATTTTTAACCAACAGTCATCCAGCTCTGACTCATTCTTAGTCCACTTAAGACTGCTGACAGGAAGGGGCCTCTCAACTTAACTAAGGATGTTAGATTGGGGCAATTGGAGAAATATGTTCCAGGATGTGTATGTTTGGGGGACAGGATGTACCACTTATTTTCTGATCTGAGAACAGATGTGATTCAATTAAAAAAGACTCCAGGTAGAGTAAGTTACACGCAAACACAAATGTTACCAGTTTACCTATCTTGAGAGGCTTTATAATATAGTGTTAAATCCACAGACTTTAGCATCAGACAGATCTGGGTTCAGATTCCAGCTGTACTTGCTGTGTGGACTTCAGCAAGTTACTTAACTTCTCTAGACCTCAGTTCCCTTATCTAAAACATAGAGATGATGATAATAATAGTCCCTTCTAAATAAAATTATTGTGAGGATTAAATGAGTGAATGTAATCAAAGTGGTTCGAACAGTGCATTATTTCATAAGCACTCAATACGTGTCATGTTTAATGTTGGGTATGTGAAAGCCCATCATTTTTTAAAAATAAAAGTCAGCTTTACGGAGGTCCATTTTATGTACAATAAAATCCATTTCTTTTAGTGTACGGCCGTGTGAGTTTTAACAAACACAATCATGTGACCACCACCACAATCAAGATGCAGGATAGTTCTATCATCTCAAAAAGCTCCTTGGTGCCACTTTGTCATCACACCCTCTACCCACCCTTAGCCCTGGGTAACCACGGATCTGTTTTCTGTCCCTGTAGTTCTGTCTTTTCCAGAATATCATATAAATGGAACCATACAGTACCTAGCAGAAAGCTCATCATGTTTAAAGGCTGGCCTATATTTGGTATCCAATAAATTTCTAAATGCATTTAGAGAATCAAGTTAGAATTTTTACTCCAAATCAGATTATATATTTTTTTGTTGGTGTATTGAAGAGGTATAGTATTTTTGGAATGTTCCTGATTTCCTTTCTTTATTGGTGTGTCTTCCTCATATGCTGTGGCTACCTATCAGTCATTGAGTCTCAACCTTGAGGCTAAATAGTTGGTAAGGAGGAGGATGGGGCATCATGAAAATCTCAGATATTCAAAAAGTGGGGAAAAAAGAAACATTCCCCTTCTTACCTGAAAGGGCAGAGGGAAAGGAACTAGAGTCACGTGAGGAAGTGAATTATATGGTTCCCCATCTCTTCATCTTGGGAGAAACCTGGGCAGCTATGGAGAAGAATGCCAAAAGCAGGGGCATTCTTTTTTATTTGTTTGTTTGTTTTTCCAATTCATAACTTGCACTTAGAGGATATTGCCTTGTAGCCTGCCTTGCACCAGACCTAGGAGATGGCCATTTCAAAGTAAATTTGGTGGCACAGTGACTATCTCAGCTCCCATATGGTATGGAGGAGGCTCAGAAGTGCCTTCATGAAGTGGGAGGAGAGAAAGTAGCTGCTTGAGAGTGGCCCACTGTGACAAGCGGAGGTGTCTCTGCAAACATGGACTAACCACCTAGACAAGGCACTAGACCAAGATGGTGGTTGAGAGGGATTTCACACGAAATCCTGTCAAGAGGCCAGGAAGACCCAAGCAGCCAGGATCACCCCCAAACCCTGGCTGAGAGACTAGATGTTGGAGAAAACCTACAACTGACTTAGTTGCAAGGGTCAGCAGGAAGGGCAGTGCCCAGACTAGCTGCCGGGGATCAGTGGGCAGGGGCAGGGTAGGGTAGGAGAGATGAGTAGAGCATCCTCGGACCCTTCTCAGATTCCAGAAGCTCTTTAGTCTTACGACGATTCAGTTAACACACCCCTCTCCCCCTATCCCATTTTATGGAAGCAGAGGAGAAGGTGATAAGATTGGGAAGACTGAGCATCTTACCTCAAGTACTGGTTATATTATTGCAGCAGACTAAGATGATTCAGTGGGCCAGGGCTCTTCAGAAAGTCAGGCCAATTAGAGATTAAAAAAAAAAAGGAGCTATGTTTTCTCTGCCCTCCTGAGTATAACGTGTGTAAATCAACAGCCCCACTATAGTCTCATTACAACTTCACAGCTGCTTTATCTTAATTTCTGGGCTATTACGTCTTGGCAGTGCCTGCTAATAGTGTAGCTTTAAGAATTTTGGTCTAGCAACTTCTGTGAGAGCTGGACATTTTAAGAAGTAGTGCAATGCGTATATACCTCTTCAAATAATGATTTAGAAAAGTTTTGTAACTAAAGTAGGTGTTCCATAACTCATGTTTCAGTTCAGGATTTTACCCTTCTTCCCTCCCTTCCCCTCCCTTCCCCTCCCCTCCCCTCCCCTCCCTTTTGTTCCCTTCCCCTCCCCTTTGTTTCCCTCCCCTCCTTTGTTCCCTTTCCCTTTATTCCCCTCCCCTCCTTTATTCCCCTCCCCTCCTTTATTCCCCTCCCCTCCTTTATTCCCCTCCCCTCCTTTATTCCCCTCCCCTTTGTTCCCCTACCCCTTGTTCCCCTCCCCTTTGTTCCCCTCCGTTCTCTTTGCTTCTGTTCTCTTTTTTTTTGAGGCAGAGTCTCCCTCTGTTGCCCAGGCTGGAGTACAGTGGTGCAATCTCGGCTCACTGCAACTTCCACTTCCTGGGCTCAAGCAATTCTCATGTCTCAACCTCCCCAGCAGCTGGGATTACAGGTATGCACCACCACCCCTGGCTAATTTTTGTACTTTTAGCAGAGACAGGGTTTCACCATGTTGGTCAGGCTTGTTTCGAACTCCTGAGCTCAAGCATTCCACCCACCTCAGCCTCCCAAAGTGTTACCCTTCATAATTCTTCAAATGGGCCCCTTCTCTTTCTTTTTGGATATACATAAAGGCACATTAGACTGTTAGATGTGTTTATGCATTTCCATAGGCAAACATGAGCTTTCAATAATGAGCAATCAGAATGAAATTTTACTGCCAGGAAAAGATTAAGAAAATGATTATAAATAGGAAGAACAAATGCTCTTTATTTGGGAACAAATAAACCTTAAATGTTAGGATGGGTTACAATGTCATGGTGATAAAATAATTAGTAGTTGATATTGAAACAAACTTAACCCAAGAGAAACTCCATCAGCAATTATATTTCCCATGTGTAACTGGGCAGGAAAAATATGAGACCTAAGAAAGAAGAAAAGAAACTTCTTTGTAGACATCCATTAAGATGGAATGTTGGAACATGAATGCACCCTTTAGTATATCATTATTTTTCTGCACCCTTTTATCACTCTGAAGCAAGAAAATCAATCTAGGGAAAATGCGAGAGAGAGTTGGCATTTTGAAATGTGCTGAGAAATTCTAAATTATGAGAGGTATTGACAAAGCTGGTATTTATAGCTCTATCAAGGATTTTTATAATATTTGCATCTATCTGGACTATAAACACAGTCAGAGCTCACAATCTTATTTCAATTTATTAAATTAATGCTTTTTCCATCCTCAAAGTCACTAGATTAAAGTATCATGACACTCTTCTTGCAGCCAAATACATGCAAGACAGAGTCACACTGAGAGGTTAACTTGGATCAAGATTTAAAATACAGACCATTTAAAATGAAGGTCACCCAAGCCAGACTATGCACTTTGACAAGTTATAAATTGGATCTAAATTGGCATCATCAAGGACATACATTTTTAAAACTAATCAGCTTAATTTAAGATTCAAGAGATATAGCTTTGATATTCATCTGCAAGCATAAATTCTTATAGCAAAGTCAGACATTGCCCAGGCATATAAAATGTCCATGGAGCTGAGGGATTTCTGATTCCTAAAACTGTGGCAGAGTTTTCTCTAAAACCCCACCTTCAGATTCTGTAGCTGGAGGAAACATATTCAAACAGGAAGAATTAACAATTGGCTTCGTCTTAGCACCTCTGTTCATTTCCCCCAGGTCTTAATTTCCCCTTCCTTTGGTGAGGTCTTCCATTTCATTCATTCATTTATTGATACAAGCATTTGTATATTGTATTATTTATCTGTTGTGGTATAACAAATTACCCCCAATATTTAGGGGCTTAAAACTGCACATATTTATTTGTTTTCAAATGTTTCTATTATTTATTTATTTTTAAAATTTAATTTAATTTTAAGTTCCAGGACACACGTGCAGGACTTGCAGGTTTGTTACATAGGTAAATGTGTGCCATAGTGGTTTACTGCACCTATCAACTCATCATGTAGGTATTAAGCGCCACATGCATTAGCTAGTCATCCTTATGCTCTCCCTTCCTCCACCCCCTACAGCAGGCCCCATTATGTGTTGTTCCCCTCCATGTGTCCATGTGTTCTCATTGTTCAGCTCCCACTTACAGTGTGGTGTTTAGTTTTCTATTCCTGCTAGTTTACTGAGGATAATGGCTTCCAGCTCCATCCACATCCCTGCAAAGAACATGATCTCATTCATTTTTATGGCTGCATAGTATTCCATGGTACATATGTACCACATTTTCTTTATCTAGTCTATCATTGATGGGCCTTTGGGTTGATTCCATGTCTTTGTTATTTTGAATAGTGCTGTAGTGAGTATACACGTGCATGTATCTTTATAATAGGATGATTTATATTTCTTTGGGTATATTCTCAGTAATGAGATTGCTGAGTCAAATGATATTTCTGTCCCTAGGTCTTTGAAGAATCCCCACACTGTCTTCCACGATGGTTGAACTAATTTACAGTCCTACCAACAGTGTAAAAGCATTCTTTTTTCTTCTCGATCTTGCCAGCATCTGTTATTTTTTGACTTTTTAATAATCATCATTCTGACTGGTGTGAGATGATATCTCATCGTGGTTTTGAAGTGATGCAGAGCTTTTTTTCTTATGTTTGTTGGCCACATAAATGTCTTCTTTTAAGAAATATCCGTTCATATCCTTTGCCCACTTTTTGATGGGGTTGTTTTTCTCCTGTAAATTTGTTTAAGTTCCTTATAGATTCTGGATATTAGACCTTTGTCAGATGAATAGATTGCAAACGCGGTGGCTCACGCTTGTAATCCCAGCACTGTGGGAGGCCGAGGCGGGCGGATCACAAGGTCAGGAGATCGAGACCACGGTGAAACCCCGTCTCTACTAAAAATACAAAAAAAATTAGCCGGGCGTGGTGGCGGGCGCCTGTAGTCCCAGCTACTCGGAGAGGCTGAGGCAGGAGAATGGCGTGAACCCAGGAGGCAGAGCTTGCAGTGAGCCGAGATTGCGTCACTGCACTCCAGCCTGGGCGACAGAGCGAGACTCCGCCTCAAAAAAAAAAAAAAAAAAAAATTTTCTCCCATTCTGTAGGATGTCTGTTCACTCTGATGATAGTTTCTTTTGCTGAGCAGAAGCTCTTTAGTTTAATTAGATCCCATTGGTCAATTTTTGCTTTTGTTGCAATTGCTTTTGGTGTTTTCATCATGAAGTCTTTGCCTGTGCCTAGGTCTTGAATGATATGCCTAGATTTTCTTCTAGAGTTTTTATAGTTTTGGGTTTTACATTTAAGTCTTTAATCCATCTTGAGTTAATTTTTGTATAAGATATCAGGAAGGGGTCCAGTTTCAATTTTCTGCATATGGCTAGCCAGTTTTCCCAGCACCACTTATTAAATAGGGAATCTTTTCCCCATGGCTTGATTTTGTCAGGTTTGATGGGTGTAGTTGTGTGGTCTTACTTCTGAGTTCTCTATTCTGTTCCATTGGTCTATGTGTCTGTTTTTGTACCAGTACCATGCTGTTTTGGTTTCTATAGCCTTGTAATATAGTTTGAACACTGGTAGCGTGATGCTTCCAGCTTTGTTCTTTTTACTTAGGATTTTCTTGGCTATACGGGCTCTTTCTTAGTTCCATATGAATTTTAAAGTAGTTTTTTCTAATTCTGTGAAGAATGTCAATGGTAGTTAAATGGGAATAGCATCGCATCTATAAATTACTTTGCGCAGTATGGCCATTTTCATGATATTGATTCTTCCTATCTATGAGCATTGACTCTTTTTCCATTTGTTTGTGTCCTCTTTGATTTCCTTGAGCAGTTGTTTGTAGTTCCTCTTGAAGAAGTCCTTCACTTCCCTTGTTAGCTATTATTTTTAGGTATTTTACTCTCTTTGTAGCAATTATGAATGGAAGTTAATTCATGATTTGGCTCTCTGCTTGTCCATTGTTGGTATATAAGAATGTTTGTGATTTTTGCACATTGATTTTGTATCCTGAGATTTTGCTGAAGTTGTTTATCAGCTTAAGAAGCTTTTGGGCTGAGACGATGGGGTTTTCTAGATATAGGATCATGTCATCTGCAAACAGAGACAGTTTGACTTCTTGTCTTCCTATTTGAATATGCCTTATTTCTTTCTCTTGCTTGCTTGCCCCGGTCAGAACTTCTAATACTATGTTGAAAAGGAGTGGTGAGAGAGGGCATCCTTGTCTTGACTGCACATATTTATTATCTCTCAGTTTCTGAGGGTCAGGAATCTGGGCGCAGCTTAGTTGAGTCCTCTGCTTTGGGGTCTCTTACAAGGCTGTAATCAAGATGTTGGGATCTCATCAGAAGGCTTACTGGGAAAGGATCTGCTCCCAAGCTCATGTGGTTGTTGGCAGAATTCAGTTCCTTACGGGTGGTTGGACTGACAGCTTCAGCTTCTCCTGAGGACACCCTCATTTCCTTGCCGAGTAAGCTTTCCCAACACAGCAGCTTGACTCTTGAAGCATGTAAGCCAAGAAGGTAACTAGCAGGATGGAAGTTACAATCTTTTGCAACCCAATAATGCAACTGGCATACCCTCAACATCATCATATTCTAACATTTAGAAGCAAGTTATTTAAGGTAAGATTACACAGGGCTGTGCAGACTAGAGAATGGGGATCATAGGGAGTCATCCTAGAGGTTGCCAACCACATGTATTAAGAATTTATTCAGCATCCCCCAGTTGCCTGACACTGCTGGGTGTTGGGACTGTAGTGATAAACATCCTGCTCTTATCAGAACTTGCAATAAAGCTGGGGGAAGGGAGGAGGCATTAAATAGATTATTGCAATTGTGATAAGCACACTAAATGAATACAGGGAATAAAAGACGCCCATTGTTGTCTAGGTTGAGGAAGATAGGATGTTAGGCAGGGAAATTTCAGTGAAGACTTGAAGAAGGACTGGCCCGACAGGCAGAGGGAATCCTGAGGCAAGAAAGATGATGCTGCAATTGGCAGAAGAGTTGCTGGAATATAGTTTGAGAGTGGGAAGACCAAGAGAAGGAAGTGGGGCTTATCTGCTGCTATGTTAAGGTGGGTGGTCCAGAGTCAAGACCACAGGGAAGCCTTGAGAGGTGACATAGAAGTCCCCTTTGGCCACCTTTCTCCTTGTCCTGCAGGTTGTCTCTCCACTGGCCTCTGGACTGACTGCTAGTCTTGAGGTTGTGACCATGCTTGGAGACTCTCAATTCCTCTTTGTCCTGTCACAATGTCCTGCTGATATTGTACCAAATGATCCCACATGGCATAGTATTATAGCAGGACAGGTTCTTCCTTCTGCATATGGTATTTTTCGAACAGTTTTCAAACAAAACTAGACATGATATACCCCTAACATATAAAACAGATAAAAGCAGAGCCACTTAGATCTGAAAGTTACAAGAGGAGAAGGGCACTCAGGAACGTGTTCCCCCACATTCCCATGGTGGTCCCCAAGAGACCCCTCTGGAGCTCTAGGACTCTGCAAATTCTCATTTGAGAGGCACATCTGTAGGCCACAACATTGCCAATGGTTGTTCTCAATGACTCATTCATTTGATTACTTGTATTTAATCCTTACGATGTGTCAGGGATGAAGTAGGCACTGAGAATACAAAGGTGATTAAAACAGTCTCTGCCCCTCTGTGAACTCACTGTTTAAGGAGGGATTCACATGGATAAGTGAATGCTATGGTGTGAATGTGTCCCCTAAAAGTTTCTGTGTTGGAAACTTAATTGTCTTTGTAACATTATTAAGAGATGGGGCCTCCAAGACATGATTAGCCCATGAAGACTCTGCCCTTATGACTCACTGCATTATAAAGTGATGTGCAATTAGAGAGATTTGAGCAGCAAACAGTGGTGTACTTCAAAGGGGCACAGGAAGACGTCACAAGCAGAGAAGGCTTGAACAAGAGGCCTGGTGGTGCCTGTCTTTGAGGACTTTCTCTTGCATCTGAAATTCCTCCTGTTACTCTGCCCATTTCAGACCACACCATCTAGATGGCTTTCTGGAGCCCTTTCTCACTAGGCTAAAACAACTCTCCTATGCTTTTTTTTTTCTTTTGAGATGGAGTCTCACTGTTGTTGTCCAGGTTGGGCTGCAATGACGTGAACTTGGCTTATTGCAACCTTGGCTCACTGTGAACTTCACCTCCTGGGTTCAAGAGATTCTCTTGTCTCAGCCTCCTGAGTAGCTGGTATTACAGGAGCCTGCCAGCACGCCTGGCTAATTTTTGTATTTTTAGTACAGACAGGGTTTCACCATGTTGGCCAGGCTGGTCTTGAACTCCTATCCTTAGGTGATCCACCTGCCTTGGCCTCCCAAAATGCTGGGATTACAGGTGGGAACCACTGCACCCAGCCAACTCTCCTATGCTTTAAGTAGAAAAGCCTCAATTGCTCCCCTAGGTTCTATAACAACCATGATGTTAGAAAGCTTGTATTAGATTTTAAATTTCTCATAGTTTCTGGATTGGAATAGAAAATGAGCAACTTTACATGGTTCTGTGCCCCAAATTGTCTTTCTTCATTTACAGGAAGGAAGGAGTGAGAACACTCCCTGTATCCTACCCTAGTATATTTCCTGCCTACCAGGGCTCTGCAGAGATGAGGAACTGGCAGCCTTTGACCTCCTATCTGATCTCTGAGTCTTAGCCCTGAAGTCACCTCTCAGGTCTAGCATGTTATGTTGGTCTGTTGTATCCTGCCTCATGTATTTGACAATCCAGAATTCTAAGGTAAAATGGCTTCCATTTGCTGATTAATTATCCAGAGATTTGGCTAATCCTTCATGATGATGAAGTGAAAGTCCACACCAGTCCTCAATTTAAAAAAAATATGTAATATTATTTAAATAGAGACGAGATCTCACTATGTTGCCCAAGTTGGTTTTGAACTGCTGAGCTCAAGTGATCCTCTTGCCTCAGCCTCCCACAGTATTAGGATTCCAGGCGTGAGCCATCGTGCCCAGCCGACACCAGTACTCAAACAGTAAATTCAGTAAATTTACAGTCCTAAAACTGTAAAGGGCACAATGGTAGGCTGAGGTTATACAAGATCAGAACAACTGGGGCATTCAGAGGAAAAGAGTTCAGACCGGATGTTGGGTTGTACAAGCTAGGCAGTCTGTTGTTTAATTGTTTTATTTCTTGGTGACCATTTGGCATCTTTTTGCTTAGTTTCAAGGCATGTTTAGATAATAGCAAAATAATCCAGCCCAGCACTCTCCTCCTTCATAAGAGCTTTCTTCCAACAAAGAGTGAGCTCTGTCTTTGTCTTACAAACTCAGATCACCACTGGATTTTTCCATATCCTGTTAAGTAGTAGTATAGTTATCTCGGGATACTTCTTAAAATGTTTCATTAAAATTTTACACTGTTTTCCTTCTCCCATGATGCACTTTGTCTGCCAGAGTAGACTGTAAGCTCTTTTTGGGCTCTGGCATTGCTTTACTCATATTGGTATTTCTTATCCTTTCCCATCTCCAGAATATTTAGCGCAATGTCATACAGGGAGTAGGCACCCTATAAATATTTGTGTATGAATGAATAACCATGGCGCTTGCCTCAGGCATTACACAGCCAGTCTCAATGACAGGAGGATGACCTGTGGGTGCATTTGTGGGAGAAAGGAGTTCTGGCAGGCAGTCTGTGTGGGCTGCATATGGTTCACAGCTGGCACACAACCTCTGTGGACCCCAGGTGGAGTATGTGTGAAAGTCAACATCTCTATGCCCTTAAAAAAAATCCTTAATTCAAATTGTATGGAGGGCAATTACTACTCACTTAACCCCAAGTTGAACTACACATGTCACTAGGCTTCACTGGAGCCCCTTCATTTTGGTGTCATCTAACTATTTGTGCCACATTTTACTTCTTTACCCAAGTAAGCATTCTTTGGAAACAACCAACCTGAGGATTCTATTAAGAGCAGAATGGTTTTTATTTCCTTTCACTATTGCTGTTTACCTAGATGACAGGCAATTAGTTTCACCTCCTTCAACCTAGATGAAAAGTTGGAGAGTGAGTAATACATCCAGAGTGTCATGATGCCCTTATTCAAAGACAGGATTTGCTTTTTAGTGCAATTATAGAGATTGTGTGTTCTTAGCCTTGGATAATCTCGCCAGAAGGGGTTTAGACTTCTGTTCTTATATAGTCTTTCTGGGTTTATGACTGAGCGATTCTCTCATTCATCAGGAAACTTTCCTCCAGCCATTAAAGGTGAGAAGGACAGGGGTAATATTATGAATTGCTTATCAGGCTTATGGACATTATGAGAATGAATTGCTTTTGGTTTGTCCCTTTTAGAAAAAAGATACGCCATAAAATATAGATTTGTAGACTTATCATTTTCCCAAATCGGATCCTCTTCCTATTTCCTTTATTTCTAGCAATAGTAGCGTTTTCTACTTGACAACCTTCCAGAGGCAACCAGTCGACTCTTACTAAGTCTTCCTTTTCAAAGTCTGTGCATCTGTCCTTTTTTATGTACCTCATTTAGTCACCTAGTGACTACTACAGAGCATGAGTGAAATGCAAGCCATTGTATCGGTTGCAAGGGATAGAAATAAGAATGATACTTGGTCTCCCAATTAGGAAGCTTGCAAAGCTCCGTCAGTGTCACAATTATCAGCTATATTCTCAAATTTCTTTCCTCACACCCGAGAAAGTGAAGTTTCAAGTGTCATCTCCCTCCTGCAATCTCTTACTAATTTTCTCTATCAAGCATTCTACTGACAGACTAATATTCTTAAGCAAACATTTTAATCATGTCATTTCATGGAGTGAAAACATTCAATAGCTTTTCACTGCTCACAGGATCAAGATCAATCTCTCTCTCTCTCTTTTTTTTTTCTGAGATAGAGTCTCACTCTGTCACCCAGGCTGGAGTGCAGTGGCGTGATCTCAACTCACTGCAACCTCCACCTCCCAGGTTCAAGCAATTCTCCTGCCTCAGCCTCCTGAGTAGCTAGGATTACAGGTGTGCGCCACCATGCCTGGCTAATTTTTGTACTTTTAGTAGAGATGGAGTTTCAGCATTTTGGCCAGGCTGGTCTTGAACTCCTGACCTTGTGATCCACCCACCTCGGCCTCCCAAAGTGCTGGGATTACAGGCGTAATCCACTGAGCCAGCTAAGATCTTAACCTGAATGTTTAAGAGTTTCTAAAATCTGAAATAACCTTATTTCCTGAATTTACTTCCCATAACTCCTCATTATACATTCTCTGCCTGGACAAATTGGTCAGATTATTACACTAAAAATATACTTCCATTTTTTTTTTTTTTACTCCAGTCTATTCATTCATATATTTAAGAATGTACTGGAGGCTGGGCATGGTGGCTCATGCCTGTAATCCCAGCACTTTGGGAGGCCTAGGTGGGCAGATCATTTGAGGTCAGGAGTTTGAGACCAGCCTGGCCAACATGGTGAAACCCCGTCTCTACTAAAAGTACAAAAACAAGCCAGGCATGGTGGCGTGTGCCTGTAATTCCAGCTACTTAGGAGGCTGAGGCATGAGAATCACTTGAACTGGGGAGGCGGAGGTTGCAGTGAGCCAAGATCACACCACTGCACTCCAGCCTGGGCAACAGAGCAAGACTATGAAAAAAAAAAAAAGAACGTATTGGATGCCTTCTGTGTGGTGGTGCTGTGAAAAAATATGGTTCATGGTTTCTGCACTTAAAGAGCTTATTGTTTACTCAAGGATGCAGACAAGTGACTTGAGCATGGCAACGATAGAAGGAACACTGGACGTAATGAAGCACTGGATGTGACAGGAGCCCACAGAACTGCACCTAATCCAGCCTTGGAGAAGTTAGGGAACATTATTCAGAGAAAGTGATATCTCATGTGAGACCCACAGATTGAGTAGGGGTTAGGCAAGAAGCTGAGGAAAATGTACTAGAGCAAAAAACCAGTGCATTTAATGGTCTGATGATTAGAATCCAATGGATTGGAAAACAGAGAATTTGAATCAGAATGGAATGTGGAATACGAGAGAGAGAGAGAGAGAGAGTGTGTGTGTGCGTGTGCGCACGCTTGTGTGTGTGTGTGTAGGGTGTAGGTAGGGCAATTTCAGGAGGAGAAGCTGACGAGAAAAGCAAGGCCACATCATTCAAGGTCTCATAAGCAAGGCTAAGGGGTTTAGGCTGGCAGGTTTGGAGCAGCAGAGTGTCATGACCACATTTGGCTGTCATCTGACAAATACCACACCCCGGTCCTGTAAATCAATGCTGTACCTGTCAATCTTTTTTCTTTTCTCATTATTTATACAAATCTTTCCCACTTGTCAAGCTCCAGATCAAGTCTTACATTCTATATCAAGCGTCTTTTAACCATTTCAGCATACAGTCATCAATTTTTGTTTTTTCATAACACCATCTAACTATTAATCATATGTAGCCTTGTATTGACATCCAACTTTGTGTGCATGACTTCTATCTGCAACAAAATTGTAAATCATGTTAAGATAGAAACCATCTCCATACATGTTTTTACAAGAGTCAGCAAACTTTTTCTGTAAAGGGCCAGAGAGTAAATGTTAAATTTAAATTTTGTAAGCCACATATGGTCTCTGTCATAGCCATAGAAAATAGATAAACAAATGGGCATGTTCTGATAAAACTTATTTACAAAAAGAGGCAGCGGCCAGATATAACCCACAGGCAGTAGTTTGCTAATACCTACCTCATAATATCCACACAGTACCTAACATAGAATATGTGTTTAATAAATATTTGTCAGATAAATGAAGAGGCAAGGAATTGATGTTTTGGAGAGTTAAGTAAGGCCTTGCTTTTCAGGATCATTATTAATGATCTTCTTAAGATGTCTGCAGTTTCCCTGCATTGGTCTTGAAAGTATGAGAAATGCAACGGAATCATTCTTTTAGAATTCAGGCCTTTGTAGGGTCTTAGAAGAATGTTATGAAAGATTTGCCTAAATAAACACATGACAAATATATCCCCTGGTCGTATTTCATACCAAATTCTTGCCTTAAGGATAATCAGTACCACTTGGTACCTATTGGTACTCAACTTGGTTGAGTGCCCACTACATGCTCTTATATTAATTTATGTGAGGTATGTATTAGTATACCACCCATTCGATAGACTTGAAAACCCATTCTCAAACAATTATGTGATTGGCTTGAGGTCTTGCTCATTACGAACAAGTAAAGCTGACACTTAAGCCTAGATCTGCCTGATTTCAAAGTACAAGTAATTTTAAGGTCCTGTTTAGTTAAAATTTATTCTATATTAACCAAGGTATTTTAGGATCTTTCCCTTCCATCATCATTTCTCCTAACTCCAGATGTATAGGCTACTCTACTCTGTCTGGGGTGGGAGGTATAAACAAATACACATAGCACTGGATAAAGAAATAAATCAAGGAAGGATACTCCAGGGGAGATGGTGAGGGGTATTTTAGGGCGATTCGTGCTGCTGCGACATTGCAGAGCAGAATTTAAACCATGCAAAATAAGTAGGACTAATGCTTCTCTCACTAACTTCAACTTCGATCCAAGCCCTATGGTAATAACTAGTGGGTTGGAGTGAAATTGCTTCTTTCCTACGGCCCATTTGAGAGGTATAATGAATGGTTCCTTACATAAGGCTCCCTTGTATGGTGTGACCAAGTACACAAAACCGAGTCCTCCAAAAACAGAGGCCCATGTCCAGGTTTTAAAACCACCAACCAACCTGCATCCAGAAACAGTCATTTATTTAGATGTGCAGGAACTGAAAAAGTTCAGAAATGTTCCAAGACAAACGGCACAGGGTAAAAAACAAACAGCAACAGCTTGCTCGCATGATGTTTCCAGGAATCACCCTGCCCAGTAAAGAAAACAACTGCCCAGATCTGCGTGTTAACCCATTCACATCTGAGACTGTAACTCTGGGTTTCAATACTATTTTAAAGTGCAAAAAATAATAAAGACCTCAAGTCTAAGACCTTGAAAATAGGTTAGGAACTCAATGAAAAATCAGAATGTCTATTCTATCACCCTACTGCCTACTCTAGGGAGCAAATATGCAAATGTTTACTATAACATCGCATGGGGCCAGAAAAAAATTGGAAACAACCTCAATATCCATTAATGGGGAATGACTAATAAACTAGTGTAGTCATATTTGTAGAATATCACCCAACAAGAAAAAGAAAGTACTAATGAGCACTAATAAGACTCAAACAGACAGTTCTGCTTATCATCCAGTTGAGTAAAAAAAGTAAATTGCAAGACATTAAGTAGTTTGACAATATCAAAAAATCAAAATATCAAAAAAGTACACAAAAATAGAAAGTAAAGCTAAATTTCAGCAACTCTACCTCTTTTCTGAAAGTTAATGTACTGGAGAAAGTTATGGAAAAATACATAGCAAATTGATGAGTGGTTCCCCTGGAGAGGAGGATGGGATATGGGCTGAGGAAAAGGTGGGGACTTTAGTTTTATTTATAATATTTTATTTATTTTTTTTATTTTTTTGAGACAGAGTCTTGCTCTGTCACCAGGCTGGAGTGCAGTGGTGCGATCTCGGCTTACTGCAACCTCTGCCTCCTGGGTTCAAGCGATTCTCCTGCCTCAGCCTCCCGAGTAGCTGCGATTACAGGCATGCGCCACCATGCCCAGCTAATTTTTGTATCTTTAGTAGAGACAGGGTTTCATCATGTTGGCCAGGCTGGTCTTCAACTCCTGACCTTAAGTGATCCACCTGCCTCGGCCTAACAAAGTGCTGGGATTACAGGCGTGAGCCACCGTGCCTGGCTAATATTTTATTTTTTTTACAAGGAGACGTATTCATGCATTAGTTATATAATTATAAATTAGTAATAATTATCAAATTGATAGTAGTAACAACTTGAAAAAAAGAGGCTTCTTGGTTACTAATATGAGGATCCCACCTAGATATGTGCCAAATTCATGTAAGAAAAAACAAATCTCGAAGAAGAAATTTAGACTTCTCAAGGAAGAACTTCCATTATTAGTGTTTTGAGACTATAAAACAGATAACCAGAAGAAGACTTCCCTGTGAAAAGCTTTGTTATTAGGAAATACTTAATGAGTATAATTAAAGAGTAAATAAGGGGCCACCCCTCAAATGAAGTGGAGTAAAATATCTGAAGTTATGCTCAGTTTTCCAATATCAAAGCAATTATTGATTAGAAGACTCTGATGAAAACGATTATGTGTATAATAGCAGTAGAAAAACATAAAACATCCCAGAAAGTACAGGATCTATATGACCACAACTTTATTAAGAAATATAAAAGAAGATTGAGATTAATGGGGAGAGAATGTTCCTTGGTGAGAAAATGAATTGTAGTAAAGGATAAACAAATCATTTCCAAATTAATTTACAAAATTAAGTCCATCTCAATAAAAAATTCCAATGAAATGTTATTTTATTATTAGAATTTGAGAACATGATTCTAATTCACTTGGAAGAATAGACTGAAGAGAAACATCCAGTTTTTTTTCTTGTTCTACTATATGTTAAAATGAACTATTATATGTAAAATTGTAGCACAGAGCTTCCATTTAAAAAATTTTGTGGTATCAGTACAAGAGTCAAAATAGGAATTAATGTAAAAGAATAAAACAGTCTAAAACAGATTATCTATATACCTCTCTCTATATATGTGAATGAAATATCACAATCCAATGATGGAAGAAAGGATTATCAGTAGGTGATTTTTTTTTTTTTTGAGATGGAGTCTCACTCTGTCACCCAGGCTGGAGTGCAGTGGGGTGATCTCAGCTCATGGCAACGTCTGCCTCCGGGGTTCCAGCTATTCTCCTGCCTCAGCCTCCCGAGTAGCAGGGATTACAGGTGCGTGCCACCATGCCAAGCTAATTTTTGTATTTTTAGTAGAGACGAGGGTTTCACCATTGTTAGCCAGGCTGGTTTTGAACTCCTGATCTCAGGTGATCCACCCACCTCGGCCTCCCAAAGTGCTGGGATTATAGGCATGAGCCACTGCACTCAGCCAATAGATGATATATATATATTTTTTTATACTTTAAGTTTTAGGGTACATGTGCACAACGTGCATGTTACACATGGGCATGGGCAAGGACTTCATGTCTAAAACACCAAAAGCAATGGCAATAAAAGCCAAAATTGACAAATGGGATCTAATTAAACTAAAGAGCTTCTGCACAGCAAAAGAAACTACCATCAGAGTGAACAATAGATGATATTTTTAAACAAAAGATTATATGAAAACAACAACTAAACCAAACTTAATTTCAGTGTTTTGACTTCACAATTTCCATACATCTTTGTATCCACTGAAGTTTAGAAAAAAATTTCCGTATAAACATAAGATATGTATTTGTATTTGAAAATGTAGATTAAGATATTGATATTTATAGAGAGGAATATTCTAAGCATAAACAAAGAAAGAGGTCATAAAAGAAAATATTATATTTTGAGCATGGAAAAAAGTAAAACTGATTGACAGGGTTTCTGAGTTCTACAGTTGCAGGGGAAGGATGGGAACTCCTGGAGCCTCCATAGCCCCACATGGGGTCTTGCTTCTGTAGATCAAAACCCAGCATCATCCCAATTAAATAGAGGCACTTCCTCAACATACATGACAAAGAGATTTAGACAGAGTGGTTATTTATCACACAGGAGATCACCTCCCTCCTCTATTCAGATCCTTTCAGTGGCTTTCATCACACTCCAAGTAGAAGCTGAAGTCTTTCCAGTGGCCTCAAAGCCCTATGGCCACCTCTTGGACCTCGTCTCTTTCTACACTTTTCCTTAATGACTCCACTCCAGCCACACCGACCGTTGTACCTGCAACCCATCAAGCACACTCCTGTTCCTGGGTCTTTGATTTTGCTGCTCCTTCTGCCTCAAGGCCCTCTCCACTTTCTTCAGCCCTCTCTGTTTCTTTTTCAGCAGGGCTGACTCTTCCCTGGCACTTGCTTTATTTTCCTCCATACTACTAATCCCCACTGACTCTATGTGTTTAGTCATTCCTCTGTTTTTTATCTCCCTGCCTCTGGAATGTAAGTTTGAGACAGGGTCTACTTTGATCACTCCTATATTTCCAGCATCTAGGGCAATGTCTGCATATGGTATTCAGCATTTATTGTTAAATGATTGAATAAATATACTTATTAATTAGTACTTTGTTTTCCAAGTAACAGAGAACCATTTGAACTAAAGTTAAAATTGGCTAAGGGTGGGGAGGGAGCTGGACCATAGGACCAGGGACTGGAGTGTTATAAGCATCTGAGGTTGTTCTCTTTCTCTGTTTTCTACTTCATACTTGCCTCTCTCCATAGAACCCCATCTCTGTTTCTCAGAGCACATGGTGAACAAAGGGCCCCAGCAGCACTCAAGTTTTACCACAACTGGTCCAGTTACCTGGGGAAGAAATAACCTAATTCTGTTGATTCTCATTTCAAGTCCCTGGGGAGGCTGTGAATGACTCAGTCTGGACTGATGCCTGTCCAGGAGCAATTGACTGTGGTCAGGGTGAAGGTGGGGGTGGGAATTTCATTGTGATCCTATGGCTGCCCCGCTGCAACCATGCATAGAGGGGAGGGCAATTCCTAACAAGGGGTATTAGGCAGGCAAGCCAATAGGCATCTACTATAACATAAAATTAACTCTTTCAGTTCAATTATAAAAAAATGCCAAACCTAACTTAAAATTGGAAAAGATAAGAACAGATAGTTTGCCAAAGAGGAAATACATACTTTAAAAAGTAGGTTGGGGGGCCGGGCGCGGTGGCTCATGCTTGTAATCCCAGCACTTTGGGAGGCCGAGGCGGGCGGATCACGAGGTCAGGAGATCGAGACCACGGTGACACCCCGTTTCTACTAAAAATACAAAAAAAAAAAAAAAAAAATTAGCCGGGCGTGGTGGCGGGCGCCTGTAGTCCCAGCTACTTGGAGAGGCTGAGGCAGGAGAATGGCGTGAACTTGGGAGGCGGAGCTTGCAGTGAGCCGAGATTGCGCCACTGCACTCCAACCTGGGGGACAGAGCGAGACTCCGTCTCGAAAAAAAAAAAAAAATAGGTTGGGCATGGTGGCTCATGCCTGTGATCTTAGCACTTTGGGAGGCCACGCAGGAAGATTGTTTGAGGCGAGGAGTTGGAGAACAGCCTAGGTGATATAGTGAGATCCTGTCTCAAAAATTAAAAAAAAAAATAGCTTGGCATGTTGGTGTGTGTCTGTAATCCTAGCTACTCTGGAGGACAAGGCTGGAGGACTGCTTGTGCCCAGGAATCTGAGGCTGCAGTGAACTATAATCATGCCATTGCGTTCCAGCCTGGGTGACAGGGTGAGACGCTTTCTCTAAAAATAAAAAAATAAAGTGTTTGATCTTATTTATCATTCAAAAATACTACATGAGGTGGTGATATATTATAAAGTATTGTGATACTGGCATAAAAACAGACATCTAGACCAACAGAACAGAATAGAGAGCCTAGAAATAAGATTTCATAAATATGAGATGAAGTGATCTTTGACAAAGGTGCCAAGGTCACACAATTGGGAAAGGACAGGCTCTTCAACTAATGGTGTTAGGAAAATTGGATATCCACATGAAAAAGAATAAAATTGGACCCTTACCTTATACCATATACAAAAGTTAACTCAAAATTGATCAAAGGCTTAAAACTGTAAAACTCTTAGAAGAAAACATAAGGGCAAAGCTTAATGATAGTAAATTTGGCGATGATTTCTTGAATATGATGCCAAAAACACAGGCAACAAAAACAAAAATAGACAAATGGGACTACATCAAACATGAAAACTTTTGTTCATCAAAAGAAACAATCAACATAGTGAAAAAGCAACCTACAGAATAGGAGAAAACATTTGTAAATCATGTATCTGATAAGGGGTTAATATCCAGAAAATATAAAGAACTCCTACAACTCAACAACAACAAAATAAATAATCCAGTTTTTTTAAATGGGCAAAGTACTGAGTAGATATTTCTGCAAAGAAGATATACAAATGGCCAAGAAACACGACAAGATAATCAACATCACTAACCATTAGAGAAATGCAAATCAAAACCACGTGAAATATTATTAGGTTGCTGCAAAAGTAACTGCAGTTTTTGCCATTAAAAGTAATGGTAAAAACCGCAATTAATTTTGCATCAACTTAATATCTGACATCCATTAGGATGGCCACTATCAAACAAAACAAAACAAAATAACAAGTGCTTGTGAGGATATGGAGAAGTTGGAACCTTCGTGCACTGTTGGTGAGAATGTAAATTGGGTAGCTGTTACAGAAAACACTATGGACTTTCCTCAAAAAATTCAAAATAGAATTACTGCCTGATCCAGCAATCCTACCCAAAAGAATTGAAAGGAGGATTTCAAAGAAATTTTTGCACACCCATGTTGATTGCAGCGTTATTCACAATAGCCTAGAAGTAGAAGCAGCTCAAATATCCTTCAAAGGGTGAATGGATAAACAAAATGTGATCTATACAAACAATGGAAAATTGTTCAGCCTTTCAAAAGAAGGAAATCCTTTCTCATGCTACAATATGAATGGAACTTGAGGACATTAGACTAAGTGAAATAAGCCAGTCACAAAAAGACGAATACTATATGATTCCACTTATATAAGGTACCTGGAGTTGTCAAATCCACAGAAACAGAAAGTAGAATGGTGGTTGCCAGGGGTTGGGGGAAGGGAAAATATAGAGTTGTTCAATGGGTATAGAAGTTTAGTTTTGCAAGATGAAAAAGTTCTAGTGATATGTTGCATAACACTGTAAATGTATTTAATACCACTGAACTATACTCATAAAAATGATTAAGATGGTAACTTTTATGTCATGTGTTTTTATCACACAGAGGAAAGAACCCTATGAGGGTTTGTACATGCATTCAAATTTGAGATGCTAATAACTTTGATACTTTACTGAGTTTTGAGCTTATAAACTCTTAAAAATTATTTTATATACATTATCTGGAGAATATAACAAAACATGTGAACAAAGCAATGAGTAAGATGAGAGGAGATAAGTTATACCTTTCAAAAATAGTATCCACCAAGGAGATTTAATGTTGTTTTATAGATACAGAACAAGTAAGGCTTTCCCTCATTGACCAGAGTGCAAAATTCCAATTGTTAAAAAAAATGTATGGATGGTCAAATAAAGAAATTTGGTGATCTCTGTCTTAGGCATAGCAACCCACTTGGTAAGATGAAAGGATAAAAAAAGATATACTAATCCCATCTATCAAATTGGTAAATATAAATATTAAAATATAAAAATATTGAGAAATAATATGCATACAGTAAAGGACAAAAATAGTACATGTAATAGTCAATAAATTTTCACACACACACAAACACACACGCACACTCACAGTGAAACCAAACTTCTAACAGTCTAGAATTCTTTCTCATTCCTCTTTTCAGTCAACCTCTCTTGAGAATGTTTTAAAGATAAATAATAAGTACTTGTTGTTTGACATGCACTTTTCATACATCATTAATAGAAGTGTAATTAGTGGAAGCTTTCGATAAAGCAACTTTATAATACTTTTAAGAGTATTAATTATGCAGAAATTCTTTACTAAGGAATTAAGCTTCTTGGACTATATCCTAAACGAATAATCGGAGATGCAATAAAACATATACATATAAGGATGCCTACCACCACAAAAATAGTATCAAAAAATTCGAAATAGCCTAAGTATCCATCATGAGGGAATGCTTAGATTAAAATACATTCACTCGGCAGGGCGCAGTGGCTCACACCTATAATCCCAGCACTTTGGGAGGCCGAGACGGGCAGATCACTTAAGGTCAGGAGTTCAAGACCAGCCTTGCCAACATGGTGAAACCCCATCTCTACTAAAAATACAAAAATTAGCCAGGCATGGCAGCATGCACCTGTAATCCCAGCTACTCAGGAGGCTGAGGCAGGAGAATCACTTGAGCCCGGGAGGTGGAGGTTGCAGTGAGCCGAGATTGCATCACTACACTCCAGCCTGAGTGACAGAGCAAGACTCTGTCTCAAAAATATATATATATATTATATATTATAATATATATTTATTTATATGTTATATATAAATTATATATTTATTTATATATTATATAAAAATTATTTATATGTATTATATATATTTATTTGTATATTATATATAAATATATATTATATTTATTTATATATTATATATAAATATATATTACATTTATTTATATGTATTATATATATTTATTTATATATTATATATAAATATGTATTATATATATTTATTTATATATTATATATAAACATATATTATATTTATTTATATGTATTATATATATTTATTTATATATTATATATAAATATAATATATTATATAATAATATATATTATATATTAATATATAATATATTATTTATAAATAATATATTATATTATATATGTTATATATAATTATATATATTATATAATATATATAATTATAATTATATATCATTTTATATTTTATATATAAATAATAATACATATATAATTATAATTATATATAATTATATATAATATTATATATTTATAATTATATATATTTATATATATGTTATATATTATTATATATAACATATTATAAATATATAATAACTATATTATATATATTATATATTATAATATATGACATTTATATATTATAATATATGACATTTATATATTATAATATATATAAAATATATATTATATAATTAATATATTATAATAACTATATTATATATTATATTATATATTATATATTATAATATATAATATTTATATATTATAATATATAAAAATATATTATATAATTAATATATTATATACTATATAATATATAGTGTATATTATATACTATATATTATATAGTATATATTATACTATATATTATATAGTATATAATATACTATATAATATATTATACTATATATTATATAGTATATAATATATATATTATATACTATATATTATATAGTATATATTATATTCTATATTATATAGTATATAATATATACTATATAATATAGAATATAATATATACTATATAATATAGAATATAATATATACTATATAATACATAATATATAATATACATAATATATACTATATAATATATATTTTATATATAATATATTATATACTATATAATATATATAATATGTAACATATTATATATTATATATATTTCCACTTGATGAAATAGTTTGCAGACATTAAAAATTAGGCTTTTGCTGAAAACAAGCAATGGAGACAGGACTCCCTATTCAATAAATGGTGTTGGCATAACTGGCTAGCCATAAGCAGAAGATTGAAACTGGATCCCTTCCTTATACCATATGCAAAAATTAACTCAAGATGGACTAAAGACTTAAATGTAAAACCCAAAACTATAAAAACCCTGGAAGGCAATACCATTCTAGACATAGGAATGGGCAAAGATTTCATGACAAAGATGCCAAAAGCAATTACAATGAAAGCAAAAATTGACCAATGGGATTAAACTAAAGAGCTTCTGCAGAGCAAAAGAAACTATCAAGAACAAAATGATGACCTACAGAATGGAAGAAAATATTTGCATGCTATGCATCTGACAAAGGTCTAATATCCTGCATCTATAAGGAACTTAAACAAATTTACAGAAAAATCAAACAACCCCATTAAAAAGTGGGTAAAGGGCTGGGAGCAGTGGCTCACGCCTGTAATCCCAGCACTTTGGGAGGCTGAGGCGGGCAGATCACGAGGTCAGGAGATCAAGACCATCCTGGCTAACACAGTGAAACCCCGTCTCTACTAAAAATACAAAAAATTAGCCGGGCACGGTGGCGGGTGCCTGCAGTCCCAGCTACTCGGGAGGCTGAGGCAGGAGAATGGCGTGAACCCGGGAGGCGGAGCTTGCAGGGAGCCGAGATAGCGCCACTGCACTCCAGCCTGGGCCAAAGAGTGCGTCTCAAAAAAAAAAAAAAAAAAAAGTGGGCAAAGGACACAAACAGTCACTATTTAAAAGAAGACATGCATGTGGCCAATAAGCATATGAAAAAAAAGCTCAACATCGCTAATCATTAGAGAAATGCAAATCAGAACCATATGAGATACCATCTTACGCCAGTCAGAATGGCTATTATTAAGAAGTAAAAAAATAACAGATGCTGGTGAGATTGCAGAAACAAAGGAGCGTTTATACACTGTTGGTGGGAATGTAAGTTAGTTCAGCCATTGTGGAAAGCAGTGTGGCAATTTCTCAAAGACCTAAAAACAGAACTACCTACCATTTAACCCAGCAATCCCATTAGCAGGTATATACCCAAAGGAATATAAATTGTTCTATCATAAAGACACATGCATGCATATGTTCACTGAAGCACTATTTATAATAGCAAAGACATGGAATCAACCTAAATGCCCGTCAATGGTAAACTGGATAAAGAAAATGTCATACATATACATCGTGGAATACTATGCAGCCATAAAAATGAACAAGATCATGTCCTTTTCAAGAACATGGATGGAGCTGGAGGCCATTGTCCTTATAAAGCTAACACAGAAACAGAAACTTAAATACTGCATGTTCTCACTTAAGTGGGAGCTAAATGATGAGAACATATGGACACATAGAGAAGAAAAACAAATGCTGGGGTCTACTTGAGGGCAGAAGGTGGGAGAAGGAAGAGGATCAGGAAAAATAACTAATGGGTACTAGTCTTAATACCTGGGTGACAAAATAATCTGTACAACAAACTCCCATCACACAAGTTTGTGTATATAACAAACCTGCACATGTACCCCTGAACTTAAAATAAAAATGAAATAAACAATTAGGCTTTTTGTGACATGAAAAAAACTCATTATGATTAGATATTAATAAATAATGATGAAATAAAATAGTAAATTGAATGTGATCCTAATTTTGAAAAACATTATTTTTCATAGAAAAATTTGCTATCTTGGTATTATCTTAAATTAATGGCATTATAGATAACTTTAATTTTGTTCTTCTGTTTTTTGTATTTTTCAAAAATTTTAAGAATCACATGTATTTCTTTTATAATCAGAAGGAAACAGTTTTTTTAAAAAAAAGCAAGGAAGGAAAAAGTAAATGAATCACAATTGGTTCAGTTCCTTTGATAATGAAACAAATGCCTTTCCATGGTTGACTGCAATTTCCATACAATTTACTCTGGAGACTAAAAGAAAACAACAAAATACAGAAGAGATCGAAAGTCAAATGGGTACTTCTATAAAGAATCTCATGACACACCTTTTTTTTAATAGACAATTCATAAAGGCTCATCATTGTGACGTTTTGTCAAAAGGAAAAGACCATGAAAGTTGCATAAAATTCTGTACTATTTCTTCCATGGAAAGAGAGTAGGGAGATAAAAGAAAAAGCCGAACCCTCTGTAACAACTCATTTTTATCTTCTTTCTGGAGTTCATAGGAGAGGTCAAAATTAATCCAATCTGGGATCTTCTGGAGGGAACCCAAAATCCTTCTAACACCCACATAACATAGATTACATGCATAAGCAAACATTTAACCTGCTCTTTAATAGTTTTGAGTTCCTTACGAAAGAGCAAAATATAAGACCAGAAACTTTGTATTCCCTGGTGGACCTTGAAACAACTCCCTGCTTCATTTTTGCTGGAAGTTAGAGAGGGAAAAATAAATTTACCAACCTCTGTACAACACAATCCATATGGATGGAACAAGATTTTAGAGTTTAATTTATATTTATTTTTATGTCACCCTTTAATATTTTCTATTCTCTCTGTGTATAGAATATATCGGCACAATGGTACATCTACATACTTTAAAAATAACTCTGTCTCTCTCTCTCTCTCTCTATATATATATATGTATATATATATATATATATGTATATATATATATACATATATAAATACACACACACACACACACACACACATTGGGGTGTGTATGCTTGCATTTTTTTAAATGATGGGGGTACATAAAAAACAAATTGGAGACCATCAGTCTAGACCAGAGGATCTCAGCCTCAGCCTTTAACTGTGAAACATGTTGTAATTAATATTTTATTGATAATAGGGAAACACTGTATCAGTTTAGGATCTTAAACAATCTGAGCAGATCCAAGATTATCCCTTTCATAGAATCACTGTCACTTCTTACATAGTTTGTATGCTTTCTTCAGTGGAAAAGATAAGCATACATCTTGCCCAATTTTCTCCAAAGCCCCAAATAAGACCTCGCTACTGAAGTACTATTAATAATTAAGAAAATTGAAACTCATTGTAATGCACTGTGGTTTCTCATTTCTTTTAAATGAGAAATGTAGATAGATGTATAACAGGAATAAAGGAATAGGCAAAAGATGCATAAGTGGTTAATTAACAAGAATGATGCCATGAACGCTTACATTAATAATAACAACATATATCATTACTAAACCAAAGCAATGATATGAATGAAATTTGCATTATGAGAATTATATTAATGCTATTACTTAAAAATTCAACAGATGGCACATCAAAATAATTAAATAAATTTTGCCTAAACTTATTCTTCAATCATAATACTTCCTTGCCTGATTAACATACCTGTAGAGAAATGTACTGAAAAACAACTAGTCATGATTTTTAAAGTTTAAAAATTAGACTGGTCCTGTGTTTTACCATGTTTTTGTAGTTTTTGAAATTCTAAATGACCGACAGATTTGATGGATAAAATGCTTTTATGAACACCAAATCAAGAGAAAAGATCTGGGGTACTATTTTCTTATTTTTTCTATAAAACATTTCTAGATTTTTTCAGTATTTGGATAGATCATGAAAGAGTGTCATGCTTGTGGCATCGTCCATGATTTGCATTGTAGGAGGAAAAAGACAAGAATCTCAGGCCTATTTTTCAGTCCCATCTGAAGAGGTAATTTCTCCATCAGTATTCAGGAAATCCAAATTGCTTCTCCAGCTCTAGGTAGTTTATGTGGACTAGAATTACATAGGTGCTGATGGCGTCAGAACCTAGAGAGGCGCAGAGGTCAAGAATGGAAAGGGAGGCCAGGTGTGGTGGCTCACGCCTGTAATCGCAGCACTTTGGGAGGCTGAGGAGGGCTGATCACTTTAGGTCAGGAGTTCGAGACCAGCCTGTCCAACATGGTGAAACCCCATCTTTACTAAAAATACAAAATTAGCCGGTGTGGTGGTGTGCACCTGTAATCCCAGCTACTTGGGAGGCTGAGGCACGAGAATTGCTTGAACCTGGGAGGCAGAGGTTGCAGTGAGCTGAGATGACGCCACTGCACTCCAGCCTGGGTGATGGAGCAAGACTGTCAAAAACAAAAAAAGAAAAAAAAAAAAGGGAGAGCTGTGGAATCAGGGACAGACCATGGCCACAAATGGATCAATGTGTTGACGTTATTCAAAGCTTATTCAAAGGCAGACTGGCAATTTGTCAGAATAGCATCCTAAGTCAACACCTCCAGCTACTCATGGTCCACCTTAGCCATTAATGGGATCACAAAACATGGTATTAAGGTGAGAGGTCATTTCATTCCATTTAGATCTCATAGTGGTTTTGCCAAATCTAGAAAATAATATGTGTCAGAAAGGCAAAACTCAAGAGCCAGAGGAAAAAAATCAATCTAAACCAAATCAAACCCACCAACCAAACAACAACAAAACAAATAACAGGAGCTTTCTAGTCTTTGTACTCAAAATGGTGAACAGATGTTCCTCAGATCCACTGAGAAATGGCCTGAAGTTATAATAATGGGAATTTAGACAGATCATAAATTTGCTACAGATGGAATGAAGAACCCGGGGGGTTAAAAATCTCATTATTAATAGGAAAGCAGAGGTAGTGGGTTGGGGAAGGTGGGTGAAGATATTCTCAGAGGAGAGTTAGTTAACATGGGAATGGGTTATTGATGGAGATTGTTCAAAGAACATTTGCTCATAGCAGACATTAAAATAAGATGGACTCTCACCTCTCTGGAGCAGCATAAATAAATTCTTAGGCCTCTCAAGATTTTTCAACTCTAGGATTATCTGTAGGGTGTAATTAAATATTAGTACCAGAGTTTTTTTTTTATGAAATCTCATGAAATGGACATCTCTCAGAAGTAGGTCTTCCTGGTCAAGATAAGCTCTATTTCCCTGTCCTTAGCAGGACCACATATGCACAGATTACCTAAGATTCGTGATTTTGGGGATAATGAAAAATGCTCCTCATCTTTGGGAACTTAAGCAATGGTCTTCAACAATGGCTGCATATGGTAATCACCTGAAAAGCTTGAAAAAAAATTGATGCTGCAAGACTTATACACTGAAAACTATAAAACATCACTGGGAGAAAATAAAGAAGGCCTAAATGAATAGAAACATGTCATGTTAATGAATTGGAAGACTTAATATTGTTAAATATTCTCCAAAGTGATACACAGATTCAGCACAATTCTGTACAAATCCAGGCTGGATTTTTTTTTTTTGTTTTTGTAGAAATTGACATCCTGATCCTAAAATTCATAGGGAAATACAGGGACTGAGAATAATCAAAATAATCTTGAAAAAGAACAAGAGGTCAGGTGCAGTGTCTCATGCCTGTAATCCCAGCACTTTGGGAGACCGTGGCGGGTGGATCACCAGAGGTCAGGAGTTCAAGACCAGCCTGGCCAACATGGTGAAATCTCTTCTCTACTAAAAATACAAAAATTAGTGAGGCATGGTGGCATGTGCCTGTAATACCAGCTACTTAGGAGGCTGAGGCAGGAGAATCACCTAAACCTGGGAGTTGGAGGTTGCAGTGAGCCGAGATCACACCAGCCTGGGCGACAGGGTGAGACTCCTTTCAAAAAAAAAAAAAAGCAAAGTTGTAAGTCTCACACTTCTCAATTTGGAACTTACTACAAAGCTACAATACTCTAGACTGTGTGGTACTGGCATAAGGATAGAGATAGATCAATGGAATAGAATCAAGAGTCCAGAAATAAGCCCATATGTCTATGTGGCCAACGGATTTTTGACAAGGCTCCTGAGACAATTCAATAGGGAAAGAATAGCCTTTTTAGTAAATAGTATTGGAGCAATTAGAGAATCCACATGCAAAATAATAAAGTTGGCCAGGCGCAGTGGCTCACGCCTGTAATCCCAGCACTTTGGGAGGCTGAGGCAGGCAGATCATGAGGTCAGGAGATCAAGACCATCCTGGCTAACATGGTGAAACCCCGTCTCTACTAAAAATACAAAAAATTAGCCAGGTGTGGTGGCGGACACCTGTAGTCCCAGCTACTCAGGAGGATGAGGCAGGAGAATGGCGTGAACCTAGGAGGCGGAGCTTGCAGTGAGCTGAGATCGTACTACTGCACTCCAGCCTGGGCGACAGAGTGAGACTCTGTCTCAAAAAAAAAAAAAGAATAAAGTTGGACGCTGACCTCATACCATATATAAAAATTATCCCAAAATACACCAAAGACATAAATGTCAGTGGTAAAACTATAAAACTATTAAAAAGAAAACATAACAGGATTCTGTGAAATTAAAAAAAAATTCTATGAAAAAATATTGATGCCTAGTCTCCACTCAGATTAATCAAATTCAGATGTCTAGGAATGAGGGCTGGGCATTTAAATTTTTTTATCGCTTCCTGGTGATTTTGAAACACCATGGGCTTGCAATAAACCATCAACCTGTTTTGATTGTGTATTCGTTGGCAGAGATTAACATGATTTTTGACTCCTATTGCACTAGTAGTTAATTTTGACTGGGGACAGACAGCAAGAAAAGGACTGGAGCAATCCTAGCTAAATGCCAGAATTCACCAGTACCATCAACAGAGGAACATGTTAATTGTTACATTATATTCAAATGTATTTTTTACAAACAAGTTTTCCCTAGAGCTAGCTATTCAGTTAGCGTGTTCCGTCATTCTCCGTGTTCCCTCATATTCTCCATATGGTAAGATTTTTCAAAGGATGTAACATTAATGTCACATTATCCTTAATGACAGTGTCAATATAACAATCTGTAGGGCCCTTCTTTTAAAATTTACTCCTGCTTCAAATTTCCCACTGATATACCATGGTAGACCCTAGCTGTCACCCCTAGCTCTTTGGACCCAGGAGTAAGATGCAGCCTTCAGACCGTTAAGTGGTCCAAATGGTGAGGTGGGAGTACTTTAAGTGAGTAGAGCCCAAACTGTTTCACTTAAGTGAAGGCAAGAACTACAACTGTCCAGTGGTTTTAAATTTTACTTTATCATTTGTTTAACATTCCCACTTAATTCCAAAAAGGAAGTTGAAGCAATCTATTTCATTGTTTGTCTAAGAAAGTAGATTTAGGCTCAGAGGAGGCCTGATAAGCAAAATATTAGGTTTCCAGCATGGTTCCTTATGCAGAGAGACTTGAGTCTAATAATTCCCCCTTAACCTGGATATTAGATATCATTTTGGAAAATGATTGTTTTCTACAGGGTCTAATCCTATGACTAGAAGCAGCAGGGACAAAGCCACGCAGAAGATACATACAAACATAATTGCAAAGTTCTTTTGCATTCCTACTGGGAAACACCTTTTTTTCTGATAAAATACCAGAATCATACACACATATGTTTTTTGTTAGAAAAGTCTTGTATATTTAAATGATAACCTTTCTGAAACATGTAAGTCTCTAAATAATGGGTTTCAAATGTTTAATCTGTTGTTAATAAGCATAGTGAATGAGATGCAAAACATACTCCTGGGGCATGTCAGAGTTACATAAAATAACTCTATCTGTAACTTTACTACTTTTTATTCCATATAAAAAAGTATATTGAAATTGAAGGGAGTAAAAGTAGTTATTTATTAATACTTGAATCTAGGTAGTAGGTACAAGACTGTTGTTCATTGTACTAGTCTTTGCTAATACTGAATTATATATTTATATGAATCTTTAATTTGGGGGTGGATTCAATAGAAATGCAATTAGTATAAACTATTGAGGTAGTTTCAATATTGGGATAATATTGAATCTGTTGAAGCTAAAATTACCCTAATAATGACATCAACTTAAACAAACATTTTACTAGAGACTTCTGGCCTAGCCATGATGGAATAACTAGTACCAGACATCCCTCCACTCTCAGCAACCACAAAACCATACACAATATATAAAATAACTATGATAAGACACTGGACGGCATTCAAGGAGGACTGTGATTCCTTAAAGAAGGGAACTAGGTAAGCTATACATAAAAAATGGCTTCACTGATAAATTATCTCAAACATTTAAGGAAAAAATAATAATTCTATAACACTCATTTTAGAAACACTTAAAAGCTTAAAAAAAATTGAGACAGAGTCTCACTTGATCACACAGCCTGGAGTGCAGTGGCACAATCATAGCTCACTGTAACCTCCAATTTCTGGGCTCAAGCAATCTTCCAAATAGCAATCCTAGCAAGTAGCTAGGACTACAGGCAGACGCCACTACACCTGGCTAATTGTGTGTGTGTGTGTGTGCGTGTGTGTGTGTGTGTGTGTGTAGAGATAAGGTCTCACTATGTTGCCCAAACTGGTCTTAAAATCCTGGCCTTAAGTGATCCTCCTGTCTCAGCCTCCCAAAGTGTTGAGATTATAGGGATGAGCTGTTGCATCCAGCCAACAACTAATTTTATGAGTCCAAAACTATTCTGATATCAAAACCAGAAAAAGACATTACAGAAAACTGACTAACATCAACATGAACATAGATGCAAAAGTCCTTAAAATTTTCACAAATTGAACCCAATGGCATAGAAAAAGAATAATGCATAAAGATCAAATGGAGTTTATACTAGGAATGCAATGTTAGTTTAATGTTTGAATATAAACTGATGCAATTTAATAGAATAAAGAAGAAAAATCATATGATCATCTCAATAGATGTAGAAAACCATTTGACAAAATTCAACAACCATTCATGATAAAACCTGTCAACAAACACAGAAGAAAACTTCCTCAACCTGATAAAGCAGTGGTCCCAACCTTTTTGGCACCAGGAACTGGTTTCATGGAAAATAGTCTTTCCACGGACATGGTGAGGTGGGCAGGGTGGGGGGTGGGGAGTGGTGGTTTCATCAGGCATTAGTTAGATTCTCATAAGGAGCATGCAACCTAGATCCCTCTCATGCACAGTTCACAATAGGGTTCACAATCCTATGAGAATCTAATGCCACCGTGGCAGGAGGTGGAGTTCAGGTGGTAATGCTTGCTTGCCTGCTGCTCCCCGCCTGCTGTGTGGCCCGGTTCCTAACAGGCCATGGACCAATACCAGTCCACGGCCCAGAGGTTGGACCCCTGTGATAAAAGACACCAGTGAAAACTTTATAGCTGACAACCTATTAATGGTGAAAGATTAAAACATTTTCCCCCTAAGTACTGGCCTTGATCAAGGCCAGTTTTTCTACTTTCACCACATTTATTAGAGGTCTTCGACACCTCTATTAGATGTCTTCAACAACACAAAAAGACAAGAAAAATAAAGAAGAGGCACAAAACTATAAAAGAAGGAGTAAAACTGTCTTTATTTGCAGGTGATATGATTACACAGAAAATTCTAAATAACTTAACATAAGCTACTGGAGCTAATTAGTAAATTTAGTAAGATTGCAGGATATAAAGTTAATGTACAAAGTTCAGTTGTATTTCTATATGTTAGCAAATGAACATTTGAAGACTGAAACTTAATACCATTTAGAATAACACCAAAAACTCAAAATATTTAGGAATGCATTTAATAAAATTTGTGTAAGATATATACCTTGAAAAATTATAAAATATTGCTAACAATCAAAGAAGAAAAACAAATGGAAAGACACTATCACTTATTGTTAAGATGTCGATTCTCCCAAAATTGGCCTGTAGATTCAACACAAGCCCAATCAGAATCACAGAAGGCTTTTCTGTAGAAACTGGCAAACAGACTATAACATTTTTCTAGAAATTTGAAGGCCCTAAAAGAGGTAAAGCAATTCTGAAAAAGCACCAAAAAAAAAAAAAACCAAAAACAAAATCAAAAGCAAAAAATCAAAGCTAGAGGGTGTATACTATTATTAATTTCAAAATTGCTATAATGCCATGGTAATCAAGACAATGTGGTATTGACATAAAGACAACCAAATAGATCACTGGATAAGAATACAATATAAGAATAGTCCCATATATATTGATTTTTGACCAAGATACCAAAGAAACTAAAAGAGGAAAGAAAACACTTTCATCAAACGTTGTTGGAACAACAAGCTATCTATGCAGAAAAAACACTTGAAATTCATACCTCACGCTAAACACAAAAATTGATTTGAGATGAATCAATCATATTGCTAAACATGAAAGCTAGAACCATAAAGCTTCTAGAAAAAAAACACAGAAGGTTATTTTTACAACTTACAGGTAGGCAAATATTTCTTTTTCAGGACACACAAAGCACTAATTGTACAAGAAACAAACTGAAGAAATGAACTTTCATCAACATTTAAAACTTCTGTTCATCAAAAGACACTTAAAAATTGAATAAACAAGCTACAGATGGGAAAAAATATTCACAGCATATATATTTGACAAAGGACATGTATCCAGAATAAAAAATAGCTCCTGTGACTCAATAATGAAAAAGAGAAACAATCTAATTTTTAAAAAGCCATCAAGGAGATTTCTGCTTGCAGAAAAGTTGAGTAGACGTACTTTTCTCTTAGTCTTTCTGCCAAGGATGGCTAAAAAACCCCTGTACATCTTATATAAAACAAAGAAAAGAAGACTCTGAAAGGTGGAAAGAAGGCAGAGCAGCAGTTGACCTCAGGATCAGAGAAACAAGTGGGTGAGCTCATATACATATGAGCTTCTTTTTGCTTCATATACATATATCCCAGACTGGTTGCTTGAGAAGCCAGCAACCTGGAAATATCAATGGACACATACACACACACACACTCACACGATCACCTAGAAAAAGCCTGCTCACTCTTGCCAAAGGATCAGAAAGGGACAGCCTAGGGAGACAGAAAACTATTAGACAATAATGACCCTACTCCAGCTAAACACCACAGAAAGATCTGTGACCTCACCCCCGTCCCTGCCTGCTAAGACCAGCTGGGGACCCTACCCTTGTGAGGTTATAATGAGGCACCCAACGCATCCTTCCTTCCTGCTTCCCCACTTAAGATGGTGTTAGAAATCAGAAAGCTGGAAAAAAAGTCCTGGCTTCACTCCACTCTGATTTCAGTTGTTCAACCTTTTAAAAAAACCTGCTATGAGCTGATGAATCACCATTTTAGCCTAAATAACTTTAACTAGATTTAACTGAGAGCTCTAATTCAACTTAAAACTCTTTTTTCTAAGATCTAAACTCTATGTACTCTCTTATCTCAACTTTCTATCCTTCCATGCTTCTGACTACTTGATTCTTGTCTTTAATTGCATCAGCCATGCTTGCCCCACTTCCTTTAGTGCCCAATCTATATCCTATACTGCATCTCCTCAATGATGCTTTTTGTTTAAATGACTTTTATTGAGCTATAATTTGCCTGCATTATTCAGCCCCTTAAAATGTATAATTTGTTCAAATGTCTTATCATAAAAAATGATAGGTAAGCAAGGTGAGGGATCTATATATAAATATGTATATTACATATATATGTACATATATATAATATATATGTAATATACATATATATGTACATATATAGTAATATACATATATATGTACATAAATATGTAATATACATATATGTACATAAATATGTAATATACATATATATGTATATATGTATATATACATATGTATATATATGTGTATGTATACATATGTATGTATACATATGTATATATATGTGTATGTATACATATGTATGTATACATATGTGTATATATATGTGTATATATACACATATATGTGTGTATATATATATATACATATGTATATGATACTTTTTTTTTTTTGAGACGGCATCTTGCTCTGTTGCCCGGGCTGGAGTGCAGTGGCGTGATCTCGGCTCACTGCAACCTCTGTCTCCCGGGTTCTTGCAATTCTCCCTGCTTCAGCCTCCCGAGTAGCTGGGATTACAGGCACCCGCCACCACAACCGGCTAATTTTTGTATTTTTTAGTAGAGATGGAGTTTAGCCATGTTGGCCAGGCTGGTCTTGAACTCCCGACCTCAGGTGATCTGCCCACCCTGGCCTCCCAAAGTGCTGGGATTACAGGCATGAGCCACTGCGTACAGCCAGTGAGGGATATCCTAACTGGCTTTATTTAATCATTCTACATTGTATACATACATCAAAACATCATATTGTACTCTGTAAGTGTATACAATTATGATTTGTCGATCAAAAGTAATATTAGTAATACATTTTTAAAAATGTAAAAAGCCAAACACAACAAAATATACAATTTGATGAGTTCTAAGGCATGCAAATACAAGTGAAACTACAGCTACAACCAATATATGAGTATTTTCATCACCCTCAAAAGTATCATCTTGCCTGTCATCAGTCCATCCCTCCCTCCACCCTCAACCCCAAGTTTTTATGACTGTATTTGCATTCTTACTATAGTTTATATTTACATTTTTATGTCTGGCTTCTTTCACTTGTCAGAATGGTTTTGCATGCATATTGCATTTATCAGTAGTTTGTCTCCTTTTCATTGCTAAGTAGCATTGCATTGTACAGCTAGACAATAAATTTTGTTTATCCACTCACCAAGCGAAAGGCATTTGGGTTGTTTCCAGTTTGAGTGATTGTGAATAAAGCTGCAATGAACACTCATGTTTTTAAAAATGATGGCATAGAAGAATATTTAGTGATAGGGAAAGATGTTCATGACCAATTGAATTGTTAAATGAAAAAAGTTACAAAACGAACCCTTTTTTGTAATAAACATATTGGCACAAATAAGTAAATACACAGAAAAATTCCAAGACGTTAATGAGGGTTATGGCTGGGTGTTGAGATTATATGATTTTTAAGTTAAAAAATGAAGTGGGCAAAAGAGTTGAACAGGCACTTCACAAAGGAATATGCATCAATAAGCACATGAAAAAGCACTCAACATCACTAGGCATCAAGGAAATGAAAATTAAAGCACCATGAGATCCCACTACTCATAGCAACAAATATGGGCAAGGATGTGGAGCAATGAGCGCTCTCATCCATTACCGGTGGGGATGTAGAATTGTGCAAGCTCTTTGAAAATTGGTGTGGCAGTTTTTTTATAAAGTTAAACATGCATCTACTCTATGACCTGGCAAATGCACTTCTAGGTATTTACTCAGGAGAAATGAAAACATCTGGACACAGAGAAGACTTGTACATGAATGTCCATAGCAGCTTTATTCATAATACTGAATACTCCAGGAAGAAAATCAGATTTCAAAAAACTTTTTTCTTTTCTCTTTTCCCAGCCTTGGCCTCAACAAAAATAGCAACAAACTAGAAACAACCCAAATGTCCATCAGCAGGAGAATGAATAAACAACATGGATATTTACATACAGCAGAGTTCTGCTCAGGGATAACAAAAACACAATAGTTCCTGATACATATGACACATGGATGGGCCTCAATATTGCTATACTGAGTGAAAGGAAGTCAGGCACAAAAGGGTACATACTGTAAGATTCCATTTATATGAAGTTCTGAAACAGGCAAATGCAATCTATTGCAAAAGAAGTCAGGACAGTGGTTTCAAGTGGGGCAGGGAGTGGACAGAGATTGACTGGGATGGCACGATGGAAATTTTGGGAGTTATGGCAATATTGTATATCTTAATGGGGTGTGGGTTATACAGATGTATGCAACTGTTGAAACTCGTCCAACTGTATATTTAAGACCTGTCATTTCACTATATAAAAATTATACTTCAACAAAAATAAGGAAAATTAAAAGAAACAAAATCTAAATCTTTTTATTATGAAAGTTTTCAAACATACAAAAAAGTAGAACGTATACTGTACTGAGCACTCAGTCATATTTGAGTAATCACTTGCTAGCTTCAGTTATTGGTAATAAATTGCTTAAGACATAGGTCACAACAGTTCCCTACATGTTTGTGAGCCAAGAATGATTGAATGTTCACTTTCTAATGAAAGGCCTTTCTTCTCCCCTTGACAGGTCTCATGATTTGGTAGCATTTTCTTGCCTTCTCAGGGATTTCAATGAATATCAGAATTTGACTCATTGAGACCTATTGAATAAACTTGGTCATTTTAAAATATCAGCGGGGTGTCATCTTCTAGGGTTTTTCCACTAGTAAACATTGTCTTCTAGAAGAAAATACCCAGGATTTATTTATTTATTCTAAGATAATCTCAATATTTTTGCTATTTCACCAATCAAAGAATTACAGCGATCGTTTATACTAATACTTCTCTCCATCATGTTTTAGAAGATAAATTAGTAGAGGGAACGAGGCATATTTAGGTTAGAATACTGTTTTTACCAATTGTTTTCTATGTGACCCTGAATAAGTTTCTTTTCTTTTCTTTTTCTTTCTTTTTTTTTTTTTTTTTCTTTTTTTTTGAGATGGAGTTTCACTCTTGTTGCCCAGGCTGTAGTGCAATGGTGTGATCCCAGCTCACCACAACCTCCGCCTCCCAGGTTCAAGTGATTCTCCTGCCTCAGCCTCCCGAGTAGCTGGGATTACAGGCATGAGCCACCATGGCCAGCTAGTTTTGTATTTTTAGTAGAGACGGTGTTTCTCCATGTTGGTCAGGCTGGTCTTGAACTCCCAGTCTCAAGTGATCTGCCCGCCTCGGCCTCCCAAAGTGCTGGCGTGTCCAGAATTGGTTCCTTCCGGTGGGTTCTTGGTCTTGCTGACTTCAAGAATGAAGCCGCGGACCCTCGCCGTGAGTGTTACAGTTCTTAAAGATGGTGTGTCCGGAATTTGTTCCTTCAGATGTTCAGATGTGTCTGGAGTTTCTTCCTTCTGGTGGGTTCGTGACTTCAGGAGTGAAGCTGCAGACTTTCGCAGTGAGAGTTACAGCTCTTAAAGGTAGTGCGGACCCAAAGAGTGAGCAGCAGCAAGATTTATTGTGAAGACCAAAAGAGCAAAACTTCCACAGTGTCAAAGGGGACCTGAGTGGGTTGCCGCTGCTGGCTCGGGTGTCCAGCCTTTATTCCCTTATTTGGCCCCGCCCATGTCCTGCTGAATGGTCCATTTTACAGAGCGCTGGTTGGTCCATTTTTTTTTTTTTTTGAGACGGAGTCTCGCTCTATTGCCCAGGCTGGAGGGCAGTGGCGCGATCTCGGCTCACTGCAAGCTCAGCCTCCCGGGTTCATGCCATTCTCCTGCCTCAGCCTCCCAAGTAGCTGGGACTACAGGCGCCCACCACCACGTCCAGCTAATTTTTTTTCTATTTTTAGTAGAGACGGGGTTTCACTGTGTTAGCCAGGATGGTCTCGCTCTCCTGACCTCATGATCCGCCCACCTCGGCCATTTTACAGAGTGCTGATTGGTGTGTTTACAAACCTTTAGCTAGACAGAAAAGTTCTCCAAGTCCCCACCCCACCCAGAAGCCCAGCCAGCTTCACCTCTCACTGGGACTATAGGCATGAGCTACTGCATGTGGCCATGAATAAGTTTCTTAATCTTTCTGACCCTCAGTTTCCACATCCATAGGCATAAGAATACCTATCTCAAAGTGTCATAATAAGGATTAAGTACTGTCTGTGAAAATGTCTCATGTCTGTAATCCCAGCACTTTGAGAGGCCAAGTCTGGAGGATCCTTTGAGGCCAGGAGTTCAAGAGCAGCCTGGGCAACTTTCTCTACCAAGAAAAAAAAAATTAGCTAGGCGTGATGGTACACCTGTAGTCCCACCTGCATGGGAGGCTGAGGCAGGAGGATCACTTGAGCCTAGGAGTTGTAGGCTGCAATGAGCTATGATTGCACCACAGCACTCCAGGCTGGGTGACAGAGGGAGACCTGTCTCAAAAAACAAAAAACAAAAACAAACAAACAAAAAACAAAAACAAACAAACAAAAAACAGAAAAAAAGAAAACGTCTTGGCATATGCGAGGAACTTAGTAAATATTACTACCTTCTCTTAACTCCTTAACAGAAGGGAAGAATGAACGTTCCTTCCTCTGTATTTCAGAAGTAGGCACACTCTTTGGGGGAATTTATACAAGTCCAATTTGAACTCTTTTACAGGTGAGGTTGGGAAGGATGGGTCAAGGTAGGTGGGGATGGGTGAGGGGTGAGATATCCTTACCTTTTATTTCCCTAGAACATCATGAATATTTTATAACTACTAATGATGAAAATATTGTTTGTACTCTCTATTTTTCTCTGTGAAAGGGTGTTTGGAAAGTCATTTCTTGTTGTTGTTATGTTTGGTTTCTAGTGCTCCCTGGGAAGCGTTGATCTTGGATTTGGCTGCTGTGTGGGAGACCAGTGTTCCTCTTAGCTGATGGTGGAGACTCAACGTCAGTGCAGGCTGCAGCGATGACTCTCAAACTGTGAACAATGCTCCCCAGTGTGTGGACGGGAGGCCCAGCATATGGAGACCTCACGGAGAGCCAGAAGCGGGCTCTCTGCACTTCCTTCAGTTTTGTTTAAATACAGGATCCGGTTTGCCTTTGTCACTCCCTGTAGCACCACCAGGCTTCATTCACGGTGAAGCCTTGCCAGATCTCTGTAATAAATTACCTGGGAGGCCAAGGCGGGAAAAGAGGAAAGAACAAGGTAAAGCGCTTTGAAATCTGACTTTCTCCCTGGAGTGTTCAGTGTTGCTTATTTAGAAGGAGCAGGATTGTGCTAAGGTGTGTGCTGGGAGCTTTGTAGGCTAAAGTTTGTAGAAAAAGTTTGGTTCATTTCAGTCGTCACTTACAAATTTTTTCTATTAAGTGTTTAAGATTTCCAAACAAACAAACAAACAAAAAACAGGTTCAGAGTATTTTTTAAAAGGCATTGGTCATTTGTACAGCTTACATTTCACTAAATCTTTAAAACAATTTTGCGAGGTAGGTAATACTAGTATCCTTCATTTTATACCGAGGAAACTAAGGCTCAAAGAGGCTCAATGCTTGTCTGGTACCATATAGACAGTAAGGAATAAAACCAAATCTTGAACCCTGGCTTCCTGGCTCTGTGTCTTTTCCTAGCAGACTGACCATCAAGGCTGGACATCCCTTTCAGTTCTTTTGAGAACAGACTAGTTGGCTAGATGTGAAGAAAACAAGCTTTGGAGTAATCTTCCCTCTGCACAGCCTGTGATATTGAGATCCAGTGAGTGACGGTGAGAGGTGGAGATGTGCGAACGAGACCTGAGACGTTGGACCTGAACATCACAGCAATCACTTGCAGGGCTAAGATTCAGGGCCAGCCGTCCACGGATTCTCCTGAGTTGGATCGTCTTTCACACACCTGCTTCCTGAGGTTACATCTCTTTTCCAGCCTAGGAGCAACCAATAAAGAGCGGAGAGCAAAGAAAAGCAGACACACAAATCATCTCCAGACTATGTCAAGGGTATCCCCCAAAAGGGAAAGAAATTCATGAATGTACACACAAAATGTCACATAATTTTTTTTTTAGATTAAAAACACTGTGTCCCAGAAGTAAGGAGTAGAATGGTGGTTGCCAGGAGCTGAAGGGTTGGGGACATGGAGATGCTGGTCAAAGGGTACAAAATTTCAATATGCAGAATGAACGAGTTCTGGAGAGCTAATGTACAGCATGGTGACCATAGGTAATCATGTGGTATTATATTGTGACATTTGCTGAGAGTAGGTTTCAGATGGTCTCACCGCAAAAAGGAAAATGGTAACCATGTGAGGTGATGTTTATGCTAATTAGCTTGATTGCGGTAATCATTTCACATGTATGTATATCAAAACATCTCATTGTACACCTAAATATATACAATTTGATTTGTCAATTATACATCAATAAAGCTGGAAAAATGTATTCAATCCTATATAATAAATTGGGAAATTACATAGCCATATCTGATTATGAATTCAGCAAAGCTTTTAAATATGTTTTTATTTTACTACTCACAAGAGCACCTTGGTGCATTTGAAATTAAATTCTTCAATGTGGAGAAAACAAAATACTGTGTCCCACTGAGCACAAAGCTTGTTCAGTATTTTTGTCAGCGCAATGTATTTTTGTTAGCAATGTTGACCACTGAAATGATTTCCTTAGCAGATAATTTTCCAGTAAACCTTCCACATCATCGCAAACTTCCTGTTCCCAGCTGCTCTTCCTCTTCTTAAGCCCCTCATTATTGGCAGTAGGAGAGCTGATAATCAGCAGAAAATTAAGCTGGCAGGGTGTGTGCTTAAAGGCGTCACTTTCCAAGGGAAGGAAGTGTTCGTTTTGTTTTGTTTTATTTTGTTTTTATGAAGCATTGCTTTTTACTTGTGTTGTGTCTTTTGAACTTAAGCATTACTTTTTGACAATGGAGCCTTTTGGTTTAGTGCGGTTCTCTGTAACAGGACAGTACTCAATACAAATTGTTGAATTGAATGTTTAACATATGCTTCTCTTTGACCAAATAAGGAATATTCTATGGACCATTTTTCATTTTCGATGAGCTTATAGGAATAGGACTCTTTGGAAATTGGAGAAATTAATTCTTAGGGACTGTAGTCCAAGTTTAAATTCTGGGTCTTTGAGTGATACTTTTAAAACAAGGGCCTTTGACCCTTGATTAAGTACAAAATAAGCACATAGTTAATGTAAACCTCTTAAATCAGTGGTTGTCAGGCTTGGCTGCACAGTGGAATAACCTCAAGTGGGATGTGTGGGAGAATTTTAAAAAAATACTGCTGCCCGGGTCTCAGACTCAGAAACCCTTATCTAATGGGTCTAATCTACAGCCTGCCTTCAGGGTTTTTAAAAGCTTCCCAGGAGATGCTAATGGATAGCCAAAGCTGACAACCATTGTCTTTAATGAATGAACACATTTAATCAGCTTGTACTAAGCACTAGGCACTGATGCTAGGCACCTGTTTCTGTTATCGTTTATTAATGTGGAAATTGGCACTCATAGAAGTTGATTTGTTTACCATCACAGAGCAGAAAACTGTTGAAGGTGGAAAGCAAACAACAACAGCAAAACCTAACAGTCCTATGGCCTCCCCACACTCTTTGCCATTTACATCATAGTAGTTAAAAAATATGCTGGTGACTGCAGCAGCCAATGTATCAACCTTTAAAATGAAGAAACAATGAAATGAAAACTAACTTTGTTGAAGATTAGGACAGTCTTTGGGATGGTAGTGATATAAGTTTTAAACTCTGTGTAAAAATAAAACCTGAGTGCAAAGCCTGTTGGATATATGTCTACTTCTGCCACATTCTATTTTTCAAAACCCAGCAATATCTTCTATTGAATTGGAAATTGTAGACTAATGTTAACAAGGGTCCAATGTCAGCCCTCACTGCATTGGGCACCAGAGATGTGTTTAGCCACTGAGAAGCAGGACCTGGATAACCGCCACAGAGAAAACAGGGGCTGAGCTGTCCACACGGTGAAACTCACAAGGCACACAATGGCAAAGTCAGGTCATCCAATGGCCCTGTTGTAAACTGGTAGGCTGCAGCACTGAGATTGCGTATCAGTTATAGATATCCAAGCTGCTTTGAAATCCAGGGAGCAGCTAATCAGTTAAAAAGCATTCAATTGAGAAAAAACAAAACTTCAAACATACCCAACTGTGACTGTGATGGAGAAGCTCAGCGCCTATCCGAAGGTGGTTTGTGACATTAATGTGTGTGTGTGCTGTGTAGGTTTGGCCTGAATAACCCCTTATTCACAGCACCATGATTCAGGTGCCCTGTCAATGCTTCCTTCTTCTCTCTAAATTCTCCTCCTTCAAGGTCTTGCCTTCATCTTCAAACACTGTTGGTCCATCTGCTGATAAACATATGGAATAAGCAGGCCTTGTAGACATTTTTAGGCCCTATCTGGAGCAGTGAGAACTGTCTATTTCAGAAAAAGACAGAGACAAAGGCAGATGCAGAAAGGGAGGCAGACACAAAGAATGAAAGTGCCAAGTAAAGAAAGTGACAGGCAGGTTCTTGGAGACTGAGGTCTACCTCAGAGAAGCACAGACAGGATAAGACAGAGAAAAAATAAGGCAGAGAGAGGGAGAACCCCAGAAAGAGAGAGAATAGAAAGAAACAGAGATAGAAACTCTTGAGAGAGCTAGGCAGACAGTAATGACAGCTTCCGCCAGTCAGTATTGGAGGGAGAGAGGAATAGAGAGAGGTAGCAGAGGAAGTCATAGGAGACAGGGGTAGTCCAAGAGAGACACATTCCGAGCAGAGGCAGACAGGGTGAAAGGGAGATGGAGGTCAGCAGAGAGCTAAGGCCAGGCAGGAGTATGGAAAGTTTTGTGTGCATTTCTCCTACAGAAATGAGAAATGGGACTGGCTTGCCAGGAGAGACAGCCTTTCCAGTCAGGACTCCTGAAGCGTATGATTGTAGTCATCCTAAATGGAAACGGGATTCTTTCCTCCCCAAGCCCATTCCTGCTCCATCTGGAGGGCAGTCTGGTGAATGTGGTTTTCTATGCCAGTATTCGGGGCCGTAGGAGGGCCTCACAGAACTGCAGAATGTTGGAACTGAGATCTGCATGGTAGATGTGCGTGGTTTCTTGGCCAGCCCCTCTTCCATTACCCTGTTTCCAGGAACGGCCTCCAATGTTTGTGGGGGATCCACCCTTCCCCACTTTCCATCCCTGTGGTTTTTGTGGAGTTGACAGTCCCTCCCTACCACCTTGCATTCCAGGGATGGTGTTCGACCCAGGGCCGGCATATGATCCAGAGTGTCAGTTTCTCCTGTGGTCAGTGATTGGTTCAGGGATGGGAACATAACTCAAGGGAGGCAAATCACAGCCAATCAGTCTCATTTTGGAGGGTTTGTTTGGGCTTCTGAGTTTGCCCTCAAATCCACATTTGACCCATGGAGACACGTTGGCTGGTACTGGGGCTGCCATCTTGCCGCCATGCGTGGTCTGAAATGAAGCCAAACACACAGAGCAGCAGAGAGTAAAATAAAGAACAACTTGGTTCATGTGGCCTCTTTGGAACACTGTTCAAACTGTTTCTGAAGTTAGAACAATCTCTAGATTTTATTTGCAGAAGCCAATAGAGTAACTTTTTGCTTAAGAGTTTAAACCAGTTTCAGTTGGATTTTCTATCACTTGCAACTAAATCCTAACTGATGTAACGTCTTAGATACCATGCATCACCACATTTTATAGAAACTGAGTTTAAGTAACTCATCTAAGACTATGGCTAGTTAGTGGCAGGATATGAACTAGGTTCTTTCTACTATGTACCCCCTTAAACCCACTCTTTCATTCTCTCCACTTTATTTTTAAATAAAGATATAGGGCTCATTTCACATGTATGTTTTTACTCCAGTGACTTCATAAGTTCTAGAAATGCTAGCCCTAAGCAAAATTGCCACCTGCTACGGTTTGGCTGTGATCCCACCCAAATCTCATCTTGAATTGTGGCTCCCACAATTCCCATGTGTTGTAGGAGGGACCTACATGGGGTGGGTCTTCCCCATGCTGTTCTCATGATAGTGAATATGTCTCATGAGATCTGATGGTTTTATAAAGGGGAGTTTCCCTGCATGAGTTCTCTTCTCTTGTCTGCCACCATGTGAGACATGCCTTTCACCTTCCACCATGATTGTGAGGCCTCCCCAGCCAGGTGGAACTGTGAGTCCACTAAACCTTTTTCTTTTGTAAATTGCCCAGTCTCGGGTATGTCTTTATCAGCAGAGTGAAAAACGGACTAATACACCACACTAGGCAATACCTATGTTTGCTCAGCTATTTCCCCTTTCTGTGTGTCCTCTCTCCCTTCCTAAGTCACGGTAAGCAGAATATGACGGATATCATTGATACTTTTATGTGAGCTTACCATATAGAACATTTACCTTTTAAAAAAGAACAATAAAAAGATGCCAAATAAATAAATTTCTAATGCAGGAATTCTAAACATTGTAGCATGTGGTTAGAGGGCATGCTTCGGAGTTGCTGAACCTTCTTGGAATTCTTTGAACTGTCAGCTCTGAGCACTAGGTCCAATATTTATTTATAAGATTATGAGAGAAATTACTGAAGAATCCTGAAATGTGTCTCTCATATAACAAAGTTTAGAGCAGTGGTTCTCAAACTTCTGTGTGCATTAGAGTTACTGGAAAGCTTATTAAAACACAGATCAGGCCAGGTGCGGTGGCTCATGCCTTTAATCCCAGCACTTTGGGAGGCCGAGGCGGGTGGATCGCTTGAGCCCAGAAGTTTGACACCAGCCTGGGCAACATGGCAAAACCCCATCTCTACTAAAAACACAAAAATTAGCCAGGCTACTTGGGAGGCTGAGGCAGAAGAATCACTTGAACCTTCTGCTGCGGTGGAGGTTGCTGTGAGCTGAGACTGCGTCACTGCATTCCAGCCTGGGCAACAGAGTGAGACTCAGTCTCAGAAACACAAACCAAAACAAAACAAAACACAGACTGCTGAACCCCATCCTAGAGTTTCAAATCTGGTGGGTCTGGAATGAGGCCTGAGAATGTGCATTTCCAACAAGCTCCCAAGTGATGCTGATGCCACAGGTCCAGGCACCACACTTTAAAGATCACTGTTTATATGTAAGAATAAACTGAGAAAGGTCGACCATGTGACGTACTGCTTTGCTACAGTCCCAGAAGTTAAGCCTCACCCAGCAAAGATATGGGCTAGGGCTTCTTGAGACACAGCCTGGGCAATGGAGTGTGGGGGCTGGTGTCCTGCAGGTGAACCCACTTGTGAACCCAGAAGCCAGACTACAGCCAGGAGTCCATGAGTGTTCAGATCGGCTGATGCTTGGGTGGCGGGAAAACTTTTTGAAATACAAATTTAGGGTTTCCCCCTTTCCCACAATTCCTATTACTCTAGAAGCTGCCCTACCTGTGCTTCTCTCCCCCAACTCTCTCCATTCCAGGCCACAGCTAGAATAGCTCTGTTCTCATTGCATCAGGGAAGGGATGATGTAGTACAAGTGAAAGAAGAAGTCTATTCCCTGGCTTTCGTATATCTAAGTATGCAGGCAAGTTGGCTCATGACTGTATGGACAGGGCACCACACTCAGAAGGGCTCTGAGCCTGGGGTTTAATGCTCCTTGGTGACTGTCTGGATATTTTTAATACTTTAATCTTTGATTTTCTGTCTTGTAAAATCCAATGGGACAATGGCATGTGCTCCAGGGGCTTGGAGCCTTGGCTTTTCTTCAGTCCTGCCTCCCACTTCCTCCAGGAATGGGTTCTCTGCCACTCACTCCCCTGTTTCTGGGTGCCACAGGTCCTACCTCTCCTTGAGTCCTTCCATGCCTGTTAGTGGCCTTTTGGCCCCAGGCTGCTGGTGCCACAGCAATTCGGTAGACAATTCTGCAGAGTCTCTTGCCATTTCCAACCCAGGAGCTAAGCGTGTGCAAGCAGGAAGGTTGCGATCCCTTGGTGTTGCCTGCCTGTCCCGGGTTGGTGCTGTGGGTCCATGGGAAGGGGAGACTGATTTTGTAATCTCCAACCTGAAATTTTCATTGTTCACCAGTTTCAAAAATGGCATAGCTGGCCTGAAACAGCCTCAGGAAACCTCTGCATTTTAGAGTGGCAGTGACGTAACAAAGTGTCAGCAATAGCTCGACTGAGATTTTTCACTCTTCCTAGCATTGCATGGGAACAGAAGACTCATCCTTTTCACCTCAAAGAAGTAAAGAAATGAGCAGAGAGAGAGCTGGAACTAGGGAGCCTGGGGTCAGAGATGACTTAGCCAGACCAAAGGCAAAATAGAAAGAGGGATGCCTCAGGGGATGCCAGCATGGATAGATAGTGACTCAGACTAGGTGAACCCCACAAGTGTGTGCATGGTATAAATTCCATCTTGACAGATTAAGTTCTTGCTATCAGATGAAATGGGGGTTTGAAGTAGAAAATAAGTTGCATTATAGAAAAAGAAAGAATATTAAATTTCTTAGCCAGGCATGGTGGCTCATGCCTGTAAATCCCAGCACTTTGGGAAATTGAGACAGGCAGATTGCTTGAGTCCAGGAGTTTGAGACCAGCCTGGGCAATATGGCGAAACCCCGTCTCTACAAAAAATACAAAAATTAGCTGGGCGTGGTGGTGCCTGCTTGTAGTCCCAGCTACTTGGGAGGCTGAGGTGGGAGGATTGCTTCAGCCCAGGAGGTGGAGGCTGCAGTGAGCTGCAATCACACCACTGCACTCCAGTCTGGGTGACAGAGCGAAACTCTGTCTAAAAAAAATAATAATTTCTTGCTTCCTTTTTCATAGATTAAGGTTTGCAGCTGCCACACTTGCCGCCAAAATGGGAAGAGGAATTTGCATGTGTTAAGAGCATGCAAGAAAAGGAAACCTCTTACAGGCATGAGAGCTGGGAGAGATTGGTCAGACCTGGCAAGAAACCACTTTTCAGGGGACTTAAAAGAGGGCTCTAAAAGTCAGCCACAAAGGCCAAATTACCCTAGGGGTCAAGAAACATAAAGACTGAGGCTGGTCAGAGGAAGCCTACCAAAGAAGCAGTAAGTATGGACGCACAGCTTTCTTATAAGAGAGCTGTTTAAATTGCTCTTTAAAATATTTTGTTCTATTACAGACATATGTTCCTTTTGTACTTTATCTGGGAGAAAACTTTCCTTAAAGCCACGTAGATAAATGGTTGGGAAAAAAAAATGCTGGTTGCTAAGGGCAATGCCAGGACACAGGGGAAAAACATTTGATGAAAATTAACAAGAACTGAGTTTCAGAAAGACTGAAAAGAGCGAAGTGACCAAGAAGCCTGATTTTTATTGGAGAAGATTGATTTTTTCTTTTGATCAATATCTTCTAATTTTTTCTTTTTATTGATATCTTCTAATTTTTCTACAACAAACATGTTTTAGTTGTGCAATTTTTACAAGTAGAGAGACCTCCACAGTGCAGGGGGACTCATAGTGCTTGTGGTAAAGAGGCATTTATGATTCTAATCTCCCCTTCTCTGCATTTGAGAGAAAAGGAGGAAAAAAAGGAGGAAAAAAAAAAGAGAGACAAAAAACCATAGTTTCATTTTCTTCCTCATTAGCTGAATCCAGACATAAATGAAAGAACAAACATTTCCAGTGAGGAACCAGGAAGAAAGCAGAGGCAGGGAGGTCCCAGAGGGGACCAGCTCTTTAGAGGCCCAAAGCCTAATAGGAGTCCTCTCAAGGAGTTACTGCAGACTCAATAACAGCCTACCTGCAGGATGAACCACAGCAGGTTACTGTGCTTTTGGGATTGTACTGGTGGTGACAGGAGGTGCATTTTGTGACCAGACTAATTCCATGCCAATAAAAATTCTCATATAACCAAATATGTTCCAGATTGCAGTAAATAATACAAAGCTCAGATAAAACAGAAACCACTGCATTGAAAGTGCGGGAATGGTTCCCTGGAGCTGCCTGGAACTGGATTTGACTTATGGAAGGTTTTAACTTCTCCATTGGGTGCCAAACCAGCCATAAGAGAGAACTCCTGATATGAATGCAATGCATACCTGTGATAGATCAAAACAGAATAAGCCATTCCAAAAGCCGAAGCACCCAAGGAAAACCAAAAGAGAGAAGAGAAATACAGACTCAGAAGAAAAAAAAAAAAAGGCACTTGATGACTCAGAGTAGATAACTGATTTGTTCTTAGGAATCAGGTAGGGTGAAAAGAGGTTCTTCAGAAGGGGGTCAAATCCTGACTCATTTGAGAGTGTATGCCCTACTTGGCCAGGTGCCCTTCTGTATTGGGGTGGCCTCTATGCAAAAAGAACTGGATTCTGACTCTCAGAAGCTCATGTTTCCTCTCTGTCAGGGATCTTGTTTAGCTCATGATGGAAATTTTGTCCTCATCAGCATCAGTTTTCAAAATTCTACACACTGATACAAAATCAAGAGGGAGGGAAGAATCCCTTTGGGGTGTTTCTTATCATGAATCATCAGTCCCTTCCTAACTTTCCTGGGAATTTCGTCCACATACAGAGGTCCCATTGACTTCTGTGGTTCTTGTCAAAGCCAAATTCAAGAATGGAAAAGATGAGCTGGAGTCGATTTCATGTTTTGGACTCATCAGCTAAGTTCTGTTGCAGTTGGGGGTCAGAGCAGCTTAGCTTTAAGGAGGCAGAAATAGAAGAGCTTGCTATTCAAGTAGCTGGGGGTTTCCAGCCCTCTGATTGTAAATGGATTCGATGATTTATATGCAGACCATTGAGCAGGGGATGAATGAACAGCAGAGCTCTGCGGTGTCCTTTTTAAACATGCAGTTCAGCCTGTTTTGGTGGTAAATGTAAACATGTGCAACTAAAGGAAGTGCTGGTGTCAAAACGCCTTGCCAATTTTATTTTATTTTAATTCTACAACACACAAGGGAGGAACAGAGTTTAAGAAAGTTCACTCAAACCTGTGCAATCCAAATGCTTTCTAGAGACATAAAACATTGGGATTTTGAAAGACTTCTCTGACTTAAAGATTCAATAAGAAAAGTTATAGTTTTTTATTCACTTAGGCTAAAGCCTCTCTGTATAATATTGCTCACTCTTCCAGGAAGAGAATGGAGGAAAATTGACCATAGTATAATTATCAGAAATTCGTTCCTTGGAGGCATGAGTTGTTCCGTGTTATCTGTAAATAAGTCATAAGACTTTGCTTCATTCACTCATTCATTCATGGATTCACTTTGTTCATTCAAAGAACATCTATTAAGTCCCTTCCATGTACCAGGCACTGTGCTGGGCACAGGACATAAAAAATTAAATAAGATGGATTCAGTTTCATGTAAGGTAGAGTAAATAATATCTCTCCCACCAAATGCAGCTATAAAACCTGGATACATTAGGCAGATATTTAAGTACCATGAGAAGTAAATATTAGCAGGTAGATTGAGGAAAAGACCATAATTTGAAGTACCACTAAACTGATGGTGAGCTTATGACTTTTTTTTCTTCTGGTACTCCCTGGCCTAGATTTAAGGCAGCCTAAAACCTAGACGTGAGCATTGCCAAGAACAGAGAGAGAGCTCCAGGAAAACCTTTTAGTCCTGACATGAGGAGTGCAAAAGGAGTCTCCTAAATTTTCCATTTTCTTTTGTCCTTCTTTTTCTTTTTTCTAATCTCTCATGTCACCCAGCCTGTAATGGCCCATAGGCACCTAAAACTCAGGGAGAGGAACTTCCTTTCTGACTGGAAGAACTGTGGTTCCCAAAGGGTGGCGCAAATGCCTGTTGTTTTTTTCTCTATCCTCCCACCACTTGGCGCCTGTATTAAAGAGTCTGATTCTATTTTTGATGTTTGACTGCTGACAGCTTTCAAACCTCACCACTCCCCCTTCCCCTTTGGCCCCACATCTGGGCAGGCTGATGTAAGAGCTCAGATACTCCCTTGGCACTGGATGGAAGTTCAAACCATGTAAGCTCCAGCCCACATGCAGAAACTCTCACCCCAGCCTCGCCCGCTAGCCATCATAAAAACAAGCCAGTACTCTTTGTTGGCTCTCTCAAGCCATTTTCAGATCAACTTGGTGACTCTGCTTTCCCCAGAAAGCTTCATCATGTGAGTGATAAGCCTCTTCTTCCCCTCTTGTTGCATGTGTGGCATCATTGATCTCAATATCCAAACTAAATTTTGTTTTGGGGAGGGGCCCATTTCATTTTGGTTGAGTGACCACAACAACCCCAGACAAGGGCCCAGTTATGGGAAATGCAGAGCAGATTAGGCTCAAAATGGGACTTTTAGGCTTTAGGGAACCAGAATGTACCAGGGAGATCTCAGAGAGGAGACAGCTGGGAAAGTGACCCCATCGAGTTGTTTTAAAAACTTGAGGGTGGGTGCAGTGGCTCACACCTGTAATCTCAGCACTTCAGGAGGCTGAGCAGGGAGGATCCCTTGAGTCTAGGAGCTCGATACGAGCCTAGACAACATAGTGAGACCCTGTGCCTACAAAAATTATTAAAATTAACTGGGCATGGTGGCGTACATCTGTAGTCCCAGCTACTTGAGAGGCTGAGGTGGGAGGACTGCTTGAGTTCAGGAGTTCCCGGTTGCAGTGAGCTATGATCATGACATTGCACTCCAGCCTGGGTGAGACAGCAAGACCCTATCTCAGAAAAAGAAAAGACAAGAAAGAAAGAAAGAAGGAAAAAGAAAGAAAGAAAGACAGAGAGAGAGAGAGAAAGAAAGAAAGAAGAAAGAAAGAAAGAAAGAAAAGAAAGGAAGGAAAGAAAGAAAGGAAAGAAAGAAGAAAGAAAGAAAGAAAGAAAGAAAGAAAGAAAGAAAGAAAGAAAGAAAGAAAGAAAGAAAGAAAGAAAAAGAAAGAAAGAAAGAACAAATGAACGAACGAACTCGGGCTTATTCCCAAATGGTGCATGTGTAGATCTGACCATAAAAAGCGTATCTTTAGACTTTGAGAACTGTACAATGGGAGATACCATTACCCACGTGCCAGACTGGCCACTAGGTGGCATAAACATCAGCTGGATCTGCATTGCACTGCAAAGCCTTTGCAGACAGAACTGACATTGCAGCTGCAACCCACAGAAGGTTGGTCAGAACTTGGAGCTTGAAATCAGCTGGTTTGACTGATGGCTAAAGCAAAAATGTCAACATTCCATCTGATTTAAATAACACCAAGAGTCTCACAAGGTAATATTCAAAATGTCCAGGATGTGATCCAAAGTTATTCAGCATACAAAGAACCAAGAAAATATCAATTTACATGTGTTAAAATTCACAAACTGTACACTAAAAAAGTCAGTTTTACTGTATGTTAATTTAAAAAATGATGCCATTTCCTTGCAGGGAGTACACAATCTAGTTAGGGAGATAGAATCATAAATGAATAACAACATGATGTTTAATACCCTATGATGATTTAAAACAGAAACATGGATAGGATAATAATGCGGGAGCACAGAGGGATACCTAGCCCCGTCTGGGGAGTGGGGATCAGGAGATTGAGATTAGTTTCCAAGAAGAAAAGATGTTTTAGTTGATTCTGAAAGAACAAGTAGAAGAAGTTAGGTAAAGTGGAAGAAGGTATTCACACCTAAATAAGGGGCAGTCTGAGCAAAGATATCAAGAAAAGTAGAGGTGGGAAGTATAAACGGTTCTATTTTATTGGATTATTAGTTGACAGGCAGAGTGGCAGAAAAGATGGTGGATTTCCCAGGACCAGGTCATGGAAGGCTTCAGATACCATCTTATACCCCATTTAACCCTATTAGAAATCCTATTGGGAATAAATGCTTAGTTTTGTCAACATTAACACGATGGTCACAGCAAAATCATGGCACCCCTGTGGGCCTTGATCTCTTGTGGCAGAAACTATTGGTATGTACCAGCGTCTGTTTGGTCTTCCCTGTTTTGCAGCTTCCCTCGCAATGAGGTTGGCTGTGTGATCAATCCTGCCTATGGGTGTGAGGGAAAGTGCTGCATGCCATGCTCTGGGTTTAGATGTTAAGTGTCCAGGGTGCCTTTCCAGAACTCTGTTTCCCTTTCTCATTGACCTTAAAGGCCATGTGTTGAAGAGCCATGAGACAAGATGGAAGGAACCTGGATCACTGAGTCATCACTTGACTGACCAGGAACACCTATGAAGCGGTTTGCACAAGTGTGCAATAAACTATCCTCCTGTTAATCCACTGAGATTTCATACTTTGTTTTTTAATACGTTATAGCCCAGCTTATTTGACTAACAGTTTCTCCATCTCTTTATCAAGAGCATGAATACCCTTCCTCCAAAGTCTTTTCCAGCTCCATAAATCCAACTTATTCTAAGGAAGCCCTCCTCCAGTCAGCTGGCTCCTTCCTGGTGCCTTGCTCAGGCTTCTTGGGATCTGTCCTGCCTATGTTCTTCCTCTCCGGGATAGTTCTGTATCTTACCTTGGAGAAGGATCATGACAGCAGAGGCACTCAGGATTGGAAAGGTTCTCAAAGCTCACCTAGGCTACCTTACTTTCTAGTGCCTGAGTCACCTCTACAACATCCCTGCCAAGTGGTGGTCCAGGGTCTGGTTATTGAAAACCTCCAGTACCTGGAAACTCATTGCTTCGACCACACAAAAGTTCCTTCTTTCTCTATATTCTAAAAAGCACATTGCACTGCCCATAATGACTAACCCCCAATGGACTGTGCCTAAGTTCTCCCTATTTTATTTTTTAAATGAGTAAGTAGGGACTCCATTTAAACGAATGAGTAGTAATTGCACTTAGATATCTGAGCCTTTTTCTGACCTCTTCCCATTATGGTGACATTTTTTTTTTTTTCTTTACACAATGGCTGTTTCTGTGATGAATTTGTGTAGCCTGTATGTGAGTTGAGAAATTATCCTTATGTCCATCATCTCCATGTGCCCACTAGCGGAGAGCTCTTTCTTTGAGAAAATCTTGTCTGTAATGTCAAGGACAAAGTCTGATAATAAGTCATAGCTGTCCTGCAGTTCAAATCTTAGGAATCTTTAAGTCTCTATATGTCCACAGGGAATCTCTAAAACCACAAACGTCTTTAAAAGGTCAATATAATGAAAGAAGAAAACAAAAATGAATATCCTTACCTGGCTGGAAAGTTTTAACATGAAAGCTTTTTGTAGTGAGGGACTTTCTGATATAGAGGCTATTCAGTTCATAACGCTGGATAATCAAACACAAAACTACAAAAGGAAAAATTGACCAATTTGACACATCAAACTTTCAAATTTTACCTTGCAAAAAGACTGCTGAGAGCATGAAAATACAGACTGGAAGAAAACATTTGCAAACCACATATGACAGAGGACTAGTGTTTAGAATATATAAAGAACTCCCAAAACTAAACAGTAAGAGAAAAAAATCCAGTTAGAAAATGAGCAAAAGACATTAATATAGTTTGGATATTTTCTTCCACACATGTTGAAATGTAATTCCCAATGCTGGAAGTGGGGTCTGGTAGGAGGTGTTTGGATCATTGGGGCACATCCCTCATGGCTTGGTGCTGTCTTCATGACAGTAAGTTCCCACAAGATCTGGTCATTTAAAAGGTGTGTGGCACCTCCCCCAGCTTGCTCCTGCTTTTGCCATGTGAAGCGGCTGCTCCTGTTTTGCCTTCCACCATGACTGTAAGCTTCCTGAGGCCTCGCTAGAAGCTGATGCCAGAGCTATGCTTCCTGTACAGCCTGTAGAACCGTGAGCCAATTAAATCTCTTTTCTTCATAAATCACCCAGTCTCAGGCATTTCTTTAAAGCAATGAAAGAACGGCCTAATGCAGACATAAAGAGACATTTCACTGAATAGTGGCAAACAAGCCCATGAAAATCTCATCGTTAGCCATTAGAGAAATGCAAATTAAAACCAGGATGAAGTCTCCTCATAGTGCAGCTGCCATTACCGCTGCCCTCTGCCCTCCGGCCTGTCAGTCTACCTGCAGCATGAGCAGCCTGCACCTCTACAGCACATCGGTCACTGGCTCCCACAAAATCAAGTCCCAGCAGAGTGAGGTGACCTGAATCCTGGATAGGAAGCGCATCCAATACCAGCTAGTGGACATCTCCCAGGACAACGCCCTGAGGGATGAGACGCGAGTCTTTGTGGGCAACCCCCAGGCTGCCCCACCCCAGATTGTCAATGGGGACCACTACTGCGGGGACTTTGAGCTCTTCACGGAGGCTGTGGAACAAAACATGCTGTAGGAGTTCCTGAAACTGGCCTGAGTCAAGCTGGCCCACAGTGCCCCTGCTGGATTCCATCACCACACTCTACTTACAGCTCTCACCTGGCTATGAAGGACCTTGTGACCAACTCCCTGTCATTCCTAACTTGACCTTAGAGTCCCTCTCCACAACACAAACCATTTCTCCTCCCCCTTTCTAAATGTAGTCTCCTCTTCTCTATTCAAAGGCAACATTCCTTACCTACTAGTCTCAGAAGTTGTCTTATGCGACAGCCCCAAATGCTGGCACCTCTGTTGGTTCCATCAGCCAGAGCTTTGCCAAAAGCCCCACAATCCTTCTCCCAGGAGGACCCTAAGGACAATTAAATGTCCTGTTCCATTGGAAAACACACACACACACACACACACACACACACAACAAAAGAGAAAACCATGATGCAATATCACTACACACCTAGCAGAAGGGCTAAAGTATAAAGTAGTGACACCACCAAATGCTGGCAAGAATGTGGAGAAACTGGATCACTCATTCATTGCTAGTAGGGATATAAAATGGTACAGCTTACTCTGGAAAACAGTGTGGCAGGGTCTTAAAAAACTAAGCATGTACTCGTTATATAATTCCACTCAGAGACATTTATCTCAGGGAAATAAAAATGTATCTTCACAGAAGCGATCTGTATACAAATGTTTATAGCAGGTTTATTCTTAATAGCCCAAACCTGGAAACAATTCAGATGGTTAAACAAACTGTGGCATATCCATACCATGGAATACTGCTTAGCAATAAAAAGGAATGAACTATTGATAGGTGCAACGACCTGGATGAGTCTCCAGAAAATTATGCTGAGTGAACAAAGCTAATCCCTAAAGGTTGCTCATGGTATGATTATATTTATATAACATTCTTGAAATGACAAAATTATAGAAATGGAGAACAGATGAGAGCTTACCAGAGGATAAAGAGAACGTTGCAGTGGGTGGGGAAATGGGTGTGGTTATAAAAGACCCACAGGAGGAAAGGATCTTGTGGTGATGAAAATGTTCTGTATCTTGACGGTATCAAAGTCAATGTCCTGTTTGTGAAATTGTATTAGAATTTTGGAAGATATTAACACTGGGGGAAACACCACTGAGGGAAACTCTTTGTGTTATTTCTTACAACTGCATGTAGTTCTGCAACTATCTCAATATACAAAAATTAATTTTAAAAACACTCCCCTGCCGGGCACGGTGGCTCATGCCTGTAATCCCAGCACTTTGGGAGGTGGAGGCGGTGGGGGGGTGATCACCTGACGTCAGCAGTTTGAGACCAGCCTGGCCAACATAGTGAAACCCTGTCTCTACTAAAAATACAAAAATTAGCCGGATGCGTGGCGGGCGCCTGTAATCCCAGCTACTCGGGAGGCTGAGGCAGGAGAACCACTTGCACCCAGGAGAAGGAGGTTGCAGTGAGCCGAGATTACGCCATTGCATTCCAGCCTAGGCAACAAGAGCAAAATTGTCTCAAAACAACAACAAAACACTTTTCATACCTAGGTTGCAGCCCGTAGCAATTAAATTACAATGTCGGGAGAAGGAGCCAGACATCAGTATTTTTAAAAGATGTCCAGGTGATCCAACAGGCAGCAAATTTGGGAACCACTGAATTAGGCATCTCAGAAGCCTCTGAGATGTTTAAGAAGAGAAAGAAACAAAAGTCCTAAAGTTCTCTTTATAGAGATATCTTTGTAAAAAGGAACAACATAGATGCATCTTATTACATTTTGGCCACAGCGTCAGTCAGTATGAGGGAGAGGCCTTGGACATTTCTTATTCATCTGACTTCACTAATGGAAAACTTAAGCCTAAAAGCCAACATTACTAACTACTTTGCTACTGGAATAATTTACCAAAAATGTTTTACTTATTTATTTATTTATTTTTTTTTTGAGATGGAGTCTCACTCTATTGCTCAGGCTGGAGTGCAGTGGTGCAATCTCTGCTCACTGCAACCTCTGCCTCCCAGGTTCAAGCAATTCTCCTGCCTCAGCTTCCCCAGTACCTGGGATTACAGGTGCATGCCACCACACCCAGCTAATTTTTTCTTTTTTAAATTTTTAGTAGAGATGGGGTTTCACTATGTTGACCTCAATGCTGGTCTCAATCTCCTGACCTCAAATGATCCGCCTGCCTTGGCATCCCAAAGTGCTGGGATTACAGGCGTGAGCCACCACGCCTGGCCCCAAAAATGTCTTAAAAAAGCCATTTCATGAATAATGCAATTTCTTCCCCTTCATCTTCATCATAATACGGTAGATTTACAGTTTCACTTTCTGGGGTTTCAGCCAATGGTTGTCCAAAAATATTAAATGGAAAAATTCCAGAAATAATTAATAAGTTTTAAATTGTGCACGATTCTGAGTAGCATGATAAAATCTCACACCATCTGCTCCAGCCCACTTGAGATGAAAATCATCCCTTTGTCCAGCATATCCGTGTTGTATATGCTACCTTTTGTTTAGTCACTTAGTAGCCCTCTTGGTTATCAGATCAATAAAACATACAGTTCAGTACTATTCAGTTTCAGGCATCCACCAGGGGTCCTGGAATGTACTCTCCATAGATAAGAGGGCTACTGTAATCTTTATGAAATGTGGCCTGAGAGGCAAGCTATAAAAATGCTCCTAGGTGTTCCACAGCCTGCGTAAGGTGTTACAGGTGTGTTGTTCTGTTTTAAAAGTAACACTTCATCTACACCTGGCTGGCATTTCAGATCCCTTTAATATTCACTCCCTTATTTCCAAGAATTTTTTTTTCTTTTTTTTTTTTAACACAGGGTCTCTCACTCTGTCACCCAGGCTGGAGTGCAATGGCACAATCCTGGCTCACTGCAGCCTCATCCTCCAGGGCTCAGGTGATCCTCCCACCTCAGCCTCCTAAGTACCTGGGACTACAGGCGCATGCCACCACACCCAGCAAGTTTTTGGTATTTTTTTGTAGAGACAGGGTTTCACCGTGCTGCCCAGGCTAGTCTCAAACTCCTGGGCTCAAGCCATATGCCCTTTGGGGGCTCAGCCTCCCAAAACTCTGGGATTACAGGCGTGAACCATTGCGCCCAGCCCTTTCTAAGAAATTTCTTAGAGATCCTGCTTAAACTTGTTATAACGAGCAGCCCTCTTAGAACAAACTATAAAAAGAAAGGAGAGAGAGAGGGACTGAATCGTTTCTCTCATTAAACTTGTACCCAATTTGACCTTAACAGTGAGCGTGTCCCATTGCATTGTTGAGAAGATTTCAGAAGGTTCCTGAGTTGCATATTTTCAAGTATGATCATGCTCTATTTTTCAGTGTAAGCCTTCTCTTGGGATTTTTTCTTTTAAATTAAAAACATTGTTTAAAATGTGTTATCAGAGTAACATTAATGTAATGAGAAGAGGCAACCTTATCAGATAAGATAATCTGTTTTTCCTGAAGGATGCCATTATCATTGCATTAGGTTGTTTGCTCACAGAGACCTGTAGACACATAGATTAACCCTCACATCGTCTTCTTTCTCACCAAGCCAATTTTCTGTTTCATTTTCACCCTCCAAGAATCACAAGTACAGTAGCAGCTCCATGGGGACAAACAGAATAGGAAAGATTGAGTTATCTTTAATATTTGTTTTTGTTTTTTATTTCCAAGAAAATCTCTTTTAGAAAAGATGAAGTTGTCTTGTCCATATATGCCAGTGAATGCATGTAAATCCATTTACCATAGAGAAGAACACAATTCTTTTACTGTTAAAGCCAAATAGAAGAGTCAGTAGTCATGTCATCCAAGACAGAGGCTCTTCTGGCCTTCAATGTACAGAGACATGTAGCATTAAATTCAGTTAAGGGCAACCAATGAAAAACAAGCTACACGCAAAGATTACCTCTCACCCCATCATGCAAAGTTTCCATTCAGCAACATCTGGAGACTGCACAGCCCATTTGATTTAAATAGAAGACTCAGAGGCAGAAACCATATTCAGCCCAGATTCTTGGTGAACATAGCTTGTTGCTGAACCAATTCACTCTGCTTCTAATTCACAAATCTTCAGCCCTAAGTAGCCTCATTTGGTCCTTATGAGGCACAGAGCCCTTTCCCCACCTACGGCCTTTGCTCGGTCCATTCTTGCTGCCCGCATTGTGGCTCCCCTGGCTCTTGGCCTGCTGGCTCCCTCTCAGACTTCAGGTTTCAATTAAAATAACAGGCCTTCCCACTCCCCTTACTTCAGAGTTAGTCTCTGACTTGGCACTCTGTTGATTTCTGAGTCCTATTCCAGGGCTTGACATCTCATAGTTACTTGTTGAATTAATAAATGTTAACTCCAAAAACTAATAATAAATGCTTTCTCCCGTTAAAAAAGTAGATATTACACCATTTTTTAACAGAACAGTAGTGACAAATAACAATTGATCATCTTAGCTGGGTGTGGCAAGTATCAGCCACTTGGGAGGCTAAGGTGAGAGAATCACTTGAGCCCAGGAATTTGAGGCCACAGTGAGTTATAATCTTGCCACTGCATTCCAGCCTGGGCAACAGAGCGAGACCCTGTCTCTTAAAAAAAAAAAACAAAAAGAGTATATTTTAGTTAAACATACATATGCCTGTGATCATCAAATATCAAGACTGTAATGATTAGCTCAAGCCGTTGAGAAACAGAAGCTGCCTCCTAATGGTGACATGCAGGATGCTCAGGCAGAATTTTAAATGGGTGCCACATTGAATACCTGACCACTCTATTTCACAACGGTTCCTCCTCTGGATGCTTATATGCATTTATTATCTATTCCATTCACCCATCCAATAAGCACTACTACTGCTTTAAGACTCTTATGAACCTCCTCCACTAAAGTTTAAGCTTCTGGAGCCCAGGGACAACTCTTTTTAATAATAATGTCAAATACTATTGAGTATCTCCTACGTGCCAGTCATAATGTTATGTGTTTTCCTGTATTAATAATGTATGTGATGGAGCTTTGACTTAAACCCGGACAGAATGACAGCAGAGCCCGCAAACCTACACTTTTCTTAAACCTGGATCTGGGCTGGGCATGGTGGCTCACGCCTATAATCCCAGCTCTTTGGGAGGCCGAGGTGGGCAGATCACTTGAGGTCAGGAGTTTGAGACCAGCCTGGTGAAACCCCATCTCTACTAAAAATACAAAAATCAGCCGGGCATAGTGGCGAGTGCCTGTAATCCCAGCTACTCGCGAGGCCGAGGCATGAGAATCGCTTGAACCTGGGAGACGGAGGTTGCAGTGAGCTGAGATCGCACCACTGCACTTCAACCTGGGTGACTGAGACTCCGTTCTCAAAACAAAAACAAAAAACAAACAAACAAACAAAAAGCCTGGATCTGACACTTCTTAGCTGTTTGCATGACCTTTGGTGAGTTGCCTCAGTTTCCTCCTCTGTAAGGTAGGGAGGATAGAGTATCTAACTCAAAGATTGTTGTGAAGATTAAGAGAGTTGATACTTGTAAAATGCTTAGAATAGTTCCTGGCACACAATAGGTACTCATTAAATGTTTGTTGTTTGTTGTTGTTGTTGTTATTGTAACCATTATTGCTTATAGGAAAGTCCCTTGTCTGGGAAACCCTCAGTCCTGGTTTTAGCATGGAAAGTCCCATGGCCTTGATAAAAGTTCAAAACGGGTCCATATGGCAGGCGGAGGACAGAGAGTCAGCCTGGTGCTCTGGTGGTCACTCTCTACTGTCCTGCATCTTTTTCAGAGCTCACCTCTGAAAAACTGCCCCTTAACGCTTTGTAATTGCCACCCTCTCAGTATTTCAGGACACTGTACTACTTAGCCAACAGGGTGTACAGAAATCATATACCTTTTTCACACATTCTTCTATGTACTAAGCTTGTCCAACCCGCCTTATTCTGTTGTTGTTGTTGTTGTTCTGTTTTGTTTTGTTTTGTTTTGTTTTAGGCTTTTAGCAGCCTGAAGCCGTGGTTTTTAGTTTCTGTCTCTAATGAAGCTGAAAAGAGGGTTGAGGAAGGGGTTTTACTGGCCCAGCCAGAAACAGAAACTAAGAATCTGTGACTGTATTCAGTCTCTTTAACATCCCTGATTGTAGACCATCACTCTATTTTCCCCACTTCCTGTTAACTTTTATAACTATCTCTGAACTTTAAGACAACACTATTTTGTGTTTGCAAATAACTTGCTAAAACGTCTTTCCTAGCCGAATGAAACCCTAGCATCTAGTGCCCCCTGCTGCCCTTTCATAGGAAAGGCAAGAAGGATGAAAGTTTGATTCATTGACAGTAAAATTTCTACTTGTCGAGATTTCAATAGGAATCAGTATAAATATCATAAATTATATTCACGTTTCATCTTTTCTTTGAACCTACTCCTTGACTTAGTTTTTTGTCTTGCCTTTGCGAACATTCATTTTTGCTTAATTATATTTTTCTCATTTATATTTGCTTTCCTTGAATTTCCTTTTGGTTGTTGTGCTTTTGCGATTTGAACTTGTTTTGTCTTGGCTCTTTCTCACTTTGGCCATGCCTTGACACGGACGCGCGGGAGCGAGAGGCTGCGGGCTCGGCGGGCGGAGGGCGCATGCGAGCCTCTTGGCCCTGGGCCTGCCCCTGCAGTCCTCCCGCGGGATCTCTTGGACCCTCTGGAGGGTCCTGGCTCTGAGACATTGCTAGAGGACAAATCCGCAGGGATTTAGAGCGCAGCCAATGGGACAGCGGTGCATGGCTGAGTGTCAGGCAAAATTAGCCAATAAGCATGTAGTTTGGGCAAGGTGGGTCCGTCCCCTAACTCGGACCTTATAAAGTGTGCCCGCTGTTCCCACAGAGCCGGGCTGGCCCAGGCGGAGGCGGTTGCACCCATGCTGGGTGTGTTAGAAGCAGGTTAGAGGAAGAAGGTCTTGGGGACGACGGGCGCCACCGAGAACGCATACGAGGCCGCCCCCGATGGCGGGTCGCCAGGGGGGACCAGAACGGCGCCGAGGCCGACCAGAAGAACGGCGGCAAGAACGAGGGGGACGCGGGGCAGGTGCTGTGGAGTTGGCTGGACCTGTGGGATCCACGTCTGCGCCGTCCAGGAGCCGCCCAGGGGAGAGAGCGGAGACTCGGGAGGGGGATGTGCGTTCCGACCCGGGCAAGGCTTCCCATCCCTCCCTTCCTCTTCTCTCCTTCCCTCCACCTGGGCTCGGAGTCAGGATCTGACCGCGGGCTCTGCCCAGGAAGACCGAGTTCCTTGATAGTGACAGCTGGGCGCCGGGGAAGACAGGGATAGAAGCCCTTTGATAAGAGAGTTTTTAGACTAACTTCCAGCTGTGACGAGTGCATGGGGCCTGCGCCCTGAGTGGTTGCCTTTCCTTTTCCTCTCCCAGCCTGGGGGTTTGTGGTGATGTTAAGTTCTGGTAGGACCAAGGTGGATCTCAGTAAGGAGGTAGAGTAGATTTGTGAACAGCTGTCGGAGGTAGAATCTTTGCAGACCCAGAGTGGGTGGGTGTAGACACTTTGCCATGGGTGGTGGCTTTATTTGTAATCCTCCCAGTGAAAGCTTTGGGAAATCCAGCCCTCCCAAACTCTTGGCTTTCTTGTAAGACTTTCTAAGCGCATGGCTTCGTCGTAAGACTTCTCGTGGCCATGTGTCTCACCCTACCGTTCGTCTCACCAATGAACCAGAGCTGGGATACCAGCAAAAAGGACCCCAAAGACTATTTTACCGCAATTGAAGAGGTCGTGGACCATCCCCCCAAAATGAATCCCAAAACTGGAAGACCAAGAGGGTTGACGTTTGTTATCTTGAAAGATGCAGCCCGTGTAGAGAAGGTACGCTGTATATTCCATCAAAGGTCTGTGTGTGCGGGATTGCATTTCTAAGAGAAGGCATTCCTGGATCATGATCATTTTGTCTGAGCTGCATGTGGCCAAGTGCACTGGGGGAAGCAGAGTTTAGGAACTTGTTCCTGTACGGATTAAGTGGAAAGTGAAAAGTATTAAATATATGGGCTGGAGTGGTCCGGGAAGAGGAGAGTGGACATTTAGTACCTGTTTGGGCCCCTGCACTAAATGCTTCACATATGAGGATTAGAAAAACCCCCAAAGATGCCTGAGATAGGCATTTCAGTGCCATTTTACAGAAGGAAAAACTAAGATGCAGAGAGGATTAAGCAACTAGAAGAGACCACATAGTGAGTAAAGCGTCGGACAGCAAGGATTCCAACCCCAGTAGCCCAGCTTTATGTCTGGAGGAAGCAAGTCTTAGACTGGGACTGTCAGGCCAGGAAGAAAACTCAGAGCATGGACAAAAGGCTTGGAGCGAGTGAGGACCGATTTATATGTGTTGAGGTAAACCAAGTGGATTTCTGTTTTGGAGAAAATTGGGAAGTCAGGCTTAGGTAGAGGGTGGTGTGTTCGGAGGGGGTAAAATATTTTGTGCACCTGTATTTTGTGTATTCCACCTGTGGTAGAATCTTGTGGCTCAGAAAGAAAGAACCTGCCTCGGGTAATGCTACTAAGATGCCAAAGAGAATTAGAACCAGAGTCTACTTAACCCCCTTCTCAGAAGAAATTGTCCAGGTTTTAGCACTGAAAGTCTTACATCTTGGGAAACTGCACCGTCCCAGTTTTAATGCTAAAAGTCCCTCATCCTGGGAAATCCTTTAACTGTGGTTTTAGCACTGACAGTCCTGCTTCCTAGGAAACTGCTTACTTCTGGTTTTAGCCCTGAAAGTCCCCAAACCCCTTAGTCCTTGGCAAATCTGGATGATTGATCCACTTACCCTTCTGTTGGAACGGATCCTAGAGCAGAAGGAGCACAGGCTGGGTGGCCATAGCATGGACCCCCAAAAAGCCACTGTCATGAAGAAATATCCTGTGAAGAAAATCTTTGCAGGGCACCTGAACTCCCAAAGCCACTGAGGAGAAGGTAAGGGAGTACTTTGGTGAGTTTGGGGAGGTGAGTTTCTCCCCAGGATATGGTTTATGCTCCCCACCAGCCACCAGTGGATGCTTTTTTCTTTCTTCCTTGGCTGGTGGAGTTGCCGGTGGAGCTGCTGTCACCTCCTTTCTTGCCTTTGGAGGGCCGCCTTTTCTGAGTTCCCTGTAGGGCCTGAGCCAGGGGAAGGCATTGGCCCTGAGCTTTGCCTGTGTTTCCAGATGGAGGCCATTGAACTTTCAGTGGATCCAAAGTCTAATAAAAGACAATGTCTTGTTTTCATCACCCCCCAAAGAAGAGGAACCTGTGAGAAATATTCTGGAGAAATGTAACACCATCAGTGGAAGCAAGGTGAGGAGTCTCTTCCTCCATGTGCCTCCCTTCCTACTTCTGGAGAGGTAGCCCTTTGGTTAATGGCAACCCCATAGGGTAACCAACAATCCCATTTTAGCATTGAGAGCGTTGTGTCCTGGGAGACCCTTCCCTGGAATGTAAATAATCCTGGTTTTAGCAACAAGTGTGGAAGGTTGGAGGAAACGCACAAAACCCGTTAGTTTTGGAGGGTCTTAAAGCAACATTGTCTTTAGTATCAAATGGATGTGGCACAGATTATTCATCATCTTTAGTTGTTGTCACGTATTTGACCATCGATATTGGCAACCATAATTTGTAGTTCAGAATGGTCATCCATCCATCGTTGCATCATTCAAAGTGATGTGGCTTAAATGGATATAATGAATATTAACAGTTCATCTTCGACTTTGCCTGTGGATTAATTGGTGTGCTTTGTAACAAGATAGTGCTAGTTTAATTTTTTAACATTGTGAATATTGTGACCATGTTTTCTAAGAGGTCAGATAATGAGAATGCTGTAATACTAATGCAACCATAACCCCATCACTGAAGAAGAAGGCTAAACAACTATGTAATTTTAATGATGGATGGAAGGACACATACTACTGAACTAGGCAGGTAAATAGCCAAAACAGAGCATACTACATAATATACAGAAAAAAATTTGAGATTGGACATGGTGGAGAAGGGGATGTGCAAGCACATATGGAGGGCAAATCTCACAAGTAAGATGGGACAGGTGAATGCTTCTAAACCAATCAAAAATACTTTTGTTTCCCCAAAAGACACCAATGTTCAGTCAAAAACAGCAGCTGCTGAATTAGCATGGGCATACCAGGCAAACAAGCATGCATTGTCATAGCATTCCCTTGATTGCTCTATGAAACTGAGTAAAGTTTCATTTCCTGATTCAAGAATTGCAGCTAAAATATCCTCTGGACAAATAAGAAGGGAAATTTTTTGATAACAGATGTGTTGGCCCCTTACAGTATAAAGCCGATTTCTGTCATATCTCACCAACAATCCTGGTTTCTATAGTACATCAGTTTTAAGTAATATGCCAAATCATGGCAGCAAAAATATGTTCCCTCTAGCTGTTAGGTACTTTGACTTGAAAACAGGAGTTTCAAATCATCTTCTTCATTTCTGTGAGGATTTTAATGAAACTGCTGAAATCATAAAATATTGTTGATATTTTGTCTAAATACAAACTAGACTTAGCTCATCTATCTGCGTATTCGTCAGACAGTACAGATGTAAAATTTTGGCAAATTCTATTCAGTCTACAAACTTCTTACCAAAGAAAATGAAAAGGTCTTATCCATTCAATGCCTTGTACATCTTATATACAACACTGCTAAAAAGGGATGTGAGTTGCTTAAATGTGACATGAGACTTTCATAATGAAAGCTTTTGGTTACTTTTCAATTTCCTCAAAAAGTGCAAAAGCACTTAAGGAGATTTTTGACTTCACAGAAATGGAAGGTAACCTCCTTAGACGTGTACCTGCAAGATGGCTGTCATTGCAGCGAGCCATAGAAAACACGCTAAAATGTTGGCCTGCCATAAGATCATATTTTCAAAGGACAAGAATAATGTCCTTTGACATTGTTTGAGATCTGAAAGGAGAAAAAAATCAAGAATCTGAAGTGGGCCTTAAAAAAATCAGTAAGTCCCTTGTGACTTTGATTTTTATGAATCTGTCTCTCAAAAGCCAGGGTGCCCCCAGAAGAACTGAGACGAACAGAGTTTCTGAACATTTGAAAATTAGGAGCAGGCTCAGGATCCACAGGGTGTAACCATCCCGTGAGGCCCTGCTTGAGCAGCCAGCCAGTCAGTGAGGCTCTTCACCTTGCTTCCGTTTCTCTGATTCCACCTATGTACAACTTATGAAAACTTGCATTACTATAGGCTGGGAGTTCTTAAATTGGAATATGTGAATCTAAAGGGGCCAGAGGATAGAAATCAGGAAATCTGAAAACTTCGATGGAAAAAAGAAGTTTTTATTTATTTCCATCAGGAAAATAGGCAACAAACCACAGCAGTATTAGTACCTGTGTCTCTGTCATAACCAGGAATCACAGATATCCATGTTACAGATATCTTAAAATATTTATGTACAGCACCACTCTGAAATTATGGTAATAATTAGATCCACCCCCCTAGGTCTTGTAATCTTTATATGTTAATAAAGAAGCACATCTATTATGTGACAGATTTAAATGTTTAAGAATTTGATTTCAATAAAATTGCATTTCAATAAAATTGGCTTCCTTTGCAATCCTGTGTATTTTATTTGGTGCATTTCTCCAGACTGCCAAAGGGGTTGGTGACACATTGAAAGTTAAGAGTCTCTGCTGTGGATCATACATAGAAAGCTTTACAAAATGGTTGAGGGGAATAGGCTTTCCTGCATCCTTACCTTGGGCTGCAGCCTTTCCATTAGCTGGAGAAGGCAGCAGCCAGTGCCTATGAGTTGAGAGGGCAGTGGTCCCTTTGCCTAAGAACCATGCTGTTCCCACATATTCAAGGGTATGGAATTCCCATAATATTCAAAGAGTTTTTCTTTAGTTTTAGGTGATACGCCTTGAGTAGGAATATCATGAGGCTGTTTCCAGCTTCGAGTATGTTAGTAACAGGGTGTAAGGGATCTCAGAGCATCTAGTCTTGGCCATATCTTAAATCCAGGCACTGAGGTCCAGAGGGGAGTTATTTACCCAGGTCCCATCAGATGAAGATACTGAAGTATTCCAAGAGGATTTTAGTTTTATTGCAAATAGGATAAGTGTTCTGAGAGTGTGAGGAGAGAGGGGAGGAGGCTAGGGTAAGGATGGGCATAGAAGGGGATGGAAAGGAGTGCTGAGAGAACTCAGAACCAAATTTCAGGCTATCACTTTCTCCATGCCACATTCCAATGCCTTGCCATCAACTCTTCTGTGAATCTTCAGGAATTGTATTAATTCCCCAGGACCAACAGACTTTCATAAGTTAGATGTAGTTATATTACTTCCCTGAAGCACTTTTATGCACAAAGAATAGATGTAGCAAACAAACTTCACAAGATTTAATTTTTGAGGTTCCTTTTTTATTCTGAGGAATTCCGCTGTAATTCTCAGTGGCACAGAACCTCTAGAGCTACTTCACAATGACAGCCTTCTTCAAATCTCCGAAGGGCTGTTACATAAGGAAGAGGGTTGGAGTTCTGTATACAGTCAAGAAGGCAGAAGAATGAGATGATAAGTTGCTACAGGGAGGCATAATTTAAAGTCAATTTAAACTGTAATCCCAGCACTTTGGGAGGCAGAGGCAGGAGGACTGCTTTGAGCTCAGGAGTTCGAGACCATCCTGGGCAACATAGTGAAACCCCGTCTCTACAAAAAAAAATTAAGAATTAGTCGGGTGAGGTGGCACACACCTGTAATCCCAGCTACTTGGGAGGTTGAGGCTGGAGAATCGCTTGAACCTAGGAGGCAGGAGGCAGAGGTTGCAGCGAGCCGGGATGGTGCCACTGCACTCCAGCCTGGGCGACCGACTGAGATCCTGTATTTAAAAAAAAAAAAAGGTCAATTTAAGTTTCGTTCCTGGGATTGAGCGGATTGCCTTGGATTAGGCAAGGTTTTAAGTGCTTTCCAACTCTGGAATTCTGTACCTTTCCCAGTAGATATCTAAGCCCAGCAAATCCTGGGCCTGAAGTTTAAAACGAGGATCCTGATCTCCCAACCACATCTGGATGATCCCATAGGGTCATGAAGGGTGCTTGGGCTTGGACACCAGGCAGACTTGGATTTTGACCTGGGACAACTAAGCCACTTGACCTCACTGAACCTTAGCTCCCTCCACTGACAGTGGGGACAATCTGCTGGAGGGTGTGTAGAAGACCTCGGGTTGCCTTTTAGAGGTTCTGGAAATGTCCCTTGAAAGATGAATGGAGTTAAAAGTCTTCGCCTTCTGTAATTTTGGCTGCTTGCAAACACGCTTCCTGCCAGTCCCGCTCCGTCAGGCGGGAGGCAGCAAACCCCGGCCCTGGCTCTAGGACAGGGCCGAAGGCAGGATAGACGGAGCAACGGGTCCGGCCGCCGCCGGGATGTTGCAGCACAGCGCCTCCTGGCTGCCTGGCCTACAGGCCGCCCGGATTCAGCCGGTGGGCATAGACCGGGCGGAGCCCTACAAGTCGAGAAGGGACATAGCGCATGCGCGCGGCAGGGAGGGCGTCTCCAGGAGGGAGAGGCGTCTGCTCAGCGCGAGACGGCGGGGCGCCGAGTGGGACGGCGCTGGTGCGGAGGCTGCTTCCGGACTCCAGGTACCGCGCGCTTGGCGGCAGCTGGCCCCTGACTTCTGTCTTTTCAGCTGCAGTGAAGGCTCGGGGCTGCAGGTGAGCTGTGCATCCCGCAATGGAGACCTTCCTGCTCTGAATTTTCTTACACAACCGCAGAAATATAAGGGGCGTTGCTTAGCGGGCATCCCCTCCCCCGCGCCAAACCTGTACAACAAACGATGATGCAGAGGACCTTGAGGGGATTTTGCAGGGCATCGATCGGTCTTACCTCCGCGGTATCATTTTTCTCCTCCTCCCGAGTTTCTGCCTTCTGGTATCCCTAAATATCCCACCTATCCTGCCTCCTACCTTCCTGGAACTGGGGTGGTGGGGTGGGCTCATGGACCATTGCAAAATGCTTGGCAGGATTTTAACCTTTTCAGCACCACCCAGACCCCACTCGAAAATGTGCCTTTTGTGCGCTCCAAGAGCTCAAGGGTAGGTCATTGTTATATCTTTATGAAAATGCTTTTTATATAACAGTTTACCGAAAATCTCTTAGTTCTCCGAATTTTGGAGGATTTGGGACGGGCAGCGAGGCTGTCCCCTGTCACCTTGTTTTGTACCTGGTATGGTAAATCGTTTTGCTGCATTGCATCCAAGATGCGTTTTAGTCCTTCCAAGGCTTGAGCATCCCATCTGTGATGAGAGCGTGTGATGTGCTGTGCACATCCTCTCCCACCTTATCCCTTCCATGTTAACACAGCCTCTGGCTTTAATGTGTACTTCTGGCCTGGCCACATGGCTCCGTCATGGAAAAGGTGATTCTTTTGTCTGAATATTCTCTGTGAGAACAGAATCTTCTTGCAAGCATTGGGAGTAGATTTATTTTGCCTCTTTAGAACAACAGTCAGTTCACTAAGGAGATTAAGGGGCTACCTGTTTCCTGGCAATAAAGCTGTATTGGGTAGGTCAGTTACAGTATGTCTTCAGGCAGAAGCTGTTCCTTTGGTTCACTCACTCATTTATTCATTTAACAAGTATTTTAAGTACCTGCCTTGTGCATGGCAGGGTTCTTGGTGCCGTGAGGAGGACAAAGATAAACTGAACCTTGGTTTGCCCTCAAGGAGCTTGGCTGGCTGAGAGTTGGGAGAATCCCAGCCAAGTAAAAGGGTATGGGTCCTCAAGAGAAGATCGCAGGAAGAGCTGGGGGGCTCAGGATGGAGTGGAATTAATCCTTCACAACAGCTACTTGGCTTTGGGAGAAAATTAGGTCTAGAAGTTACAACCGCTAATGAAAGAACTCTCATAAGCTTCAGATCTGTATGTAAGGGTGTTTTCCGGACTGTGTGTTGGGCGTCTCAGACTGAATACATTCTAAACACGTCCCATCATTCCTAGCCACCTCCCTCTTCCCCGCCCCCCCACCACACACCTGCTGCTGTTCCCATGTTCTCTGTCTCAGGGAATAGCATGAGGCTCCCCGACTCCCTACTTCTCCTAATGGTCGAAGCCAGATGCCTAGGGGTGAGTCATCTCTGATTCACCCCTGACTTTCCCTTCCCACCTCGAATTCAATTCTGCTGATTCTACCTCCTGAACTTCTGAAATCTGTCCACCTTCTCTCCATTTTCATTGCCATTTCTCTAGATAAGCTTACCGTTATCAACTAAGCTCTTGCTTACTTTACTGCAACAGCTTCCTGATTTATCTCCCTGCCTCACTTCACAACCCATCTTCACTACTGCAACTGGGAAGTGCTTGCTGGAATTTAAATCTGATTGTGAGGCTCCCTTCAGTGATCCTTCATTGCCCTTAGGACGGAACCAGACTCCCTTTACGGGGCTTATGTGGGTGTACAGCCCTGTCTTTCTCACCAGCACCCTCTCTTTTCACAAGCCCCTTGCACTTTTCATTTTGAGAACGTGCTTTCTTGTGCCATTAGGGCCTTGCACATGCGCTCCCTTCTGCCAGGAACACCCTTCCCTGCACCCTCTTCACTTGACTTACTCATGCTCCCCTGTAGGGTAAATGCACCTGACAGCAATAATTAAAGCATACCCTTAGAATGACCCCGTGTGGCAGATGAACCCGAATGTGTTTTCTGAACTAGGGAACTCAGGCCTGCCCAACCCAGAGATTTGTTTCTTGTCTATGAAGAACATCTGAGCCCCTGCCCCATCTGTCCCATAGAACAGGGGCCATACGGGGAACTGAGGCCTTGAATTTTGAGTTACATCAAGGTTGCCAGGTGGAGGTCATTGAGGGGAGAGTGTTAAGTGAAAATGCTGCATAAATTGCATGACGTTTGCAAGCGGTTGTTTTCCTGCCCAGCTCACCACCACTGGACTCCCTCCTCTGTTCGTAAGCCCCTAATGGGTCTCTTTTGGCCTCTTGAACCTGTTGCCTTCCTTATTGAGGTTACTAGGGGTTTGGCACAACATCTCTCCAAGTTCCCAGCTGGGACCCTGTTTTATCTGGGCATCCTTAGGCTCCCAGTCCTTGCTGGGTGCCACTCCTTGTTATGGTACCCACACCTCTCCTCTTAGGGCTCATTCACACATCTGCCTCCTACAGCTCTGTTGTACTGTAGTTCCTGGAGGACCAAGGCCATGTCTTAGCACTTACCATTGCTTCTTGCTGCCTTGCCTAAAGAAAATGCTAAATAAATAGCTGTTAAGTTGAATTGAGTACAAATATATGTTATAATACTATGGTATGATTCATTACCTAAATTACAGATTCACCCTACCTCAGTTTGCTCAGTGTGCTGAAATAGTAATAGCCTTACACACGTCAAGCTCAAAATAGGTGTAAGGGTGAATGAGAAGAATAATCATTATTATTGGAGCAGCTAATATTTGTTGAATGCTCAGTATGTGCAAGGCACTGTTCTAAGTGCTTTACAGGATTAACTCATTTAATTCTCAGAACAATCCTATAAGGTAGATATTTTTGCTATCCCTATTTTAAAGATGGAGAAACTGAGTTATTGAGGTTCCACAGCTAGTAACTGGTGGTATCAGGTTTGAAGATAAGCATACTTTATAGCATATGGTTGGCTCCTTTAGAAAGATAGTAAGTAGGACCAAACACGAGAAGTCCATGGGGCTGAACATTGTAAGTTACCAGATGGAACACAGTGCCCTGTGGTCACAACTTTAAGCTATGAAGAGCGTGTGATTGATCCAGAACTCAAAACTCTGAAGAACGTGTTTGGTTTACATATCCACTTTTTTCAGCAGCTAACTCAGTTATCAGAGGTGATGTTGCATAGAGGTTAGGACTGAGACTTCCCCAAGTCAGAAATCTTTGTTTTGCTGTATAACCTTCAGGCATTGCTTGCATTCTCTGTGCGTCAGTTTCCTCATCTTGAAAATGAGGATAATCATGATAGTACATACCATAGGGTGTGGTCATGATTACATGAGTTGATACATGTAAGGCACCTAGAATGCCTTAGAATGGCACCTAGCACATAGTAATTGCTCAAAAACATTAGAACCTCTCTATTATTATTATTTGTTTAGCCATCATTCAGTCAGCAAACGGTTTTTGGACCCAGGTTCTCCCTACAGGTTACATCCTACTATACCACTTCTCGGGCACAGATGAGCTCTCCTGTTTTAATTCTCCTTCTTGTAGATGCTGAGCATTTTTCAGTGTTGCCGCCTTTTTGGTGCTGTCATCTCCTGTGCCTCAGATTCCCTCCCCCCCATATTCTTCCTCATAGTAAGTTCTAGTGGATGACTCTGAGATCAGCTCAAAATTCTTCTTCTTCTTTTTTATTTTTTTTTTGAGATGCCCAGGCTGGAGTGCAGTGGCACGATCTCAGTTCACTGCAACCTCTGTCTCACAGGTTCAAGGGATTTTCCGGTCTTAGCCTCCTGAGTAGCTGGGATTACAGACATGCACTACCATGCCACGCCCGGGTAATTTGTTGTATATTTAGTAGAGACAGGGTTTCACCATGTTGACCGGGCTGGTCTCAAACTCCTGACCTCAAGTGATCCACCAGCCTCTGCCTTCCAAAGTGCTGGGATTACAGGCGTGAGCCACCTCGCCTGGCCCCTTTTTCTGTTCTCCATTAATTTATTACCAATTGATAATGGGAGATAAAAGGCCCATTAACCTAAATGATAAGCAATGAGAAAATTGTAAAAATATGCAAGGAATCTCATGTACCATTCCTCACATTTACAAAGATAATTGCCTTCCCTGTGGAGGAAATATAGATGTGAGAAAGCTCAGAAATAAAGGCACCACTAGAAGTCTTAGAACTTAAAAAGCTGTAAGGAACTCCAAAACTCTTTTCATCTATTCTCCTAACTTGCAGGGAGAGTTGAGGGTGAGGGAGGGGCATGGTCCGAGGCCCAGTGGCCACATCTCTAGCCTGTGGCTGGCACGCTATCTATTGCATCTGAGAGAATTGTGGACAGGGTTTCAGTGGAACTTCTCACCACTGGGTATGTTTCAGCTGCTGCTATGATGCACAGCAGGATGTCATTGTCATCCATTTAACTTCATGCTGGGTCTATATTGTATTCTTTAGTGATTTGCCATTGATTAAGTGTGGATGTCTCTGCTACCACAGGAGAGCTATCTTGCAAGGAAACTAATGACAAAGCCATTGTTTAAACTGTTCAATCTCCAAGAAGACATCCATCTGTAAAGAATGAGAGGACTAATATCTGTACAGACGTGAAATAATTATAAGACGGAGTTGTGGAAGTTAAGGAATTTAGAGGAGGAAGAAGCCATTTGCTCCAGATCACTTTGATAGTACAGACTAGAGTCAAGGAAATTAGGAGGTAATTAATAAGGGTAGAAATCAGGGGAGAAGGTTCAAAGGGAAGTGGGATACAGGGGATAGTCGGGCTTTTGGAGGTGGACAGGGAGGGAGGACATTTCAGTCATGGAAGTGAAAAGTGAAGATTGTAGTGTCACAGTTCAGTGAAGAGACCTGGCTGACCAGAGCAGAAGTTTTATTTGGGGAAGTAGAAAGAATTGAACAGCTGAGAGTATGGCAGATCTTGAAGACAGGCAGAGGAGAATCAGCCTGAGGTATCCCCCAGAGTGTGCTTAACAGTGATGATGATGAAGGGGAAAGTAGAGGGTTGGGAGAGGTGAAGTTTGAACCTCTTTTTTCCCTTGAGACAGGGTCTCACTCTGTCATCCAGGCTGGAGTGCAGTGGCACAATCACGGCTCACTGCAACCTCAACCTCCCGGGCTCAAGCAATCCTCCCAACTCAGCCTCCTGATAGCTGGGACCACAGGTGCATGCCATCACACCCAGCTAATTTTTTGTATTTTTACTAGAGATGGGATTTTGCCATATTGCTCAGGTTGGTCTCAAACTCCTGGGCTTAAGCCATCTGCCTGCCTTGATCTTCCAAAGTACTAGGATTACAGGCGTGAGCACCATGCCTGGCTGAACTTCCCTTTATTTAGTAGATTAGAGAAATTAATTTCTGTAATTCTGTGGAATGCCTTTGTATTAGTCATTCTCACACTGCTCTAAAGAACTACCTGAGACTCAGTAATTTATGAAGAAAAGTGGTTTAATCAACTCAACTTCTGCAGGCTGTACAGGAGGCGTGGCTGGGGAAGCTTCAGGAAACTTACAGTCATGGTGGAAGGCAAAGGGGAAGCAAGCATGTCTTCATGTGGCGACAGGAGGGGGAGAGAGCATGAAGGGGGAAGTGCTACACGCTTTCAAACATCCAGATCTTGTGAGAACTTTAGATTATGGAACAGCCCTAGGGGGATGATGCTAAACCATTAGAAACCACTCCCATGATCCAATCACCTCCCACCAGGCCCCACCTCCAACACTCAGGATCACAATTCAGTATGAAATTTGGGTGGGGACACACAGACAAACCATATAAGCATATCATTTTTAGATACATTCCCTCCCCAAAACTTTTTATTTTGTATAATTTGTCCTTTCCCCCTTGCTTTAGAATTGCAACCTTGCCAATGGACCTGATCGGTTTTGGTTATGCAGCCCTCGTGACATTTGGAAGCATTTTTGGATATAAGCGGAGAGGTAAGCCTAACCCAAATTTTCATGAAAGGGAATTAGTGGGGGTTTGGAGGTTGTGCTAGGTCATCTGAGGCTCTGTAGGTAGGATGAGAAGCTAAAGATGCCTTAGAGGTGGCTGAAGACCAGCGTGTCTTGGAAGGGACTCATGAAAGGAAGAGGCTTCTGTGGGGTTGGGCATGACAGAGTGTTCCAAGCTGGGGGTTCTGGGCCTCTCTTCCACCACAAAACTCTCACTTCACTTCATTATCAGTTGCATAGTTAATTGATTTAATCTCCCTCCGGACCACTGCTTATTATTAAATGAGGTTTTTTTTTTTTTTTGCTTTACATAATCGTGGTACCAAAAAACTGAGTTATATTGATCCTGTGTTTGCAATGAAAACATTGTTAAATGTTCAGTTACCATATCCAAAGTTGTCTCTTCACCTTTGTCCAAAGGGGGGGGCGGGCGGAAAACCTCAGGTAATCAATTAAAGGGTTTTCATGGAGAAAAAGGAAAGGTCAAATTTTTTTATTTTTTATTTTAGAATCACTTATAGTCATGATGTCTCCTAGTTATCTTTCATACATATATATATATGTACAACCTTTAATCATCTTTCTGACAAACTGTCTCTTACATTTTAATGAAATTTTTTAAATGAAGTTTTTTATTTCAGAGGGTATTGTATTTGTGGCAGTGGCTGACATGAATTTGAGTGAAAAAGCCAGGTCTACATGGTTACCAGTTAGCTTCCTTCCTTAAAGGCTGCTAAGAAGTCAAAGACCAGAAGCACAGTATAGCTCTTGTAGCTGGGGGGCTGGCAGGTAGAATTGACCATCATCTACGATTCCTTAAAACCTGTAATTCACCTTGGAGTTTTGTTCATTGCTTCTGTCTTAATGTATGTATTAGAGATATGTATTTGAAGGAAAAAAAAGATGATGGCATCAAAGTAAGACCTGTAAACCAACTACTCAGAGGTTGATGTTTCACAATCTACTTTAAGAAGGACTCAGTTTAAAATGCTGATAAGATTTTTTTTTTTTATTTCATTGTCAAAGACGATGTCTAAATAACTTCTATTACAGAACAGAAAAGAACATCTGGGCATTTTTGCCTGCCTTTATGAGAGGTGGAAAGAAAGTGGGGAGAGAGAGAGAGAGAGAGAGTGTGTGTGTGTGTGTGGTGTGTGTGTGTGTGTGTGTGTGTGTAAGGAATCATTTTCTTCTAACTCACATCTCTTCATTGTTTACCAGCTGGTGGGAACAAATGAAATTACATTAGCTGTGAGGTCTCTGATTTCAAGGGCTTGTTGTCCACCTGCACAATATGGTTCCTTGGCCTCCTGCAAGAGCCCCCCACTAAGTGATCCTGGAAACCCCCAAGGGTATTATGGGTTCACAAGGAAGCTCACTTTGTAGTATAATATGGGTTAAAAGCATGGGCCACAGAATCAAGCATTCCTGCATTCTAGTCTTGACACTGCCACTTACTAGCACTGATACTCAGGTGAGGTGTTTCAACATCTGGGCCTCAGTTCCTCACCTGTAAATTAATCTGTTAGGATTAAATAAGATGATGCATGGTACACATTTCACATCGTGCCTGGCATAGAATAAAGTTTTAATATTCTTATTTTTTTCTGCTGCCACTGCCCTGCCAGTGGGAGGTCTGTGAGCCATGAGGCATAATACCTTTTTCTAGTTTTGTACTCTAGTTTTGTATTATGTTCTAAGCTGCCAGTGGCTCAAATGTCTTAGAATGTGTGTGTAAAGTGAGTTAACTCTCCTTTGACTTAGAGCTTCCCTAGATATGAGTCCTGTGTAGCTGGGCCAGGAGACCCTTCTACGGGACAGTTATTGAGAATAATCTTGGGTGGGAGAAAGATGTGATGTCGAAATGGTGTTTGGTGGGAGGACACAGATGTATGCAAATCCTAAACTAGACCAGCTGTGAGACACAAGTTGGGTTAAAGGGAGAAGCTGATAGATTTTTATTTTGATGGGGGTACAGTGGGGAGAGAGGGCAGCCAGTGTCGGGACACAGGATGCTGAGCACTGTGCTTGCCTGGGCTCACCCCTCCTCCCAGGTAGGTCTCCAGAGAGGTGGATGACCAGGAAGATGCTATGATATGGAGACTCTTCCGAGGCCAGGTAACACCGAGTGCCCAGAGCGAAAGAGGGCCAGATGGCATTCCCTGCCTTGTCCCACACTAGGGCTGAACCAGACCTTACACCTTCCTACTCCAGTTGAAGGGAAGGGCACTAACACAGCAATCCCTCCAGAGAGGTGCAGGTGCGCTTGCTGGGCAGGCAGCTATTCTGAGGACCACAAGAGCACCTGCAGGGAAGCTCCCAGATGCGTCTTTCAACTCCTTTTAAAACTCCTCTTCCAAGACTGCCCCACCCAGATCAGACATCCCAGGAAGTGGGAAGGAAAGAGCTTAGAGCTGCTTTTCTTGTAGCCCCCACTATGGGGTACTGAGCTTGTTCTCAGGATCTTTGCTTCCTTCCACCAGCGTGGCTTTCTTGTAAAACAGCCCATAGTCCTGCCGCCTTCCTCAGGCAAGATGAAATTTCTCAAGAACCTTCCTGGTTCTCGCTGCTGGTGAGCCTGCCCCTGCTGTTTGCTATCTGATCTCATCAAGACTGAGGTGTGGACACTGCCACTTTCTCCACATACCTAAGTGTGCATGTATGGTGGTGGTGGGAAGGGTGGGGTGGGGTGATCCTAACAGTAAAGAAATCTTCAGGGTATACAGAAAGAGCATCATAGAATCTCTAGGTGAGAAGACACCTTAATGGTCACCTGATTGTGCATTTCAGAAGGTGTTTTAATCTCCTTAACAATATCCTCATCTGGCATCTTCTGCTTGAACATGACCCATAACAGGGATGCGTTCAATCAGTATTTATCAAGTGCTCCTATGTACCTGGCTCTGTGTCTTGCCCTGGGGAAAAAGCAATGAGCAAAAAGAATGGCGCTCACAAGTGAGTAAGGGCCGACTGACATTCAATCCATGAACAGCATATAAACATACGATCAGGAATAGTGGAAGACTATGATGGGGGCCCTCCTTCAGAATGGTGGGTCGGAGAAGACAACACTCAAGCAGACATCCGAAGGTGAGCTACACTTGGCCAAGTGAACAGTGCAGAGACAAGCAGGCTGCACAAGGAACAGTATGTCTAAAAGCCATGAGGAATAGAGTTTGGTATATTCAGAGAACTGAAAGAAGGCCAGGGTTCCCACAATATAGCAAACTGGATTATTTTTCCTAAGAGCTTTGGGAAGCACTGAGGGTTTTTAATTAGGAGAGTGACCTGTCCAGATGTATGTTTTTAAAAGATCATCTTACTGTGTTTGAAGAATAGCTTTTGGGGGAAACAATGTGTAATTTAACATTATCTCCAACTGTAACATTCTTAGCCATTATATATATATATGGCATAGATGATTAACCCTGTTTTACAACTGCTAAAACTTAGAGAGTCTAAGTGACTTAGCCAGAGTCCTTTAGCCAGCAAGTGAAAGAATTAGGACTAGAACCTAGAGTGTTTGTCTTCTCATTCAGGATGCTGCTCTGGTGTGTGTGTGTGTGTTGTGTATGTGTTTGTGTGTTGTGTGTGTGTTTGTGTGTTGTGTGTGTTGTGTGTACGCATGCATGTGCTGCAGTGGTTCTTAACCCTGGCTGGACATTTGAATTTCCAATGGATATTTTAAAAATAGAGATACTTTGACCCTACCCCCCAGGGATTTTAACCCAATAGATTCTAAATAGGGTGAGTTCCATGAAGCAAGGATTGTGTGTGTCTTATTCATAGTGTCACTGGCATGTAACCCACTGTCCAGTGCACAGAAAGTGCTTGGTGTTTGTCACAGTGCTCTGGGGCGGGTGTGTGGGTTGGGGGCTGGGAGTGTACTGGTGGGGTGAGTGCATAGGATAGGGACTGGGTAGCTGGGGTCAGTACTCTGATTCTTCCTCTTTCTTGGTAGGGCCTCCATTAGTCCTTGAGTCCTGACATCTTGAGGCTTGAAGGTTTGTTAATTATTCAGGATGGAACCATTGCTTGGTTTGTATAGCACTTCTGTCTTTACCTCTATAAACTAAAAATGCCTTTGCATCTTAGTTTTTATCATCACAACCTCATCGCAAAAAGGAGGCAAAGAGAATAGGAAAAATTTAAAAAGAAGGGCTTAAGGAAGTTAAATAATTGCTCAAGATCATGCAATCAATGTTCAAGCCACCAGCACAAGGCAGGTTTTCTTATCCCCCCAAGTGACATTTAACCCCGCTGCACTGCTGTGCCCTCAGGGCTCCTCTGCCTTGCATTTGGATTCAGCAGGAAACAGTCATCTCCTAGAAAGTAGTATCCATGAAGAGGCCTATTCTTAATTTGGCTTTGTCCAGTTACTGTGCCCAAGTAGGGATACATTTGAAGGTGCCTGTATCATACTAGAAGTAATGGAATGAATTCCTTTCATTTTGGGATTCTCATTGTAAGCCCATGTTTTTTTCCCATCCCAGGTGGTGTTCTGTCTTTGATTGCTGGTCTTTTCGTTGGATGTTTGGCTGGCTATGGAGCTTACCGTGTCTCCAATGACAAACGAGATGTAAAAGTGTCACTGTGTAAGTAAGGCATTTTTCCTGGTTACAAAGACTCAAACATTGGAGGTGATCTTTTTGATACCCTATGCTAGATATACTAGAACATATTCAGTCAAATGGCAAATGGCCATATGCATGTGTTGAGGCCGAATACAACACTTACTCCTTTCTAGAAAGACCTGATAAAAAATGATAGTACTGCTACCAGGCCTTCCAACTCAGAAGAATATTTCTATAAAAGCTTGTTACTAGAAAAATTGAATTAGGAAAAGCAAGGAATTATTTTCAGATTTTCTGCTAACTCTCCTAAATGCATATTTAGCATAGTTTTTACATTGCTATGAAAATAACTAAAAAAGAGACAGCCTTGCATTATTTCATTTAATTCACAAACAGCTTTTAGATTCTGCACTGCCTTAAGACTTAACCTAAAAAAGCAAGGCTGATGCTTTTTTAGCTTCTTCCCTCGTTAAGCTTAATGGGAGAATATCCACAGAAAAAATGGAAACCTATGTGTTTAAAGTCACCAGGACACTTGACTTTCAAGTGAGATACACAGTGAAGGTTTAGAAAACGATACCAAGGACATTTTCTCCAGTTGCTTTATTATTCAAATGCCTTGGTCGTGTATGGAAAAAAATATAAATGAAGACAAAATTGTTCTATATTTGAAGGAGAGAGAGAGATTTGGATTTTTTTTTCTTTAGTTATTTTTATAAGGGGCTAGGGATATTTTTAGTAATGAGGTTGTGTTAGATGTATCAGCCAGCTATAGTGATATTAGGATTTTTATCGATATGCATTTAAATAGTTCACAAGTATTTATTGTCAGTCATTTTATTTTTTATATCAATAAGCAGTTTTTCTTTGAAAGCTGTTTTTAAATTGTGGCATTGATGTCCTAATCTCTTACATAAAACTGCCTCTCCCTTCATAGGTACAGCTCCAAAAAGGCTGACATGATGATTCTGAATAAAATACTATTGTTTAGACTATTATTTAGTCTCCAGGAATCAAATTCTCCAAAATGGAATGCTACCAAACAAAACCAATCAGCCTTCTTTTTAGTATTTTTTTTATTAATCAGATCTTACTTGTAAAAAGATACATTAACTATTTTCTTTATATTCAGTTAACTGAACATTAATGAGTGTCTCTTGTGGGTTCAAGTGTGCTACTTAGCGTTTCTGAGGGAAGTTGAATAAAGCTCAGTGCTAGCCTTCAAGGAGTGTTCTTTGAATAGAAATTTAGAAAAAGACTTTCTTAGCTAGGCGTGGTGGCTCATGCCTGTAGTCTCAGCACTTTGGGAGGCTGAGGCCAGTGGATCACTTAAGGCCAGGAGTTCAAGACCAGCCTGGCCAACATAGCAAGACCCTGTCTGTACTAAAAATACAAAAATTAGCTGGATGTGGTTGTACATGGCTGTAATCTCAGCTACTCGGGAGGCTGAGGCAGGAGAATCGCTTGAACCCGGGAGGCGGAGGTTGCTGTGAGCTGAGATCATGCCACTGTACTCCAGCCTGGGTGACAGAGCAAGACTCTGTCTCAACAACAACAACAACAAAACAAAAAGAAAGAAAAAGAAAAAGTCTTTTTCTTTTTCTTTCTTTTTGTTTTGTTGTCTTTTCAAGAGAAAAAGTCTTTTTCTTTTGAAGATATTTCAGGAATGGATTTTAACATGTTTGTTTACCCAGAAACCTTTTTGACAAGGTAGATGATGGGAAGTGTTTTCTTGTTTGTTTGTTTGTTTTTTGTTTTTTTGAGACAGAGTTTTGCTCTTGTTGCCCAGTCTGGAGTGCAGTGGCGTGATCTCAGTTCACCACAACCTCTGCCTCCCTGGTTCAAGCGATTCTCCTGCCTCAGCCTCCCGAGTAGCTGGGATTACAGGCATGTACCACTATGCCCTGCTAATTTTTTTTGTATTTTTAGTAGAGACGAGGTTTCTCCATGTTAGTCAGACTGGCCTCAAACTCCCGACATCAGGTGATCCACCCACCTCTGCCTTCCAAAGTGCTGGGATTATAGGCGTAAGCCACTGGCCCGGTTATGAAGTGTTTTAATAGAGCACTTTGTCTTTTCAAGACAATGGCAACTCAGTACCCATCCATAATAGTTGTAATGTTAGAAAGCTTTAAATGGTACCCACTGTTTTCCCACAAGCATTGATAACATGTTTGAAACTCTGGTTCATGAATTAGTTTGGTTTTCAGTTACAGCTTTCTTCCTGGCTACCATAATGGGTGTGAGATTTAAGAGGTCGAAGAAAATAATGCCTGCTGGTCTGGTTGCAGGTTTAAGGTAAGTCAAACTATTTTGATCAATACTTTCCTCTGCTGTTGTTTTGAAATGCTGAATTTTTGGGAAACATCAATTTTAATTTGAAAGATCAAAGTCCTTTTTGTTATAATAAGCATGACAGTGAAAACCTTAAGATAGCATGGATTCAGTGGGTCTTTGATATTGATGTACCCATGAACATTCTTATCGGATATGCATAGCGTTGCTGTAGTATCTGGTCACATAGGCATACTTGCCTTTTTCAGAAGAAAGAGCTAAACTCAGCCTCATTTTTCCTCAAGATTCACCCATCTGCAACAGTAAATGTGTTCATTTAAATCTAATAGTCCCTTTTAGAGAGTTTGACGGAGTGACAGTGTGATACAGTTATTTCAAGTTTTTAAGGGAGAGAAATTTAATATTTTTAAGAGTTTTTAAGAGAGAAGTTTTAATATTTTTTAAAAGATAAACAGAGGGTCTCATGTTTCTCTTAATTTGATCCAGTAATTCTATCCATGAGATTAAGCATATTACCAAATAAAAATTTAGAGATAACATTTTAAAAATTTCTCCAGAAAGCTAGCTTTATATGTTGAAAAGCCATAAACATGTTTATTTCCTTTGATAGACATTTTCACCTTTTGGAATTTATTCCAAATCAGTGAGATATGCACAAAGACTGATATTCATTGTAACTTTATTTCTAGTGAAAACACAATAGACTGAAAAATTAGGAACAACCTAACAGTTCACCAGTAAGGAGATGTTTGAGAAAATGTTTTGTCCATTTAATGGAATATTGAATGAGCATTATATTTTTATGTTTTCAAAAATGATTTGTTGGCATTGGAAAATCTTAGTGACATAATAAGGTATAAAAACAAGATCAAAACAACCAAATATAGTGTGATTAAAAAAAGTTTGTGTATAAAAAAACAGGAAGGAAATATTTCAAACTGTTAGTAGTGTTTTTCTGTGGGTGATAGTGTGATGAATAATTGTAATGTTCCTCTTTCTACTTTTGTGTAGAATTTTCTAGTGTGACTATGTATTATGTTTCAGGGAGGGGAGGAGGAGTGTGATTACAAAAGACAGCTTTCCAGTTATAGGCCTGTTCTAAAAGTGATACTTGGTGGTGGGAAGAATCAGAGGTAGGGTTTATGGGCTGGGTGCGGTGGCTCATGCCTGTAATCCCAGCACTTTGGAAGGCTGAGGTGGGTGGATCACTTGAGGTCAGGAGTTCAAGACCAGCCTAGCTAACATGGCAAAACCCCATCTCTACAAAAATTAGCCGAGTGTGGTGGCAGGCACCTGTAATCCCAGCTACTTGGGAGGCTGAGGCAGGAGAATTGCATGAGCTCGGGAGGTGGAGGTTGCAGTGAGCCGAGACTGCGTCACTACACTCCAGCCTGGGTGGCAGAGTGAGACTCCATCAGAAAAAAGAAAAAAAAAAAAAGAAGAAAAAAAGAAGTAGGGTTTATGGATCCAGAAGAAGGCCTCAGTTAATAGAAAGTAGCTGAGATTGAATTAGTAACTGCCTCAAGTTGGTCCTCGATTATTTTTTCAAGTTGCTTTATTTTACTAGCTTTTGAAAGTTTGTTTCTTCCCAAACTTTTCTCTTATAAACCCTCATCCAAGGTTTTCAGGACAGCAGGTTCCGATTTTTCCTTATTCATTTAGCGAACATTTTAAAGTGGCTAATTCAGTTATGTCTGGGATGTTTTAATCCTCCAAGGGGTTGAGCTGGGAGAGCCCCCAAGCCAAGGATTAGTAACGCTACCGGGTAGGCGAGTGCCTGGCTCTTTCTGTCTTATGCCAGATAAAAGTGACTCTCCCTTTGTCTTTGTTTTATTTTAAATCCAGCCTCATGATGATCCTGAGACTTGTCTTGTTGCTGCTCTGAGCATCTGGAGGAACAGAAAACTAAGTTCATGTCATCCTGCTGTAATGGGCAGAGCATTTTTTCTTGTATTTAGAAGATAAACTTCAACATGGAATGCTAGAAACACAAATAGCACTGTCACCTCTAATATGAACATAGTTTGAGGTAGTTTTTTTCTAAAGCAAAAATTTTAACTGTTTTCTAATTGTCAAGCACTATTTTCATTAAAAGTGTCTAATGAATCATGATACACTCTTCCATTTGTTGTGTCTATTTTTTATATATTTGGTATTTTTTGAAAATTCCAAATACTCATGTCTCAAGTAAGCTTAAACTACAACTTGTCACATAAAGGAATTCTTAAGTGGACTTCACAGAATGCTAACGTATCTATTTGTCATTTGTGTTATATTTGAAATTATTAGAAATTATGCTTTTTCCATTTTAATTGTATTGCTGCCAGTGCTATTTTTTTCTTTAAAAAATTTTATTCTTAGCACATTCTTCTGTCCTAACTGAATGTATTCAGTATTCAAATAAAAGACATTTTAGTTCAAACCTGTTTCTTTCATGTTAGTTTTTCCTCTGAATCCTCCAATCATCTTTGACATTTAAATATTCAATTATTAATGAAAAGAGTTGAGAAGGAGGGTTTATTTAAGCCAACATTCTACTTCCTCAGGAGTAGATATTTTTTCTCTCTGAAAGAGTAACAATTCTGAAACAAACTGATTTTGTTTCAAATTACCACTTTGTGTTTAGGCATAGTTATAACTTTTAATGTCCAAGGCACTTTTAGGGCCCAAATTGAACATCGGGAGACCTGAATCCCACCCCAATTCTTCCACCCACTTGATGCTCTTTGGAAGGTCATTTCCTTTCCCTCTGACTCGGTTTCTCATTCTTAAGGAGGAATTGAACTAAATGATCAACCCTTTAGAGCTCTAAAAATCTACAGTTCCTATCCTGTTGGTTATGTGCAGTGGTGTCATATTTCAAACCCTTTCTTTAAGTGAAAGCGTAGGGTCCTCAACTGATAACGGCAGAGTTCATATGGTTCTGTTAGATTGGTTACCTTTCCCAACTGACTTTCAAGGAAATTGTTAAACTTTCAGTGATAAGTAATTCAATTAAGGGAAGAAAAAAGCTGTACCAGTTGAACCGAATAGGAAATCTAGATAAAATTATTTGACATACTTAAAAAAATCCCAATTTAAAGAAGAAGAAAAAAAATCCCGTAAATCCTAATGGTGGCAAAGAGGTTGTTACCACAGGCAAGGCTGGAAAAAGCCATCATTATTGAGGTGCACTGCTCACTTGCTAGCTGTCAGAGATGACTGAGGAGAACCTTCAGATTCAGACTGACAGCAGCTTATAGTCAAAACTGATTATGATACTGAAGTAGAAACTAACTGTGAAATTGATCCTAGAAATACATGCTGTGTCTGCAGAATACTCTAGTGATTGAAAGTTTAAGAAACTGGTTTGAAGCCATGCTGTTCCCTGGAATTTTCCCAAAAGGTTGTAGAAGTGAATGATAGTGATGTGTGTGCTTTTTTTGTTTTGTTTTTAAAGAAATCTTTGGCATCCATTTACATATTTGTGATTCTACTCTTTTGCAATACGTAGAATCCAGAAGGATTCATATTTGGATGGCTCTGATTAATTGGTGTTTTCTTGTTTTATGAAAAGTAGAAGAGGCTCTCTAACTTACAGGTATTAGGCAGTTTATTTCCTCATGTTTTAGTACTTTATTACATTAATGTGGCTTTATGATATTTTTATGGGTCTGCTGCCAATGCATAGTGAAATATTTACTACATTTCTTAGACTTTGTTTCATTTGTTAATACTCAGCTACCGTAGTGCTCATGTTTTTAAGAAACATGCCACGTTCAAATTTAAATATGTTCTTCACAGTCTCAATGGATTCTTCATCCAGTGGAGGCTTCCTTTGGCTTCCAGGTTGGAGAAATTTATTAATTGTGGGGATGTGGCTGATTTTGGCCTTGAATTTCTAAAACGCAAAATAATACTATCCAAGAGAGAAGAATATACCAAAACAAAGTAAAATGCAAATGAGCCACATTCTGGTGGAGGTGGGGCATAATTGGGATTTTCATACATTGTGGACATTGCAAAGTGATACTGCCACTTTGCAAGTTAGCAATATTTCTCAAGAACCACAAAAATGTTCATAGGCTATTATGAAGTGATTCCATTTTAAAAATTGTGTCCTAATGATGTAATCTTAAATGTGGAAAAATCTATACCTACAAAGATATTGTTGCAACATTATTTATAAAAACAAACATTCTAAAGCATCCTGGCATACAATAAAGAGAAGTCCTCATTTTTCTTATGCCAGAAGCATTTTTCATGTTATGTAATCTTTGAAAACTTTAAGTGGGTGCATAGAATTCTATCCAACGAACATATCCTCATTTATGTAGATGTTTCTCAGTTTAATATTAGACATTTAAGTTGTTTATGATTTTCACTATTTAAAATCAGGTTAGGCTGTGGCACGGGTGAAAGTGGCCACTTTGGCGGTGCCTCGTCCTCGCAGCTAATGAAAGGAGGAAGCATGTTCTAGAAAGCCAGAGTCTCCAGCGACCCCTCTTACCACCATCATGGCAGTCCCAGGTTGCAACAAGGTCAGAGCAGGCTGTAAAAAATATGGCTTCCTGGTCACCTGACTTTTGAATGCTGCAACTTTCTCCAAGTAGACCCCAAAGGGACATAGTTTTGGATGTCAGCAGTGCAAACAGTGAAGACTGATGAATAAAATGAAGAACTGAATAAATTGCAAGCATTACAGGAAAAAAAGAATAAATGAAGAGGAGAAGAAAAAGCAAAGAGAAAAGCAATTTTTTTAAAAAAGGAAAAGGTCTTATTCATCCAGTTCCACTGAAAAGGACATTTCAAAAGAAACAAAAATATCAGAACAAAGAAAAGAAAAAAAAGGCCGGATGTGGTGGCTCACACCTGTAATTCCAGCACTTTGGGAGGCTGAGGTGGGTGGATCACGAGGTCAGGAGTTTGAGACCAACCTGGCCGACGTAGTGAAACCCTGTCTCTACTAAAAATACAGAAAAAAAATAAAAATTAGCCGGGCATAGTGGCAGGTGCCTGTAATCCAAGCTACTTGGGAGGCTGAGGCAGGAGAATCACTTGAATCTGGGAGGCAGAGGTTGCAGTGAGCCGAGATTGTGCCACTGTACTCCAGCTTGGGGAACAGAGCGAGACTTCTGTTTCAAAAAAAAAAGAAAAAGAAAAAAGGAAAAGCATTCTTCAACCCCTACTTGTTATGAATCCTCCAAAAAGTAACTGAGGCTTTGGCTTAAGCCATTAAATTTAAAGATTTGTTTAAAAATTATTTGCCCTTTCTTGGAATTTGCTATATATTATGCTTTGCAATAAATCACAGCCTTTTCCATATAGACATTTTTCATGTGTGGGACCATTATCCCTCTGGCAATATATTTTTAATGTGCTATGACTGTAAAGTATTAAATCAGTCTTGTTACTTGATAGCCATGCCCCAAGTATAGCTATTTGTACATACTAAACATATCATTTTTGATGTTTGTGTCTCTGTGTGTTTGGCTGGTGTTATTACTTCCTAAGTTGATTGTAAAATGGCTTTACTACAGTCAACACAGGTCATCTACCTAGCAGTTAATGAGTATTGCTGAATCAGGTGTCCACCTTCCAGTGATGAAGTGAGGTATGGGGTAATGTTTCGCTCTTGACACTGAAAAATTTAATAGCTTTATAAGATGTAATATATAAAGATAGTGAAATTCTTTACTGTTGTTTTTTAAATCTCTAGGTTTTTTTTTAATATCATAGAAGATGAAGCTGCTTAATAGTCTTGACTAGGACTTTTAAAATAAATGGTGTCTGCGGAAAAATGATCATGAAAACATTTAAACAAAGTTTCATTGTTTTATGAAATGCAGAGTTTCTAGTATCTGCCTCCTTTGTTTTTGTAACAATTAAAATATTTCTTGTTAAAAAAGGTTATTCTGAACACAATAAATGGAATATACATATAATCAAGAAAAGGTTCAAAAATAGACTACATTGTAAAGAAATGAGGCAGACTAACAGTGTCAAAACATGTTTATAATGTAATATGGGTCAGGTGCAGTGGCTCATGCCTGTAATCGCAGCACTTTGGGAGGCTGAGGCAGGAGGATCATTTGGGCCCAGGAGTTCAAGACATCTGCTTTCTTTTATCATGTTATGTTTTAGTTTACCACATTATATTGAAGTTACCAGTCTATACGCTTGGTTTCACCAGGAGATAGCTGCCTTGAGGGCATCTTTGTATTTCTAGCACAGGCCTTGGCATAAAGAAGTTAGTAGGTTCATAAATGATGGTGAATGACTGAATGAAAGAATAAGTGGATAATACAAATTCATTCTCCCTGCAGTTCTTGGGAGCTATTTGGATAGCATTACCTGTAGCAGAGGAAAGCCCAAGAGGACACTGGGTTTGTACCCTTCAGTCATTAAGATGACCTCAGGTTGCTGCGTATCAGCCCAGCTCAGCCGATTGCCCACAAGAAAATCTTGTCTGTGGTCTCTCAGTGCCTGCATGATGGTTAATAAGGAAAAGGTAGAAGATGAAGGACACACCTAACATATAATTTAAAGTCAGCTTGATTTGGCAGAAAGTCTTCTAGAAGTTAAGAGACCTGGCTTCTCATCTGTTCTTTGCCACTGACTAGCTGTGTGAGCTCATGCAAACCCCATTTCTCTTGGGCTTCGTGAGGTGAAAGGAGTGGAATAGCTTAAATCCTCCTGACTTATTCTGAACATAGGAAACAGCTTTATCTCATGTGCTTGTCTTCTTTTCATCTCCTCTCCCTGTACCTATCCCGTGAACCTCTGTAGAGTGATTTTAGCACCAGACCCTCCATTGGTGGCTCTTCCTGGGATGATGCTATTTTCTCCTTGCACCATCTCAGGGTGGATTCTTTAGGTGTGCTGCTCTTTGGAAGGTACTGTGTCTGCAGGGAGAGTGTCATTCTCAGAGGGACCCAACCCTCATTTTTATAAGCAAATTTTCTTCAAATAGGGCTGTAATTATGGGTCACTCTGAGTCAAAATTGATCAAATACAAAATGAAATGTAAGTTTGGAGGAGGTGGTCCCTAAGGTACATTCTAGGCCATAGACTTCATGATGTTTTGATACTTGGGCATAGGATCAGGACCTAGAGAGACCCAAGTACAGGTTCCAAGTTTATTAGTTGTATGACACTGGGCAGGTTACGTTGGTTCTTTAAGATATAGTTGCTTCATCTGTAAATGAGGAAATAATTTATCCTTATTTACAGATGAAGCAACCACATAGTATCTTATGGAGTTATTATAAAGATTAAATGGATTAATGCATGCAAATCGTATAGCACAGCACTTGGCACTCAGTAAAGGTGAGCCATTATTATTATTAGCACTGTTGTTAGTGCAGTTACAGTCACATTTTTAGTTATGAGAAGTCTGCACTTCATAGTATCTTACAACAAAAACTTCATGCATTAGTTTACCACATGGTGGTGGTAAACATTCACTCTGTTGTCAGTATTTGTGTGATAAAAGATCTTAAGTTACATGCTGATTACAAAGGAATATATTATCTTTGAAACGCTCTTGAAGGAAACAGTATGGGGAAAACCGGGGGGTTTAGAATATTCACAATTTGATCCAGTTGGAGCTAGGAACTCACCAGGTATAATTAAGGGAAAAGTCTAACCGAGGAAGTTAGGGTATCTGTCATCTATGCCAAATACATAAGTATTAACTAGATAATCTATGTTACATGATTAGGCTCTAAAACTGTTGATCATGATAAATATATTCAAATATATGTATTAAATCACTTAATGAGAACTATTGTTATTCAACCCAAAAAGGATAGATTAAATCAGCATGGCAGGTGAGTTTGAAAAACTTATCTGGCTCTTTTTTTCTTTGTTTTTACCAAGCCCTAACATTTTTCATCATCTTTTCCTAGACTTACTAACATTATAATGACTGCACCTGGAGATGAAGAGCATTAATAACTAAAGAAGGCATCCAACCCTGACCAAGTGCAAGCTTTCAGACAGCATTTTACAGCTGTTAAAAATGCAGAGACATGAACGCTAAAGTATTATGTTTAAAACAATTTTTTAACTTTTAGTGTACTGCTTAGAATTCTAACCTTACAAACAGCCCTGAGCCCCAGGACTGTCCAGTGTATTTTAGAAATAATATCCATCCCCTCTCCCCTAGCTCTTTCATTAGTGTGAGATTTCCTCCCTTAGAATCTTATTTATAAGGCCCTATTTTAAAGCAGGTAACTGAAATTCTATCAGCACCAGAACCACAAATAGTGCTGAAATTATGCATAAAATAAAAAAAAATAAAATCCAGAAGACCAGGGTGGGAGGAAGGAGAGCAGATTTGTTGTATAACTGCAAGTGGGGGAAGAATTTTGAGCTTTCACAAAGGGTTTGGAGATCTTTATTGATAAAATTCTTTATCTATTTTTAGTTTCATTTGTTTTTCTCCCCCTTGATCCAAGTCATAAAGCAGGGCAGGAGTTTGTTGCTTACCTTCTCACAGACGGAATAATCTTGTAGTGGCTCTTTCAAGGATGTATACAAGATTCATCTCCTTCTCTTCAGGCAGAGAGAGTGGCCAGAATATAATCATGTCACTCAGGTCCTTCAAGCTTTCTACATACATGTGAATCCTAGAAAAAGGGTGTTAATTCAAAAAAGAGTTACAGATAAAGGGAACTCTCATTTAATGGGCCAAAGAAACATTTTAAGTAGTGCCTCAGTTTTACCTGCTTAGTTATCAGGTGTTCTCATGGAACATTGTTCCAGGAGCTAAAGCCAAGTGTTTTCAGTGGCATGCTGTTCCTTTGAAATATTAGGGAAGATCTATCTGGGAGATAGAAAAGTTGTAGGATCAAAGTGTGTGAGCAATTGTATGTGTGTGACTATCAGTTATGTAACACTAGTGTTAATAAAATACATACACACAAAGTATTAATCCCAAAACAGCAAATTGGGCAAATATCATTTATGGCTATTTAGTTGTTGTAATAATAGTGAGATCACCCATGCTGCTACTGGTGATGAATGTGGAAGAAGAGGTAATAAGGACCTCTGCACTGCCAAACACATCTCCATCTGGATTGAAGGTTCTCAAACATGGTAGAGCAATTTCATAGAATACAAAACTTACTCCACAAGTTCCCACTTGCTACCACCCACATCTCTGTGCCAGAATGTATGGAAACATAGATGTTATGTTTGACAAGACACCATGACATAATGAGACTACTGGTGTGGGCCTTGGGAAACTTCGGTCTGGGTCCAAGATGAGTCTCTTAATCTTTTTGAACCACAGTTCCTTTAACTTTAACCTACAATAGCAGTGCCTGTCTTGAAATGGCCTCAGATTCTTTGCTACTTCTCCTATTGAGAGTATGTTTCATTCTCCCCTTGAATCTGAGTGGGCCTTGGAGACTTGCTTGGCCAATGGAATATGAGGAAGTAATGTCCTTAGACTTGTATATCTAGGACATAAGCCTCACAGCTTCCACGGGGTCCTCTTGGAACATTTGCTTAGAGGCCATCCAGCTACTATGTACAAAGTCCAACTACACTGAGAACCTCATGCCATGTGGAAGCCCAAGCTAGTCCTGTGAAGAAGGCATGTGGAGAGAGACAGATGCCCCACTAGGCCCATATGGTCCAGCTGTATGGCAGATGCATTTGATAGCAATACCCTGAGAATGGTCCTGTGGTCTAAGAAGAATGTGTGTTTGGAGTTCCAAGCTAAGGAATCCAGGAGTGGCCAACCTAGAGATTCATTCCTTATCTATGGGGATCATCTGAACCCCTGGCCCATCCCATGGAATGCAGGCCATGCAAGGGATTGAGGCCCTTTGTTCTGGGTTACATAAAGGTTGCCAGGTGGAGGTTGCAAGGGAGAGGGTGCTAAGTGAAAATGCTCTATAACCAGCATGCTTTTTACAAATGGTTGTGGTTCTCCTGTCCAGCCTGCCACCACTGGACCGTGTTGTATGTAAGTCCCCTCAATAAATCCCAATTCTTGTTTGCTGGCTGTAGGTCTCTTCTTCAGACTCTCAAACATGGTGCCATCCCTACTGAAGTCAATAGGGATGTGTCATGACACCAGCCCTCCCAACCCAAGTGCCAGACACATGAGTAAAGCACTCCATGAGAGACTTGGAGCGAACCACCCGCTGAGCCCTGTCAACTCAGCACCGTGAGAGATCATATTCTATAGCAACAGATAACCAGAAGAGTACTATTCTTAGCATTAGGATTGTTGTGGGTTTATACATTTGAAAGAGTTTTAAAATACAAAGTTTCTAACATGTACAAGGTTTTATCACAATAATATACCAATGAAAACACTAATAGTAAATAATTCATTTTCAGTTTATATGAAAGATCTATTTAAAAACTGTTTTTCATTGAAAGGAACCAGAGCTTCTTAGAGAAATGACTGAGTCCAGGTCTGGAGCAGGAGATGTTCAGAATTAATTGGGATTATCATCTTATACCAGATAATAAGGAAGTTATCAGAGACCACTCAGGTCAGACCAAAAATTCCCATTGGCCAAAGGTGGGAAAATTTGAGCATAAATAAGAATGACACCTGAAATAAATTGAAACACATCAAAGATGTTTTAAATTGATGAGTTCATAATGATATGAAAATAACACTAACTGGTCACTGCAAATGAAACAACTCATTATTTGGAAAATTGGTAAACAAAGGGAAAGAAGCATCAGTCTTGAAAACTGTATGTCCAAGTAACCAGATAGTAGATGAAAGGAAGTTTTTTCTTTCCTTTTTCTTTTTTTTTTTTGGGCCATAGAGTCTCATTCTGTTGACCAGGCTGGAGTGCAGTGGCACAATCTCAGCTCACTGCAACTTCTGCCTCCTGGGTTCAAGTGACTCAGCCTCTCGATTAGCTGGTATTACAGGCGAGCACCACCACACCCAGCTAATTTTTGTATTTTTAGTAGAGACAGGGTTTTGCCGTATTGGCCAGGCTGGTCTCAAACTCCTGGCCTCATGTGATCCACCTGCCTTTGCCTCCCAAGGTGCTAGGATAACAGGCATGAACCACCGTTCCTGACCCTTGCTTTTCTTTTTTGATCTTTTATTTTTCTTGTTAGCCACTTTCTTGTGTTAGCAGAAGCTTTTCTTTATAGAAATATTTCAGGCCGAGCACGGTGGCTCATGCCTGTAATCCCAGCACTTTGGGATGCCGAGGCAGGCGGATCACGAGGTCAGGAGTTCAAGACCAGCCTGGCTAACATGGTGAAGGCCTGTCTGTACTAAAAATACAAAAATTAGCTGGGCGTGGTGGTATGTGCCTATAATCCCAGCTACTCGGGAGGCTGAGGCAGGAGAATTGCTTGAATCGGGACCCAGGAGGCGGAAGTTGCAGTGAGCCGAGATCGCACCACTGCACTACAGCCTGGGCTACAGAGTGAGACTCTGTCTCAAAAAAAAAAAAAAAAAAAGAAATATTTCAGATAATAGATGCAGAAGGAATGTTAGCACTGAACACCAATGGCTACTGATATCGTAAAGAATAGACAAGCAGATATTTTATGTTTCCTAACAGAGGAACACAATGACACTGAAAGTAGCCTTGCAAAACCCACTAGAACCTGAATCTGATAAAGCCTCTAAACCCAACCACCAATTTATAAAAATACGGAGACAGGGGAACATGTTAAACTACACTGCAGGGATGTAATTTGGTTTCAGCATAAATTTGGTTTCAAAGTCAGTGAGAAACTGCTAGAAAGCAAGAGAAAACTTTTGTTGAGATTTAAAAATACGAGATCAATTTTAAAATTTTTACTACATTGAAGGGTTTAAAGCTCAGTTTCTGAAAACACATGCATTTTTGAAATGAAACAATGGCTTCAGAAATTTATTTAAAACACATCTCGTTTAGTAAAGGTGGATTATTTGTTGTTTACCAATTAATGGTTTTCTAATTCTGTGCAATAATTTACAATTTAGGGTTGCTGTTATAAACCCCAGGTAAGATAAGACTATTTTGTCAGTTTGTAGATGGGTCTGCCTATTGTAAAAGGACTGATGTCTGCACAAGGGAACTAACTACTGTCTGGGAGGCCAGGGGGCAGATGTTGGTGTGACCAGAGATTAATGAGGTAGTTTCCAACAACCACTTCTAGAATCAATTGCGTGCGGATAGAATGCCCCTCCCCTGAAAATGTTGGGTCTGTGTTCTGGTTATTTACTCTGGGTGCCACTTCCAACTTGTGGAGGAAACACAAATTCACAAGAAAGTGGTAGATGTACTTTACTAACGTCTTTGCTTTAGTAAATAAAGAAACAATAAATAGCTAATAAAGAGCTAAATATAGAATCAGAAAATTAAAGAAACTGTTTAATTGGCCATGAATTAGTCATTCTCAAAGGTAAACTTTGTACATTTTGTACATAGGGTTTATTATACTAGTCTCTCTCCTTTGATATGTTAGATTTTTCTATAATAAAAAGGTAACCAGAAAAGAACTTTCTATTAATCTGTCAAGAACTACGCTACACATGACTGCTAATAAGCTTAAAACTTTTTTTTTTTTAAGTTTTATTCTATGAAAGAAGCGATTGTTGTACCAGGCTTGTTCCTTCATGTTCCTTCCATACAAGTCATATTTTGCAGCTATGTATCTTAGGATGGCTCTGGTTTCTACCTAATTCATTCCGTGAGTTTTGACCATGGGCACTTGTCCATACATCAGGGTTCCACCTTAAAATACACAAAGGAAAGTTGGCTTATTTATTGTCTGTGATAGTAATAACTGTTTTCTTTAAAGGTGCTACAAAATAGAACTATGTAATCAAATATTTTTAGAGGCCAAGTAAAAGGAGAAATATTTACCCATTCACTCATACAAAAATGTGTAGGGTGCAAGAAAATGATGTTGAGTACTCTGGTAGGCACAAAGCTTTCTGTCTGGCCAAGAATTGTCCTTTGTCATTCCTTACTCTCCTTTCCTACAGTCACCCTCTTTTTACCTCTGAACTACCACAACATTTATCTACCCAACATGCTCTGCCTGGCTGTTTTCCTGAAGCCATAAGCCTCTGCCTAAAACCTTTCCGTTATTCCCCATTTTCTTATAGGAAAATAAGCATAAATATTTAAACTGCCTGGAATTCAAAGCATGTCTTGACATTTGCCTCCCTGCACCTTCTTCTACACATGGTTTCCCACCGTTCTCCTACATCAACCTTCCATGTCCTACCCCTCCCTTCGTGGAATCCCAGTGATCTTCCTTCCAGCTGACAGCTCTCTGCTATGGGCTTTTTCAATCTTCCCAAGGAATCTTTGCATTAAAACCAACCAACCAATCAACCAACCAGCCAACCAACTGTAACTAGAGAGAAGAATCATTTAATTTAAAAGACTAGAGGGACTTTCTCTCTTTCTCTCTCTCTGCCTTCAAATGGCAACAGTAAGGCTGGCTCTGCCCTTTTCCCATTTAACACCTGAAGTTGAGGCAGTTCTCCTTTCCGTTGTTTCAGGGTCTAGCTGGGAGACAGAACCACTTCAGGTACTTTAGCACAGAACATTAAATATAAAGGAATGAACTATATCTTGGAGAGCTGAAAGCAACAAAAGAACAGTGCAGTATCATGAAGTTGGCAACTGTGAAAGCAGACATTATTCCTAGGGCAACAAAAACAAAGGAAGGGGGTTGGAATTATTACAGCTTAGAGGCTTGGAGGCAGGGCTCCTCCTAGTTGCAAGATCCAAGCACTGCCTTCCTTATATGGAGATAGGATATGGATAGATACTGTTTACATAATTTTCACTGCTCTTATTTAGAATATGAGGGAGAGAGAGAGAGAGACTTTCATATTAATGGAGACACCATCTCATCTCTTTGGTCTAATGCAACATCACGAATAACAAGGCGTTTATCTCACCTTGGATTAATTTCTCAAATTCTTCGTCTGTTTCAAAAAGGTTTTCTTCAAATTGAAAAATGAAAGAATATAAGAATATGTTGCTGTTAACATTTTTATTGTTATTACTGTTGATATCACAGAAAGGAATAGAAAGTAAAAGGCCTAACCACCAATTAAACCAATATTTCAAGTAAGTTATTGAACCCATGCTGTCGTTTTCTGGATCTTATGAAAGCAAGGAAGTTTTTACATAAAACCAAAGCAAAGGGTTTACTGAACTCAGTTGATTGAGAAATATCTATAGTCTACTATTGTGCAGATATAACTTGCCTGGTAAACTTTTCAGCCGCAATTTGAATGCAGGCTACTCCCCTTAATAGGCTCAGATAAGTTACTCTCTTCGAATTTCAGTTTCCTAATATGTGAAATGAAGCTAATATCTAATGGTGGTGCTGTCATGATGGTTAAATGACATAATGTATAGTAAAGACTAACTCCCATCTTGGCTCAGTATTTGACCATTGTTATTTTTTTTTCTCATAACTTTCCCTTGGGTGGTGTTTGTTGCCCCTTATTCCCAGTGCTAAAGAACAGGCAAATGTTTGATTGTCTCATTACATACCTTCTCTTCAAGCCAAAGAGGCTTAGACATAGGAATTAAGTTGCAGCTAATCTTAGAAGTTACTTGGTAACAATCTAACAATAAAACAAAATTAACTTAAAAGATTCTTTGTTGCATATTTAAGGAAACATAAATCAAGCTATCTTTTCTTACCACTCACAAGAGTTTTTATCAGTGTTATTGTTAGATTGTCACCAATTAACTTCTGGATACTTTCGCTTTAAAATACATTTACCAATTAAATGTGTGCATTTTGTATAGTATAATTTTAACATAAAATTGAAATACAATTAGTTTTCCTTTATTATTAATATTTTCTAGCATATAGATGTAAAAACCCAACAAAACCTGGAAAATATTATTTTTCCAAGATTGTATTCTATCCATTTTACAATAAAAAATAATTTGAAATGTTAAGTTTTACAATTTGGAGTAATAAAAAGTATTCAGAGAAGATGCCAATACATAGCTTCCTGGTCATAATTCCTAAGTACTTAATGTTAAATAGTGTTAAACCTTGATGTCCTATCACTTTCATTCCTATACCTGAAGACCAGCATTAACTTCAACTCTCAAATACAAGAGCAAGAGACATTTCAGTCTCAGGGAATTCTGCCATTTTTATAAGACAAAGAAGATGAATGTAAAGCTCTCTTCCTCTTATTTATTTAAAAATATTTTCAATATTATTGCAGAAGTGCTAAAACTCATTGTAGAAAAATTAGAAAATATGGATAAAAATTTTCAGCCATCCATATTGGCCTTTCTCTAAAAATGAGCAGATGTTTAGTAGCCATATTATTTTCCTTATGACTACGTCTTAATGAACAGAAATGTGGCATTCAGAAGTAGAAATTGGATGCTTATAAATTTTAAAATAATCTGTATGCAAGGGTAGAGTGTGAGTGTGGATATGGGGAGGGAGTTCGTCTTTATCCCCTCCGCTCTTTGTTTTTGCAAAATAAGTTCTCTCTGGGTCTGCTTTACAATCCCCAATGCTAGATGGTTTTCTCTTCACTACCTTCAATGCTCCAAAAAACTTCCATGGTTCAGAGAGAGAGTTGGTGGGTCTCTTTTTCTCTCTCATGTTTTCACCAGGAAAAAAGGAAAGGCAGCGGCTGACATTATAATATTGGAGCTCTCCTTTTTTTTTTTTTTTTTTTTTTTGAGACGGAGTCTCGCTCTGTCGCCCAGGCTGGAGTGCAGTGGCGCAATCTCGGCTCACTGCAAGCTCCGCCTCCCGGGTTCACGTCATTCTCCTGCCTCAGCCTCTCCGAGTAGCTGGGACTACAGGCGCCCGCCACCACGCCCAGCTAATTTTTTGTATTTTTAGTAGAGATGGGGTTTCACCGTGGTCTCGATCTCCTGACCTTGTGATCCGCCCGCCTCGGCCTCCCAAAGTGCTGGGATTACAAGCGTGAGCCACCGCGCCCAGCCTGGAGCTTTTCTTAACCAAAGCTTCCTTTGGTTGCTTAGGAAGCCCAGAGAGGTCAAGTGACTTGCCTGAAGTCTTTCAGCTAAATGATAGAAGAACCGGAGCTAGGCTGCCCTCTCACCAAGCCTACTACATCTTCAATATTATCATCTTGGTAAATGTGTAATTTTATGTAAATAATTATTATAAAAGGAAGTCATCATATTCCAAAGTTAACAAATATGAGAATATGGACAGTGATTACCAAGGTATAAAACAAAGCTTTCCAGAAAGCAGCATTTTTTGCCTAAACATGCTTTACTTTACTTATTTTTTTCCTAAACACTATTTACTTACAACTTACAATATTTATGAAGTATGATGAAAAATGCATATGTTTGTGATTTCGGTTTCTCCTACAATTTTTCATGTCAGGAACTCTGAGGTAACTTAGGCTATCTGATCCGGCCAGGCTCCAAGAACTCAGAGAGGCAGAGCTCAATCTCCAATTCCAACAAGGGCTTTACCAGGGTGAGCCCTGAGAGGAGGGGGGTGGACCGCGGGAGGGTGGCAGGTTGGAGGGAGTGGTAGGGTTGTGGGGAATAGGAGGCAGGCCAGCCTGCTGGCATTCACAGTTCTAGGTCTGGACATGAAACTGTATGGGGTACATCCAGATTTCTCAGACTAGATACTACCTGAAGAATTTTCTGCTACGTTTTGATTGAGTTTCGCCAGATCACACCAAAGAGGTTTCCCTCCTGAACTTTTAAAAATCTTCAATTTTATCTTTTGCTTAAACGCTGATTGTGTGAGGAGCTGTATTAGGTACAGCAGGGGCTCCAAAGACAAGCAAAGCACAGCCATTTCAACAAAATTGTATATCTTAGAGCATAATTATTAAACTTTTGAAAATTTACTCTGACTCATAACACAAGGAAATTTCAGGCACAGGAGGTGGCTTTTGGCTACGGTCATGTGCTACATAATATTTCAGTCAACCATGGACTGCTTATACAATGAGAATATAATACTATATTTTTACTGTAACTTTTCTATGTTTAGATACACAAATACTTTTTTTTTTTTTTTGACACAGTTTTGCTCTCGTTGCCCAGGCTGGAGTGCAATGGCACGATCTTGGCTCACTGCAACCTCCGCCTCTCGGGTTGAAGTGATTCTCCTGCCTCAGCCTCCCAAGTAACTGGGATTACAGGAATGCACCACCATGCCCCCTAATTTTGTATTTTTAGTAGAGACGGGGTTTCTCCATGTTGACCAGGCTGGTCTCGAACTCCCAAACTCAGGTGATCCACCCACCTCAGCCTCCCAAAGTCCTGGAATTACAGGTGTGAGCCACCTCAACTGGCCTCACAAATGCTTATTATTGCATTACAGTTTCCTACAGTATTCAGTACAGTAACATGCTGTACAGGTTTGTAGCCTAAGAGTAATAGACTGTACCATAAAGCCTAGGTGTGTAGCAGTCTTTACATCTGGGTTTGGAAGAATAATCTCTATGTTGTTCACATGACAAAATTACCTGTTTATATATTTCTCAGAAGGTATCCCATTGTTAAGTAATGCATGACTGTCTAGAATTTCCATCTAACTCTGACAAACGATAATAATACCAACCCTAAGTCTAAAAAATAGTGAGGAATCAGAAGACCCAATAAAGAGCTTCATATAGCTCAGAAAAGAGAATTGGCCTTTTATTGTTTTGTACAAATTAGGTCATCAGAAGAAGCAATGACAAATTCAGCTTTTTAAAAAATTACACTAAAAATATTTAATGCCCTCCAAAGATACTGGAGTGTTTTTGATAGGTAGGTTTTGGATTCACATTGTCTTCTGTGCATGTTTTATCATATTTTATTCTGATCTAATTCTAATGCAACAATACCTAAACATTGAAATTTTGAAAACAATTATAAAGGAATGAACCGGAGTCTTCCTCCACCCCCTCTCTTTCTCCCTCTGTCTCATCATTTGTCCATCTGTCATCTATCCATCTCAAAAAGGACGAATGGCAAAAACATAATATTGATTGTAAAGAGGAAAATACAGAATAGTACACAGAAGGAGCCGTTTATGTCAATTATTTCCAAAGGCCCACAAGTCAGAGGTTGGTGAGCACACATAGTAAGTGCAAAAATATAAAGACTGGACTGACTGGACAGAAGTTGCTTAAGTGGAGATGGAGGTGATGGTTCAATTAAATTTTAGACTTATTTGTTAATGTTTTATATTTTAAACAAGATTATATTAATATATTAACTGTGGAGTTTGTTTCTTGTTAGAGACAGAGTCTTGCTCTGTTGCTCAGGCTTGAGTGCAGTGGCACGATCATACCCCACTGCAACCTCAAACTTCTAGGTTCAAGCAATCCACCTGCCTCAGCCTCCTGATTAGCCAGGTCTACAGGCATGTGCCACCATGTCCAGCTAATTTTTAAAATTTTTTTGTGGAGACGGGGTCTTGCTATGTTTCCCATGCTGGTCTCCAACTCTTGGCCTCAAGGAATCCTCCTATCTTGGCCTCCCAAAGTGCTGGGATTACAGGTGCGTACCACCACACACAGTTCTGTCTGTGTGTGTTTTTTTTTATATATATTGAAGTTAAACATGACCAAATATTAATAATTACTCAAACCAGGTAGTGAGATCATGTTTGTTTATTGCTATATTCTTTGTACTTTTCTTTGTGTACTTTCAAAAATTTCATTTAAGACTTAAAAATTCAAACCAAAAGATTTTTAGAAAAAAAATGGTGAAGAACCTTCTACAAAGATTTTTTTTGCATTATTGTAGCACTATCAGATTGCATAAAATTGTACATTTCACAAAATATTTAAATATAAACCATGTTCTGGGCTGCATTCATATAAAGTATCTTCATTTCTACAGAACAAATGAACTTAGTGCCTCCTGTCAGGGGTAAAACAGTGTATAGAACATTTTAGTGAATATCAAGTCACCAGGGTTACTTGCTGTCCCCATGTTAAACCACAGTGGAGCTGGACATAGGCTTAAAGAAAATTCCCTGCTCCTTCATCTTTGAATCTAAGAGACCATTGTGGAATGACTACAGAAATTTTTTTGAATGGGTTACAGAAGAGGCTAATTCCTTATATTTACAATTAGTATGCATATAGACAAAGATTTATTTTTGAAAGGTCTTTATGAACTTCGATAGCTTAGCTTTTAAGTATGTTGAGAACAGAGTTTTTAAAAATCCATTAAAAAATAGGAGACATTTTTGGCAGTGAATGCTATGCTCTTGTGTCAGTACCTACAAGATTGCTCTATACTTTTAAAGAAAATGATCTGTTTCTTATTATTCTTGAGGCAAATGTAGTTAAATGAATGCAACACCTGGCTGGTAAGAATGAAGTGAGAAGAAGCAGACTTCCTTCCTTCCTTCCTTCCTTCCTTCCTTTCTTCCTCCTTCCTTCCCTCCCTCCCTTCCCTCCTCCCTTTTCAAATTCTTCCTTCTTTTCTTTGCTAACCATATAGAACTTTATTTGTATCACCTTGGATGAGCTTAGTATCAGCAACCAGTTATCACAGTATTTGGGCATTTATTTGAAAGAACTATGTAATTCACAGCCCAATGTTTAAAGACTGTGTGGTGAAAATTGCTTTTTTTTCTGGGAATCATATAAAGAGTTTTCTACAACTTTTCCCTAAGTGCTCAATGACCCCAAGACAAAATAATCGGAATAAATCCACATCTTACCTCTACTCTAGCTGCAGCCAAGAGCCATCGGATGGATTCCATCCTGCCTCTTCCATTGAAGTAGTAAAGCTTGGGCTTCCCCTCCATGCTTCAGGATTTCTGAAAATCAACATAGAGAGACTGATTGAGACTCTGCTGCACAGAGAAGGATAAATACAAGCTTACAGAGCAGCACAAGGTTGATCACAAAGCTGTGGACTTGCAACTTATGCCCCAAATTAAAGCTGCTTCTCAGCTACAAGGCTGCTTGCATTCTGTGTTCTTTCTCACAAACGGAATTTATCCTCACAAATTGGTGTTCTAAATTTCTTGAAAAAAAAAAACAAAAAACTAAATGAACAACTGGTATATTACTTTTAAATAGAAAGAGAGTGAGGAAGCCAGACGGAAGGAATTGAAGAGTAAGGCTGACCAGCTTTTCTTCCTGTAGGAAGGGGTAAGGTTTTAGCATACCAATCTTTTCTCTTTTTGTATGCGCATCTTCCTCCCTTTCCAAGCAAGGCAAGCCCAGCCTGGAGAAACTGGGTGGAGTTAGGGGAGGCTGAAGTTTCACTTCCCAGATTAATCTTGGTATTTGAATTATTGCATCTTCTGAAACCTAGAATCAGCATTCAAGAGGATTTTCAAGGAGTCATTGGGACTTCAAATGGAAGCACAGAGTTAGGCAAAGTGTGCCTTTTCCTACTTTTTTTCTTCTTTGTAAAGGCTTTTTTTTTTTTTTTAGAAACATAACCCATGGTCATTTTGAAGAAGTTAAAACAGTACAGAAATATGGAAATTAAAAGCCCCCCATCCCCACCCCAGAATAGTCTATGAGGCTTGTGGGGAATGAGGGGTAGCCTTGGTTGGGTGCCAGGCTCTGGACATTCAAAGGCAGCTTGAGGTACCTGGAGAGGGAATCCCGGAAAGCACAGGGGACTGTGAAAAGGGGTAGAGTGGCTTTAGAGGTAGAAGTGGGCCAGGCTTGGTGGCTCAGGCCTGTAATCCCAGCACTTTGGGAGGCTGAAGTGGGAGGATGGCTTGGGGCTAGGAATTTGAGACCAGCCTGGGTAACATAGTGTGAACCATCTCTACAAAAAATTTGAAAAAATAAAAAAAACATTAGCTGAGCATGATGATACATGCTTGCATTCCAAGCTACTTGGGAAGCTGAGGCAGGAGGATCACTTGAGTCCAGGAGGCTGAAGCATCAGTGAGCTAAGATCATGCTGTCAGAGGTGTTTGAACCAGAGCAACTCTATCTTGAATGGGGGCTAGCTAAAATAAGGCTAAGACCTATTGCACTGCATTCCCAGACGCTTAAGGCATTCTAAGTCACAGGATGAGATAGGAGGTTGGCACAAGACACAGGTCATAAAGACCTTGCTGATAAAATAGGTTGCAGTAAAGAAGCCAGCTAAAACCCACCAAAACCAAAATGGCTACGAGAGTGACCTCTGGTCATCCTCACTGCGACACTCCCACTAGCGCCACGACAGTTGACAAATGTCATGACAACGTCAGGGAGTTACCCTATATGGTCTAAAAAGGGAAGGCATGAATAATCCACCCCTTGTTTAGCATATCACCAAGAAATAACCATAAAAATGGGCAAAGAGCAGCCTTTGGGGCTGCTCTGTCTATGTAGTAGCCATTCTTTTATTCCTTTACTTTCTTAATAAACTTGCTTTCACTTTACTCTATGGACTCACCCTGAATTCTTTTTGCACGAGATACAAGAACCCTCTCTTGGGGTCTGGATCAGGACCCCTTTCCTGTAACATCTTTCTGGAATGCAGATGGGACTATAGTGTGGAAACCCCAACCCAAAGGCTAACTTTGGGTAAGTGGTGAGGTCCGGTAACATCTTTCTGGTGGCCCACAGAAGGAACAATACTGAGGAGACCTCCGACCCAAAGGAAATCAACTGTAGCACTGATTGGCTGACTTTGGGTAAGTGGTGGGGTACCTGGGTAAATAATGGGTTTGGGTTAGAGGCCCAACTTAGGGGAGTTAGAACCGCTCCTAAGACAGAGTGGGTTAGAGGCCCCCCTTAATAAAAGACAAGGATGCTTGACTGACCTTGGGCTAGAGGTCCAACTTAGGAGGGTTAGAGTGCCTTCTAAGATTTAGGGGGTTAGAGGTCTCTCTTGGTAAAGTCCCTTTTGGCTAAGAATGGGTTTGGCACTATGGGACGTTAACTGCTATTCTCTTTGGATTAGTCTGTCTTGCACTCTTTGCCGATGGCTGTGGGTGACAGGATTAGGCATGTACAGGATCATGGGACATGGGGAGCTTTTTCTTCCGTAAAAATGGAAACTTGAGAGCTGATGAAACTGCTGGAAAAAATCCCTTCACTGCTGACAAGCGGCCACCTGAACTTCTCAGTGTCAGCTGCAATGGATGGCTCTTTCTCTGGCCTCCCTGAGCTCTTCGCTCTTCACCTTCCCCATCCTACCTCAGGCAGTGCTCTTTCTCTCTCTCTCTCAACTGGATAAATGAACGGTAAAAATTACTGTTCATCTTCTCTGTAAAGTTTTGATTAATGGGGAAAAGGATTTGCAAGGTTAATCTTAAGCTTCAGTAAATCTAGTGTGCTTTGTGTGTCTTTCTGCATTCTATAATGGAGAGGAGTACTTTAGGATAGAATGTGGGCCTAGGATCCCTATGAGTCTGCTGTTCAAGACACCCCAGCAAACTTGTCCTTATGACCAAGTTATGTCCTGAGCTTGACCTTATAACCATGTGGCCATGCTTTCTCTTTTCACAATGGTGGCCTGGGTTGAGAGTTCAATTTCCAGCTTAGGGAATAAGTCCTTTATCTTTTTCTGTCTCTCTGTCTCTCTCTCTCTCTCTCTCTCTCTCTCTCTATATATATATATATATATATATATATATATGGCATGTGATATAAAAGAGCTTTAATCATTTGGCTTAAAAATAAGTGCTTTAAATCAAATTTTTGTCAGAAGAGTAAAAAGTTTAATGCCTTTTATTTAGTTCATGTAACTTAGGTAATCTTTGGGAAATAAAGGCAGTTTTAAAGATTATTGGTAAAATAAAAATATCTTCAAAAATATAAACATTTGCTCTAAATTATGCAGGTCAGATATTAAGTTTGCTAAATGCCTTAAGGTCATAAACTGCTTCTTTGACTTTTGAAAATTGTTCAATTTACTTACTTTGAAGCATTAGATTCTAGATAAGGCCTGGGGACATGTGGAAAGCCATGCTCCCTCGCTGTGCTGGAAAGAGTCAGCGCTTATCTGCACTTCTGCCCGGTGTGTCCTAGGCTAGGCTCCACACCCAGTGCATAATTAAAATTGCTTACTTACCAGGTTTTTCACCATAAGTGAATATTGCTAAAAGTTACATTGAATTTGTAATTAAGACAACTGAAGAAACAGTTCTACACACAGGGCATATAGAATAGTGAAAGGTGTTTTTGGTAAAAAAAAAAAATTATAACAAGCCATGAGAATGTGGATTTTTTTTGCCTAGATTAGAAGGTTAAAGGATTGTTTTCAGTTAGATAGAGTAAAGCAGAAGGTTTAAGCAGGTTGTGGAAGGTTTGTGAAAAATTAATCTCATAAAAGAAATTCTGTGTATGAACATATCGGCTAAAGTTAAAGGGGTATTATTCAGTTTTTCTGTAAACTAAACACTGGAATAAAAGCACAGGTTTTTCTTAAAGCAAAAACTTGCTTATGATCTGCTCCTTAACAAAAATTTGTAAAGGCTTATAAAAGCTTTATGAAAATTTTACCTTATGGTCAAACTGATTGAGATTGAATACATTTGTCTATAAGATTTTATTAACAATTGAGATTGACATCAATAATGCACTAATGCAACAGTGACATTTGGCTTATTTGGTGTAAAAGTCATACAGGAAGCATTGTCAAATATGAAAAGGTGTTTGGTTTTCTTTGGGCTGTATTTGTATAAATGTGTTATTGGTATATGTACCAAAATTATGGAAAACACCTATACTTCTTATATGACTTAGTGTATCTTATTAATAATTATAATTGTCACATAAAATCATTTGTGCCACAGAGAAAACCAAATTTCTTTGTCAATCATGTTTCTGAATGTGGCTATCCTAAGACATTTTGTCATCCACAAACAATTATTGTCTTGTTTTGGTCCTCTTTAAAAGGTGGTTTATAATCAACTATAGAACTCTACCAGGTGTTCTTAAATGCAAGTTTCTGATAACTTTGGAAATTGTGACATTAAAATAGAGGAAGCAACTTTCAGAACTCTTATGGAGGGTTGAAATGTTCACTAATATCAAGCAGAGCAAGAGAAAACTGCATGGTCTAAACTAATGGAAGTCTAAAGTAATCTTTTAAACTTTTTGCTTAAAATGCTGCTAATCTTTTGTTTTGTTTATCAGAATCAAGGAAACTTTTCTTTTTAGTTATTTATACCTTTTAGCAATTAAGGAAAGTATATGCCTATGAACAAAATTTGAAGCATTTTATTTCTCTCTACCTAATTTCTCCAGAATTTGGAAACTATTTGTGAGTATTCTTAATTTATGGTGATATAGTTATTTGCATAAGTGCAATAAAAATCTTTTTTCTTTTGCAACAGGAGATATTGGTTATTTTACCGAGGCTTTAACTAGAAAGCTGTGTTTTCCTTTAATGAATTAAACTTGACTTATGGAGCCAATAAAAGTCCCTTGGGAGAAATGGCCTTATACCTTGTCTACACAGGGTTTCTGACCTGTGGTAAGTAAAGAATGCCACTTTGTAACAGGCCCAGGAGCCCTTTTTTGAGTTTCCAAGATAACTTGGAAACTCACATTAGAGGAATTTACTCAAGTCTTTGGTATTTGAGGGGACAAACCCATGGGAGGGCTTAGCTCTAAAAAAAGTCTTATCTAAAAAAATTTTTTTTTTTTTTTGTGATGGAGTCTTGCTCTGTCTCCTAGGCTGGAGTGCAGTGGCATGATCTCAGCTCACTGCAACCTCCGCCTCCTGGGTTTAAGTGATTCTCCTGCCTCAGCCTCCCTAGTAGCTGGGATTATAGGTGCTTATCACCACACCTGGCTAAATTTTGTATTTTTAGTAGAGACGGGGTTTCACCATGTTGGCCAGGCTGGTCTTGAACTCCTGACCTCAAGGGACCCACCTGCCTCAGTCTCCCAAAGTGCTGGGATTACAGGTGTGAGCCACCACGCCCAGCCTAAGATTTTTTTTATGTAACAGAGTTCCATTAAAGCCAATTTAAAAAGAGCTTAGGTGAAAAATAATTATTCTTGCTGCACTTTATACAAAGAATCAGGCCAAGTATAATAAAGCAAATTGGTCTTACTATAGTGTGTCTTCAGTAAAAATGGAAAACTGGAGAGAGAAATATTGTTTCAAGAACTATGGTACATGTGTTATTAAATTCTAGTCTCATCAGTTGTTTTTCAGTTTGTTTCTGCAATTTAGGCTATCCCTACTTATTCCTGTTAACCAACCAGTGATCTCTAACTGCTGCTCAGAAAAAAACAAAAGGGATGGGCAATGTAAAAATCTGGATCACGGTTCTAAATCTGGGTACATTGGAATCAGCTAATGAACCCATATCAGCTTGATTCCAACAGTTGCCCAGTTCATGGAAAGCCCTCTAATTTAGTTTACATGGGGTAATTTTACTTATTTTGCTTTACTCTTGTGAAATATATTGCTGTTGTGCTCTGTGGGAATGCAGGACAAGCTTACTGAGTGTTTTCTTAAATTGAACACTTATTAATCTTCCAGATATCACCTTTTGTCAGAACTCAAGAATCATGAATGACCCTCACTATACCAATGCTTTCTGATTGACCTCCGCTCTAGCCTGAATATAAGAGACCCTGATAATTAGGCAGGAATATCATTGCCCCTATTCAGCCTGAAGAAGTTACAGAAGATGGATCTTCGTCCCTCCGCCACCCTTATGATTAAGGGTTCTCTTATAAAAGGGAGGGGGGACAGATCAGAGGCATTTGAACCAGAGCAATTCCATCTTGAATACAGGCTAGCTAAAATAAGGCTAAGACCTACTGGGCTGCATTCCCAGATGGTTAAGGCATTCTAAGTCACAGGATGAGATAGGAGGTTGGTACAAGGTATGGGTCCTAAAGCCCTTGCTGATAAAACATATTGCAGTAAAGAAGCTGGCTAAAACCCACCAAAACCAAAATGGCGACGAGAGTGACCTCTGGTCGTCCTCACTGCTATACTCCCACTGGCACCATGATAGTTTATAAATGCCATGGCAATGTCAGGAAGTTATCCTATATGATCTTAAAAGGGGAGGCATGAATAATCCACCCCTTGTTTAGCATATCATCAAAAAATAACCATAAAAATGGGCAACCAGCAGCCCTCAGGGCTGCTCTGCTTATGGAGAAGTCATTCTTTATTCCTTTACTTTCTTAATAAACTTGCTTTCACTTTACTCTATGGACTCGCCCTGAATTCTTTCTTGTGTGAGATCCAAAAACCCTCTTGGGACCCCTTTTCTGTAGCAATGCCACTGCACTCTAGCCTGGGTTACAGAGTGAGATCCTGTCTCAAAAAAAAAAAAGGGAGTGTCTTTATGGTATGAATGAGAGCTGATTTATTTTGCAGCATAGCAGCTGGCTCATTTTTAAAACAAGCACTTCTACACATTAAGAGCTCAGCAAAATTAATGAAGAAAAAAAGTGAGATTGAAAATATTACTATTTTGGAAGACAGAATGAAAAAAAGTTGACCTAGGCCTATCTGCTGCCTATTAGAATCATCTGAGGGGCTTAAAACACACACATACACACACGCACACACAGAACCTTGGCCTCCCATACATACAACCTCAGCCCTACCCCAGAAATTAACCCCTCGGCTCCATGTTCTGGCAATTGATCTGGAACAGCACCCTGTTATCAGTGTCTTCTAAAATCTTCCCAGGTGATTTTAACATGCAGCCATGATTGAGAACCATGAATCTGGACAATGATGAACAACAGCTGCTAAAACTACTAATAGAGAGCTTGGCAGTGGAAAGATCAGGTTGACAACACTAAACATTGAGCATCATTAAAACGGGGATAACTAGATATGAGGGTCCCTCTGATGTGACACAATGGAAAGTATGCAGTATTGCCTGCAAAGAACTCTTGCCAACATAGTTAACTTGGAATTCAGTCAAACTTCTAGATACCAGTTTATAGAAAATACAGAAAACAAAGGCACACTTCAGGGATGCGTAGTAAAATCAGCAAAATTTGTAGGTAGAACTCAGCTGGCTTACTATTCACAATGGTCTGCAGATAAGCAAGGTAAGGATCACCTGAGAGGCTGTTTGAAATGCAGCACCTTAGCTGCCACCCAGACCTGCAGAATCTGAGTCTGTACTTAATGAATTTATATGCATGTTTGTTTGAGAAGCAGTGTTCTCTGGGCCTAGTGACCAATACGTTTCAAAGGACTGTCTGCTTTTATATTTACATAATAAGTTTTAAAAAATTAAACGGAAAACAAAGAAGGAGGAGGAGCCTGTAGATTGAAGAGATTTAAGAGATATTTCGAACAAATACAACACGCAGACATTTTTTATATTCTGATTCCAACATGATGACTATGAAAATATACAGACAAATGCTCCTCAACTTACAATGAGGTTATGTTACTGGAAAGGGGTCCAGATCCAGACCCCAAGACAGGGTTCTTGGATCTTGCACAAGACAGAATTCAGGGCAAGTCCACAGAGTAAAGTGAAAGCAAGTTTATTAAGAAAGTAAAGGAATAAAAGAATGGCTACTCCATAGACAGAGCAACCCTGAGGGCTGCTGGTTGCCCATTTTATGGTTATTTCTTGATGATATGCTAAACAAGGGGTGGATTATTCATGTCTCCCCTTTTTAGAACATATAGGGTGAACAAAAAGGTGAGCATTCTCAGAGGTCTTCTGAGATCTAAAGAACACGTAGGTGAGAGGCTGCCAGGCTCAGAACAGCAAGGAAGATATGCCTATCACAGAGAAAGTCTAGACATCTGAGATTGTGGCCTATCTCAACGAGATGGGGCTAGGCAGAGTGGCAAAGCTATGATGGCTAATTGTACATGTCCACTCAACTGGGCTAAGAGATGCTCAGATAGCTGGTAAGATAATATTTCTGGGTGTTTCTGTGAGGATGTCTCTGGAAGAGATTAGCATTTGAATCAGAAGACTGAGTGAGGAAAATCACCCCCACCAATTTGGGCCAGCATCATCCAATCAATTGAGGGCCCAAATAGAACAGAAGGGTGGAGGAAGGATGAATTCGCTCTTTTTGCCTGAGCTGAAACATCCACCTTCTTCTGACTTCAGACATCAGTGCTCCTGTTTTTCAGGCTTTGGTACTTACACCATTTAGTCTCCTGATTCTCGGGCCTTAGTACTTGGACTGAATTACACTACCAGCTTCCCTGGTTCTCTAGCCTGCAGATGGTGGATCTTGGAACTTCTCAGCCTCCATAACCACGTAAGCCAATTCCTATAATACATCTCCAGTTATATGTGTATATATATCCTGTTTGTTCTGTTTCTCTGGAGAACTTGGACTAATATACCAGCCATTGGATGGCATACAGAGCTGGGAACTGCTCTTCCTCTCCGTGGGAGGAGTTCCTGGGGCTGTAGGTAGCTACAGCAGGACAAGAATGGGAGCTTTTGGGGTGCCTGTCAGGGAGAGGGGCAAATACAAGGGACCTCTGTGAGGTGAGGCTACAGCCAGAGAAATAGTATTGGGTTTGTGTTGTTGTCAACCAATTGTAGCCCATGCTGAATGGCCTGAAAAATACTGATTACATGTTAGAGGCCTATCCTTCCCACCTCCCCCCATGCCTAGAATAGAAGCATCTCAATGACCATATTCTTTGGGCTTTTTTCAGTTTCTAGAAATGCCTGGCTCACTGGAGGTTCTCTGTGATTGAATGCTGGATGGGTGAATAATGAACAATGTTGTTAATAACAAGGACTGTTTGGATACTAGATTTCATAAAACTTCCTGAGACCAAGGGTCTCCCTATGTAAGGAAAGAAGGGAGAAAAATAGGAGACATTAATAGAATGTGTCATTCACTCATTCAACAACAATTTGCTGTGTGCCAGCAGGAACCAATGCTAGGCACTAGAGGTACAATAATAATCAAAACCAGAGTGATCCTTGCTCTCATGAAGTTGACAGCCTGGTGGCCTACTGTGTGTCAGTCTGCAGTCACATAATTGTATGATAACCAGGACCAGGGGCTAGCCCTCCACAGAACTCTGCCTATCTCTGTTCCTCATCTCTGCTCCTCTCTGTTCATTTCCTTGCACGTGGCAAATGTACATTGGAAGCTCCTAAGTTTTACATATTAGAGCTACAGCAACTGGAGAGAGAACTTGTTGCATCTCTTGACCCCAATTCCAAAAGTGCAGGACAAGCAGCTGATCACCTCAGCTGATATCTAGAGCCTACTCAGATACCCATTGCCTGTGAAGAGAGGGAGGAATAGTGTTGTAGTGGAACATTGCAATTCCTGCGGGAACTACTAGGATGGCAAGGGAAGAGGTATAGTTACCAGTTATTTCTTTTTCAGGGAGGTGTGGACACAAGGGGAATCCTGGACAAAATAACAAGTACCCTCTGCAGAGTAGAGTGGGGCTCTACCCCAGATGACTCACTAGCATTACGTAGAAATGCCTGGGTGCTGTGCCTAGGCCGACAGGCTTGAGACAGCCTCAGAGCTCTCCTTGTTCCAGCAATGCACAGTTCCAAATGAAACAGACCTGGTGGTGTTAATGAAGTGGGTATTGCAGTCATCTGCAAAGACTATCACCTAGAGACTAGATGCGGATGAGAATGTCTTGGCAAACTCCTGTGTGGACAGATGTCTGTTGAGGACAGGATGGGAACTTAGATGGAACCCTAGAAAAAATTGAGCGTGTGTGTTGGGGAAGAGACGCAACAGATTTAGTTGGGTTAAATTTGGTTTATGTTCCCTAATGAAATGGGACTCAAAATAGAAATTAAACTCAGTTTTCAAAATATATTTGTGAACTGATTCATCTCTCTCTCCACATAGAACACAATGTTTTGCTTTCAGAGTGGACATTGCTTAGAATCAATTTTAATAATCTGTACAATATCAATTAAAAAAAGAAAATAAGCCACACAACAAATGCATTTATATCACAGGGAGCAGAGGGAATATTGTCTTGTTTTGTATTCAAAAGTCTGTTCTTCACAACAAAACTCAGTTTTAGAAATACAGTCTTGCACACTTGAATTTGTGAACCAATTCATCTCTCTCCCCATATATAACACAACGTTTCCTTTCCAGAGTAGACATTGCTTATAATCAATTTTAACAATCTGTACAATATTGATTATAAAAGAAAATAAGCCACACAACAAATGCATTTATATTACAGGGAGCAGAGGGAATATTATCTTGTTTTGTGTTAAAAAGTCTGTTCTTCACAACAATATCTGAGGCTCTGAGAGATCTGAGTTTTAGAATCCCAGAAAGATGGGCTGAATAAGATTTATTTTGAAAAAGAAAGACTGACAATGTTTGAAGCTTTTCTAAATCTCAAATTCTAAATCCAAGTTTCTAGCTTTATTGCCTGGATTAAATATTTCAAGTCAAAATGTCCTGACTTTTGGGTGCTTTTATTGGGTGTTTATCTCCTAAAATAAAATGAAGCTAGGTTATGAGTGGGTCATCTTCAAAAAGATGTATTATCATTCTGATAATTTGAAGAACATACAATTATATAAAAGTACAAATCAAAACTAAGTAATTTATATGAAACGACTTCAATTAACCATGTAACCAAAAAAGACCTACAAAGAATTCAAATAAGCCAAGTGCAATGTCTCAGGCCTGTAATCCCAGCACTTTGGAAGGCCAACGCGGGCAGATCACTTGAGCCCAGGACTTCGAGACCAGCCTGGCCAACATGGTCAAACCCTGTCTCTACAAAAAAATACAAAAATTGGCCAGGTGTGGTGGTGAGTGCCAGCAGTCCCAGCTACTAGGGAGGCTGGGGTGGATCACTTGAGCACAGGAGGATCTCTTACGGCAGAGGCTGCAGTAAGCCATAATCACACCACGGTACTCTAGTCTGAGTGTCTGAGTGAGACCCTATCCCCCCCCCAAAAAAAAATTCAAATAAACTCAAAATGAAACTTTGAAACATGAGAAACAGACTGCTGACTTATTTAGAAATATATTTTTCATAGTGTGTGTTCATATGTCTATTATTCTAAAAATTATTTATACATCTAGAATAGAATGGTAAATCTCTAGCCTATTCATTCAAATTAGTATCTATTATTGATTTGAGGTGAGAGAATAATGAGAGTATTTACCTATAACTGAATAAATAAGGTTAATTCATTTTAAATCATTTTAGTTGTGATTTTGGCTTTAAGCTCTCGCTTTATTTTAAGCTTAGGATAAATTGAAAATAATTCTCAGTATCTGTGACTTAAGTTTTAAGCATATAGTAAGCACATTCTAGAATATTTCCTGCATTTTTAACAACTGAACTTTTTGCTTGAGAGAAAGTGGTGACTTCCTCAGTCAAATGGCATCAAACAGAACTCCAAGCAATGGATATTAATAGAATATCATCTTACACCAGCTTTCTCTAGCTCTTTCTTTCCTTTTGTAACTATTTCCAAATCTATCTTTTATTTAAGGGAAATTATTAAAAAAAAGACTCAATACACTACGAACATCAATCATTTCCCTCTACCTATTTGCAGAAAAGGAGAGATGAGAAGCAATTACTCTGCATTTACCTCCTTCTAGCCAGAAGAACTTTAGCAGGCAGGCAACGCTGCTAAGTAGGTAATTTCACAGCTTTCAAGTGTGCCTCTAAAGTAAAAAATCAAAGGCAATAATTCCATCTTTAACGTGTGTAAGAATAAAAGGAATTAAATAGACCAGTAACTACATGCCTTTTAAAATTATGTTTATCCTCAGCCTAGGATTCTGGAAATGTATCATCAGTCATCTTGGCATTATGCCTCCATCCTGCTTGGTCTACTCAAACTGGGTTTTAGTAATGAGGATTCTTGGGCAATTTCAGAGGAAGAATAAAGATTTTCCATTATATTAAAAAGTCAATCCAGTAAGCTAGCACACAGTACAAGCTCATGGTTCCTTGAATATTGAATACATATTTTCTGGCTTATAGAAAATCTTTATATCCTGCTTGTGATATAAAGTGGGATTTTTTGGCTCCCATGAAGATGGTGCCTCGGCACACACTGGTTTCACCTAGAAAGGTCTGCACTTCACTCTCCTTGCAGGGCATTGCTTGACACTAGTAACTAAATTGTTACTAACAGTGGAAAATAAAACTTTGTAAAATAATCAGAGATAGCTAGATAAGCAAAGAAGTTAGTTTATTTAAACTGTATTGAAAAAAATTAAGCAAAATCAATTCTTTTTGTAAGAAGTCCCAATGACATGTTACATATTAATCCAATGTTTTAAAATTGTGAATCTTAAATCATGGAACTTCGTAATTCAGTGCAATTTGGCCCTTAAACATTTGGCACATGTTTTCTTCATGTATGTGTATGTGTGTGGACCATATGTTTAAGTGCAAACATGCATCGTTACACTGGAAGCTTCATTTTAAGAAAACTTAACATAAAAATACTAACTTATAAAACATGATATTAGAGGCAATTAACCACATTCACAGGTCTGTTTTTAGTTTTGAAATGATTTGATGAGTTTAAGGGGGATGCCCTTTGAGTATATTTAAATTGTTCTGTTAAAATGTTTTGATTGACATTTACCTTCTCTGTGAGCTGTACCTGGCAAATAACAGTCTCAGTTATAGTTATGAGTTAGTAGCTGCCCTGTTTGTGTCAGCCTAATTCATTTATTTTAGAAATTTTACCAACATACTTATTGCTATGGTCTGAATGTTTGTGTCCCCCTAAAATTCATATGTTAAAACCTAATCTCCAGGGTGGTGCCATTAAGAAGTGGGGCCTTTGGGAGATGCCTAGGTCATGAGGACAGAGACCTCATGAATGGAATTAGTGCCTTTAGGGCCATTATAAATGAGGCCCAAGGGAGTTTGCTTGCCCCTTCTACCGTGTGAAGACTCAGTAAGAAGGCACTGTCTGATATGGTTTGGCTCTGTGTCCTCACCCAAATCTCATCTTGAATTGTAATCCCCATGTGTCAAGGGAGGGAAGTGATCTGATCATGGGAAGTTTCCCCCCTGCTCTTCTCATGATAGTGAGTGAGTTCTCATGATATCTGATGGTTTTATGTGTTTGGTATTTCCTCTGCTTGCACTTCTCTCTCCTGCCACTGTGTGAAGAAGGTCCTTGCTTCCCTTTTGCCTTCTGCCATGATTGTAAGTTTCCTGAGGCCTCCCCAGCCACGTGAAACGGTGAGTCAATTAAACCTCTTTCCTATATAAATTACCCAGTCTTGGGCAGTATTTTTATAGTGGTGTGAGAACGGACTAATACACCGTCTATGAAGAAACAGGCCCTCAACAGACACCAAATCTGCCTGAGCCTTGACCTCAGACTTCTCAGCATCCAGAACTGTGAGAAATTAATTTCTGTTGTTTATAAACACCTCAGTTTATGGCATTTTATTCCAGCCGCTGAATGGACTAAGACACTTATCCACTAGACTCCAGAAAAGTAATTTAATTTAGTTTGGCAAATCCACACACTATGACTGATTTTCAGTTTTATCTTCATTCTTTTTTTGGTACAGAAGCAGATGGATTTTTCCTCATAAGTTTCAGTTATGCATTCAAATAGCTGTAGTGTGGAACCATACCTCCCAAAATACTGTGTCTTCTGGGCAAAATCTGTATGGAAGAGGGCCAGCCTTTGGATTCCCATTTCACCTAGAATAAAATCCAAACTCCTTGACAGGACTTACAGGAGTGAGTCATCTGCCACCTCCCACCCTCCTCCTCAAGCCACACCTCTGCCCTCTACTCTTCAGCCAAGCTCCAGGGGCTTGGGGTACACAAAAACACTGAGCACTTTCTCTCTTCAAACCCGTGAAAATGCTGGTTCCTTTGCCCCCAAACCTCCCTTCCATCTCTTTGCATGTCTAGTTTTCTCTCAATTTTTATGTTTCCCTCACCATCCATCTAAAGTAAAGCTCTCCCCAACTACTCTCTATTATAGTCTGATATGGTTTAGCTCTGTCCCCACCCAAATCTCAAATTGTAGCTCCCATAATTCCCACATGTTGTGGGAAGGACCCGGTGGGAGATAACTGAATCACGGGAGCATTTTTTCTCATACTGTTTTTGTGGTAGTGAATACGTCTCAGGAGATCTGATGGTTTTATAAAGAGAAACCCCTTTCACTTGGTTCTCATTCTCTCTTGCCTGCTGCAGTGTAAGACATGCCTTTAGCCTTCCTCCCTGATTGTGAGGCCTCCCCAGGCATGTGGAACTGTGAGTCTATTAAACCTTTTTCCTCTGTAAATTATCCAGGCTTGGGTATGTCTTTTAATTAGCAGCCTGAGAACAGTCTAATACATAGTCCCTGCTTAATTTTCTTCACATCCCAATCATAGGCTATAATTATTGAGATATTTATCACTTTTTCTTTTTTGTTTGTAGTCTGTCTCTTCCCACTACAGTGTGAATTCCTTGAGGTCAAAGGTCTTTGTCCCATCTTGTTCAGCACTGTATCTGCGTCCTAGTGCAACATTTTATAGATTAGAACTAAAAAAATTATTTGCTGAATCAATGGATAAATGGAAAAGGCTGAAGACCTGGGTTCCAGGCTGATTCTACCATTGATCAGCTTTGTGTCCTTAGATAAATCTCAACCTCTCTGAACCCCAGTGCTTTCATCTGTAAACTAAAGGGGAGCACTAGATGTGTTGAGTTTTGATGCTTGATTCTTCCTTCTTTGTTTCCTTACGATACCAGAACAACCAGTATTGAGGGCAACCTTAGAAGAAAGCATGCATGGGTCTTGAGGTAGAACAATAGGCTGAGGATGTATAATAACAGAATTTTAACCGGCTTCAATGCATCCTCATCTCAGATGCATGAGTCCTGGCTTTCACCTACAATACGTAATAGCCACCTTCCTACTGTGTGAGAGCTGCTTCTCCACCTCTACTGCCATCCTCTTCCATATCTTCCCCAATATTAGAATGACAAAACTATCACTTGAGGACGTGGGAGCAGCATGGAAAGAAACACAGATCTAGAAAGACCCCTTGTTGGAATGTCCAGTATTTGTGAAGGTGTCATGATGGAGAAGAAGCTGATACAGACTGCCAGAGAGCAGTGGGGAGAACATTTCAAGACAAGGAGTGGAGTGCAATGAGTGGAATAGTGGTCATGCCATTTTGGAGGCACATCCAAGTTGCCCTACTAAATGCTGTGTTCACTGCCCCATGTCAGCCTCGGTAATCTTTTCATAGCTTTCTTCACAGGACTGTGCTATGGAGGCAGGAAGGCTGTCCTTAATAACTTGTTATTTATTTCAAGAAAATCCTGGCCTTTTGACATGAAGCAGGACTGGGTGGGATCCATGTGACAACATGTTGGCAAAGAAGATATATAAATTGTGAAACTAAGAAAAAATGAGCCACAGAAAATCTGAGCGCTAGTGCTTGGCGAAGGGTGGGAGACTGGCAGAAAGTTGCTGATGGAAAGGGAGGTTGGCCTGGTATTTGCAGTATTAAAGTTAAAGATAGACTGAGAAAAGACCTTGAAACTCATAGAACTAAGATGATTAGTTCATTAATTAAGAAATTAAAATTCGGCTGGGCGTGGTGGCTCACGCCTGCAATCCCAGCACTTTGGGAGGCCGAGGCTGGAGGATCATGAGGTCAGGAGATCGAGACCATCCTGGCTAACACGGTGAAACCCTGTCTCTACTAAAAATACAAAAAATTAGCCGGGCGTGGTAGCAGGCGCCTGTAGTCCCAGCTACTCTGGAGGCTGAGGCAGGAGAATGGCGAGAACCTGGGAGGCGGAGCTTGCAGTGAGTCCAGATCGTGCCACTGCACTCCAGCCTGGGCGACAGAGCGAGACTCCGTCTCAAAAAAAAAAAAAAAAAAAAAAAGAAAGAAATTAAAATTCAAGACTTTGAGAGAAGAAGTGAGCTAGAATATAGACTACTCAAGTTTTGGATGTGAAAAGAAAGAAGGAAATAGCAAAAGGGAAAACTAGCCAAGGATAAAGAATTTTAAAAATTTGTTGTGGAGTGTTTCTTGGTTTCTTCTGAGGAGTGTGGGTGCATGGCTAAGAAGGTTAGGACAGTGGAGACCTGGGCCTGTTTCTAAGCAGAAGGAAGCCTTCCAAAGGACAGAGGCAGCTGAGGAGACCAGCTGGAGAGCAGAGGGATTGTACAGCTTGCTCATGTACACAATAGATTTGTGGTTGTTTATTTGCATCTATTAGTTTTATTACTGTATTGGGGATATAATTGACACTTTAAAATACATGTGTATTTTATATAATGTATTATATACAATATATTATATATATATGAAATATTGAGACCAGCCTGGCCAACATGGCAAAACCCCATCTCTACTAAAAATACAAGAAATTAGCTGGGTGTGGTGGTGGGCGCCTATAATCCCAGCTACTTGGGAGGCTGAGGCAGGAGAATCACTTGAACCTGGGAGAGGGAGGTTGCAGTGAGCTGAGATCAGGCCACTGCACTCCAGTCTGGGCAACAAGAGCGAGACACTGTCTCAAAAAAAAAACAAAGTGTACAGAGTTAGGTGTACAACTGGATAAGTTTTTCAGTTTTGTTTTTGTTTTTGAGACGAGAATCGCTCTGTCGCCCCTAGGCTGGAATGCAGTGGTGGGACCTTGGCTCACTACAACTTCCACCTACTGAGTTCAAGTGATTCTCATGTCTCAGCCTCCCAAGCAGCTGGGACTACAGGAGTGTGCCACCACACCCAGCTAATTTTTGTATTTTTAGTAGAAATGGGGTTTTGCCATGTTGGCCAGGCTGGTCTTGAACTCCTGGCCTCAAGTGATCCGTCTGCTTTGGCTTCCCAAAGTTCTAGGATTACAAGAGTGAGCCACCACGCCCAGCCTCAATTGGATAAGTTTTAACATACATACAGGCCTATGAGACTATCATCATAACCATGATAATGAACTTATTCGCATCCTCATGCCCTTTGGAAATCCCTTTCTCCTGCCTGGCCCCATACCACTCATCTGCTTTTCATCACAATTAGTTAGTTTGCATTTTCTAGAAGTGTATATAATTAGAAGCATACAACAGGTATTTTGTTTGTTTGGTGTCTTTCACACAGCACAATTATTTTGAAATTCATCTATGCTTTTGTATGTATTCATTCCTTTTTTATTGCAAAGTAGTTGAATTCTTTTCCTGTGGCCACTCTAACAAATTACCACAAACTGGGTGGCTTAGACAGCAGAAATTATTCTTACACAAGTCTAGAGGCTAGAAGTCCAGAATCCAGATGTCAGCAAAGCTGGTTCTTTCTGGAAGCTCTAAGGGAGAATCTGTTCCCAGCATCTCTCCTGGTTTCTGGCGGCTGCCAGCAATCTTTGGTGTTTCTTGGCTTGTAGCTGCATCGTTAGATTCTGCATCATAGAAATGGACAGTGGAAAAGGAAACACAGACAGACTCATGGATTAAGGTGAAGAGGATGAGGGAATAAGAAAGACAAAATGGAATAAATCGGAAGAGGTTAAAAGGAAGTGAGGAGAACTTTGCACCTCTGCCTTTCAGTCAGCATTTTTTAGTTGTTCTTTTGGCAATTTACTCCAAGTTGGATTTAAAATTTATGAGAAAAAAAATCTCTGTTCCAGCAAAGGGATTGCCTAACCTACTGTCAGTCTCACGGTGACTCCATGACTGAGCACCAGATGGCGCACTGCCCAGAGCCGAGGGACCTCCCTGGCGGCTGTAAAGAGTTCAGTGCACAGCCTCAGCCACTCTTAGGTGACTTTTCACAATTGCAAATGAAACTGAGCCCAGCCTACTCAACCTTCCCTTCCTCTTTTAGATCACTGAGAAAGTCTGCTGTCCCAACCATATGCCCTTTTTCGGAGCAAAACTTCTCCAAACGGCTGTCGGCAGCTGCTGTCTCCACTACCTCACGTCCCATTTTCTACTCAACCCACTCCAGTCAGGCTTGTGTCCCCATCTTCTCTCCTCGGGTCAGCAGTAGCCTCCGTGGTACCAAATTCAATGTCTACTCTTCCGTCCTCTTGCAGGACTGTTGGCCTCACGATGCCACACTTTCTTGGATTTCCTTCTACTTCACTGACCCCTCCTCCTCAGACGCCTTGGCTGGCTCCACCCAGCCTTCTCTTCTCCAACTGCTCTCTCCCCCGAGGTGATGCCCTCAGCCCTTCTCTATCATCAGAGGTGTAACTTCCAATACTGTCATAAAAGACATTATAGTTTCCCTCTTGCTTACATACTCCAGGGGAAGTTAGCTGCCACGTCCTGAGGACACTAAAGCAGTCCTACACAGAAGCAGACATGCCAAAGAAGTGAGATGTATTGCCAACTTTCAGAGAGGAACTGAGGCCTCTGCCAACAGCCATGTGAGTGAGCCATCTTGGAAATAGATCCCAGTCAAGCCCTCAGCTGATGCAGCATGTTAGTAACTTGATTGCGGCGTCCTGAGAAATGCTGATTCAGAACCACCCCGCTAAGCTGCTCCCAGATTCCTGACCTTCAGAAATTGTGTGAGATAATAAATATTTGTTGCTTTAAGTCCCTAAACTTCGGGGTGAGTTGGTATACAACAATTGATAACGAATGCACCCATGCTGGCCTCATCTTTCAATACTTCCTCACCATGCTCCCACAACACTACCTAAAACACACCCAACTTGTTCCTGACCAACACCCCGTCTCATTGTTCCCTCTGACTAAGACCCTCTCACACTGGATCTTCTGGTTCCTGTCATTCAGCACTTAGTCTTTCCTGGCATCCTCTGTGCCTAAAACAATTCAGGGAACAAAGTAGGTGCTCTATAAACTTTTATTGAATAGAACTATGAATAAAATACTTTGAACAGTATGTATTGGAACCATAATCCTTGAGAAGATTTTGTCAATTTCTGAGGTTAAAGTCTGAATTTTTTTTTTCTGCTAGGTATGCTTAGCTGCCCTGTTGACTTAGAATGTCGCAACTGTATTCAAAGCTTCAAAGGACAAATATATTGAAACATAGCTGCTGAGTGCAGAGGGAAAGTGAGTAAAGATTGGAGAAAGATAGGAGGCAAGGCAGAGCAAAGTCAACACAGGTTAAATTTGTGCTGACTCACAGCTGCCTCATCTAAGCAGCTCTAATTGGCAGAATGTTGCTAAAACACATTTGTTCTTCAAGAATATCCCAGAAAACTGGCAAGTCAATATACCTAATGGCTCAAATATTGACCCAATTCCCCCAGTGCAGAGAAATTAATACCCACTTCAGTTACACACACACACACACACACACACACATATATATATAAACTCACTGTGAAAATGGTGGATGGTGTAAGTATTAAATACCAATTGTTAATTACTTCTTAACAAAAATCTTCATACTTTTATGTCACAGACTACCCAGGAGTGATAGTCAGAATGTTTAACATCTGGTGTGGTAAATATAATATATAAATCTGTATATATACCCAAAATTAAAAATAAATTTCCCTTTATTTTCTAGCTATGCTAAACTGTATATAGCATAAAATGGATAACACTTTACAGCAAATCAGTAATAAATTATTGTCATAATGTCCAGTCATTTATAAACTGACCGTGTCTTCAGGGCTACTTAGGTTGACAGTGGATCTCTCTCTATGAAAGCCATTAGCTCCTGTTGGTGCAGACTTTTCCTGCAGCTGTGACTTTCAGTGTTTTCCTAGATCCCTGTACTGCTTTCTGCTCTTGTCTCAATGAGGGCCAGGGGAAGGAGAGCCCCAGAGTGCTTCATCATCCTTTGTATTAGCTTAACCCTTCCCCAGTTTGTAAATAGGTGATATGGTTTGGCTGTGTCCCCACCCAAATCTCAGCTTGACTTGTAGTTCTCATAATCCCCATGTGTCATAGGAGGGACCATGTGGAGATAATTGGATCATGGGGGCGGTTTCCCCCATTCTGTTCTCATGATAGTGAGTTAGTTCTCACGAGATCTGATGGTTTTATAAAGGGCTTCCCCATTCTCTGGGCATTCATTCTCTCCCTTGCCGCCCTGTAAAGAGGTGCCTTCTACCATGATTGTAAGTTTCCTGAGGCCTCTCCAGCCATGTGAAACTGTGAGTCAATTAAACCTCTTTCCTTTATAACTTACCTAGTCTTGGGTATTTCTTCATAGCAGCATGAGGACAGACTAATACAATAGGTATTTCATTAAACTTTCTTTAGCCACTCTTTTTGTTTGTTTGGTTGTTTTTTTTTTGAGATGGAGTCTCGCTCTGTCACCCACGCTGGAGTGCAGTGGCACGATCTTGGTTCATTGCAACCTCCACCTCCTGGCTCAAGTGATTCTCTTGCCTCAGCCTCTAGAATAGCTGAGACTAGAGGTGTGCGGCACCATGCCAGGTAATTTTTGTATTTTTGGTAGAGACAGGGTTTTGCCATGTTGGTCAGGCTGATCTCAAATTCCTAACCTCAACTTATCCACTCGCCTTGGCCTCCCAAAGTGCTGGGATTACAGGCGTGAGCTACTGCACCTGGCCTCTTCAGCCACTCTTTTTGAGTGGTCATTTTGCCACCTGCAGGAACCTTCTTTAATATAAATTTACATATTGACTCGTAATTCTTTATATGCAAATCTTTTTCCTTGGGGTTAATTATGCACCCCTCAAAGGCTAAGATTATTATACCTTATTCATCTTGTATTCCCAGCAGCAACCATTGTGAGGTAAATCTTGTAAAGTTCTCTTCAGGATGATAATAATAAATTATAAAATATCTGTTGTAAACTGGGGAAGGCTGCGTATGATCAGGTTGAAAACTCTATTGCAGAGTAAGAGTATAAGAGTCTACCGTTGGGATATTTATCTGCTGAAGAGGGAGCAGGTAAATGTGCAAAGGGAACTGGGAACCTCTTAGGAAGATATCTTGGAATATCTTGGTTGGGCTGAATTGACCTAACCCTTAGTAGACGTAAAAGACATGAGCCGTGAGTCCCGTGTCTCTGTCTGCCCTAACACACCCAACTGTGGCAAAGCTTACATTATGAAAATGTGCAATCGGGACCAGTGCCCTGGGTCTAACCCCCTAGATCTTAGATTTTCTGGGGAAGCATAAGTTATGGGCTTAGTACATGGCTGAAGCTAGAAATTGCTCCATCCTCATCTCTCCTGGACAGTGGCATGCCAGAGAAAAATGACTCCATATATCCACCTACATTTTGAGATCCCAGGCCTGAGGGATAGCAGGGAGGGCGACTTCCTCTTTCTTCTTGTGAAGGGACAGAGAATGAAGATTCTGGGACTCATGTGGACAAATTGTCGCCAGTGTTTCAACCAAATCCCCTCAGATCATGAAGTCTATGGAACAACAGGAACTCCATGTGGCAGATAGCAGCAGAGACTGATAGAATTTTCTACTGGTCTCAGGGCTACTTGACTCCTTGAATGGAATAAGCCCCTAGGTTGTTGGGTTTAATGTGGGCATTAATTAATTAGGAGGCCAGGAGGCTGAGATGTCCCCAGTGCCTTGAGTCTTATGTAAGCAAGCTAAAGCTCAACTCAGCATGAAGGTCATATCCTAAGAAAACAAGAAACTTAAACTTAACCTATCAGAAACTGCCAACTAACTTCTAACTAGTGACTTTTCACCTTAAACAACAAATATTTTCTTTGTTTTGCTTCCGTAAACACCTTATCAAAATTCTCCCCTCACACCCCCTCAGTGAAGTCCAAATTGCTTGTGGTTTGGCACTGCCCAATTCATGAATGTCTGTCTGCTCAAAATAAACTCTTTAAAATTTTAATGTGCCCAAGTTTATCTTTTAATATAGGAAAGAGACTCCCAGAGGGAAAGAACGTTCTTGCTATCCTGAGATGGATGCTTAAGTGACTGAAAATGAATATTTAAAAGCTGCGATTTTATTTTATTGATGCCAGTTTGGCAAAGCAAGGTGTATACTTCCACAGCTCCCTCTTTTCTCAGGACAAAATCCAAACTTCTTGTCATGGCCTTCAAAGTCCTTTGGCGTGCGGGCCTTGTTCCCGGATCCTACCTCATCATCACTCCTGCTACCTCGCGCTTTAATGCTTCACTCAGACTGAGTGTCTTCTCTTTCTTTGAATACACCTTGCTCAGTCTCTCTCTTTTACACCATTAACCTTGCTGAGCCTCCATCAGGATTCCACCCCTGCTGCCCAACTATAGCTCTACCTCATAACTGCAACTTGTCTTGCCTGCGAATCTCAAGTCAGATATGACTGCCCTCCCTGAGAATCCACCTCTGACCCATGGAGTCCAGCTGAGGTGGCCTGACCAGGTGCACCCCCAGCATTATCTCATCCCTTAGCACGGAGTCGTAGGTTAAATTTTGTTCCCCAAGAAGAGTATGCTGAGTATGTTCAAGTCCTAACCCCAGATACAAATTTTGTTACACTCATGACCTAATACAGGTAAAAAGAGCCTTGGTGGTCACAGTCATGACAGAAACTGGTGGAATCACTGCCAGTAACCACTGGTGCTGTGCCAGGATTGACCATCTGGGAGATGGTGGTTTGTTCTGTGCATGAACTTAGTGTGAGTCAAATTGCCAAAAACCTGCCTCCTAAGTAATCCCAAGAGAGTCCCTGGCACAGCCATCTCAGTCAGTTCCTTGTTCTGTCTCATCATTTTATATCTCCCAGGCCCACTTCTATGCCCAATATTAGCTGTTTTTCCAGTTACTCTCATGAAACATAATTCTACGGCTCTCTCCATGTGCTCTTGCCTGATTCTAGCCACGTGTGCCTTACTTGAGACCCCACCTAAAAGATCCCCTTCCTTGGTGAAATTATTTATACAGTTACAACCAGTGCAAACTTTTTCTTTTGTGTCAAACTCAGGTTTCACAATACTTTTTAAAACAACAGCTTATTGACATACAGCCACATTCAGTGCTTTTTAGCACATTCACAGAACTCTGCAAAAATCATCACATTCTAATTCCAGAATATTTTTTATGACCCTGATAAGGACATCTGTACCATTAGCAGTATTCTTCATTTTTCTCCAAGCCCCACTCCTTTAGCCCCAGGCAACACTAATCTACTTTCTGCCTCTATGGATTTGCATATTCTGGACGTTTCATATGAAAATAATCCTATAATATGTGGCTTTCTGTGTCTTGTTTCTTTTATGTAACATGTCTTTATGGTTTAACCATCTTGTAGCATGCATCAGTACTTCATTCCGTTTCATGACAATATCGTTCCATCACATGGCTAAAGCACATTTTGCCCCTCCATTTATTGATTGATGGATATTTGCCTTGCTTCCACTTTTTGAATACTATGAATATTGTTATTTGCATTGTACATTTATGTTCAATATTTAGTGTGGTTGTATTTTTTATTCTTTTGGGAATATATCTAGTTGAGGAATTGCTGGGTCATTGGTAATACTGCAGGAAAATTTTGGAGGGGCTGCCAACAGTTCCATTCAGGATTTACTTGGAATCATGCAGTTTTATCACAATAGTGAGGAAACCCTTTGGCTTTGCTGGTATTGAATCAATCTGGCTGTTTCAGCCTTGTATCCATGTGTCAAGATAACCCCAGCATCCTTGGTGCCAGCCTCTACTAGCCCTGCTCTGGTGTTGCAGTCCATATAATTGGCTGGTAACTTAGGTTCCTGGTCATCATTCTTGGATTTACTGGAACCTGAGATTCAACTCCTCTGCAGCATTCTCTCCCCAGGCCTTCACCTACAGACTGTCAAACATTCTATGCCTTGTCCTAAGCTGTTGGCTGCAGTCCAGCCTCTGAATACCTGAGCACCTGGAATCATGATTCCCCATCCTCCTGAGTTCATGGTTCATCCGTGTTTGGAAACCTCTGTCAGGGTGCTGGATCCATGGACTGGATCCTCTTTTAGAATCCCTCTCACCTGAGCCCACCCCATGTTCACTGTTCCCTCATCTCCATGAGACTCTGCAATGCTAGACCTTAACGTACATGCCAAAGGCCCCTACCATGTCCCACCCACTCAAGGAAGGACCTAAATCACTCCTGTGTTAAATCTGTTGATGGAAGAACAGAAACTATACCATACAGGGCTCTCTCCTTTGTGTCTTTCCCATAAAGGTTGTATTTGCTGGCAATGTAGTTGAGAATGGCTCTGGTCTGCACCAGCTTCATCCTGTCAATCTCAACCATTGACACTAGCTGGAACATCAAACTCCCATCTTTACAAAGAAGGAAAAAAAAGGAGAGTGAAATGACTATGAATCCTACTCTTACAGGATGAAAAAAATGGTTGTGAAAATGACTAAATTTGTACATGAAAAAGAAATTATTGCCTGGTAAGATTTCACTTGAAAGTGCATTTTTAAAAAGCTTCCTGTAGTCCTTCTTTTTGTTAATAAGCTTCCTTTTACTTTTTATCATGTTGTTTCATTTTTGTTTTTATTTCTCCTCCAGATACATAGTAGAACTCTTGTCTTTTTTTGTGTTGATTTATGTTCATGGATATTTCAGGAAGATGTTGGGATAGGTTACAACAGGACTGCCAACACGATGCCATTTAAAATGAGAAGTTCCCAGAATAAGTCGCATATTTGTGACATTTAAGGCAGGTTCTGAGAGGTTTTTATGTAAGGGTCCCTTTCTGTGCTCTTCAAAGCCTGCAATATTGCTACAATATTACCTTGTCACACCCCCCATGAAAGAACAAAGACTCAAGACAACGGTCACATCTATTTCTCCTCCTTTCATCTAATCTATGTCTTTGAGTGTCCTTGGATGGGGAGGCCTGTATGGGATCCTGAGCTGATCAACGCAGCTCATTCATCGTGCCCAAAGCATGAAAATAAGGATAGGGCATTCTCAGGGTGCTGGGGATGGTTCCTCTAGCAATTACTCTGAGAAGTCGAGTTCTTTTAGCCTGGAGAGAGTTGCCAGACCTGATCAAGGAGCCACATCCCTTCCATTTTAACCACTTTCTCCCTCTCCACCATGCCCAAATGCCACCCCCCACACGAATAGGCATTGCCTGCTGTTCAAAATTCCTTGTGTGCCTTCTATTAGATACCCACATCAGAGGTACTTAGAGACTTCATCTTACCATTTCTTAACTTGTCCAATTCTTCTGCAGATTCTAGAAATTTCTTGTCAAACTGGAGACAGAAACAGTAAATGATTTTTTGTTAGTTCATTCCATAGCATTATAAACTTCTGGCTTTGAATAGCCCCTATCTGGTGCATCATTTGGAGAATATAAGATTTCTGAGTTTGGCAGTGCACACAGAGGGACTTGTTGTGGCCATTCGTAAATTTAGACTAGATTCATTGGGGGAATGGCATGGGTCACAGCACATAGCTTCTCAGTCTTCTAGTTCAGTTCATCTCCACCCTGATCTCATGACTGTCTATGATTAAGTCATGTTTTGAGAGGGCATGTCAATGGAGAGACGGCACTGAGCAGTTCTTCTACTTACGGTGTTGTCATATCTTAGGAAAGCCTGTGTCTCCAAGTGAGATCAGACCACAACTTTGTGTGTCCCCAGCATGGGGTATGCCATGGGCTAATGGCCATCAAAGATTCTGCCACCAAGAGGCCTCTTCTGTAATTTACCTCACCCCACTTTTTAGGAATCCTGCTAAGGGTGAAATAGGTCACAGCTATTGCAAAGCTTTAACTCTTGCAACTATAATTTCCTTTTTTTGGAGTAAGTGGGACACCATAGGGTAGAATCTCAATTTAAGAAAGGAATTAGAGTCCCCACACTAACACTATTTTTAACCAAAATCTCTGGTTTCTGAACTGGTTTTGTGGGTTCAATATCACCATTTTCATACATTGGCTTCTTGACTTTGGGCACATTACTGAATCTCTCTGTGTCTGACTATTCTAATCTATGAAATGGATATACTTGTGGTACCTATGGTACAGATTGGTAGGTTAGTATGAAGATTAAATTGCAAAGTCATGCAAAGCGCTTAGAAAAGTAGCAGGTCTTTAGTAAGTGCTCATTAAATATAACTAATCATTAGAAATTTGAGAGATAGCTGTTATTTCAGCATGTCATCCTTTAAAAAAATCTAAATCAATCTAATATTGATGAAACTATTCTTTGCCTTGGAGTAAATTACACCTTGTCCTGAGACAAGGGACATCGGTTGGAATGAGCCAGCAACAAGGCTGTCTCAATTTGATCAGACGCTCGGAGTGGATGCAGGTATTTAATATAAATAGGAAAATCAGTTGTTACACAACCTTTCACAAAGGTCATCAAAACCTTTTACAAAAAATACTCCTGAAAGGGCATCTGTCCAGCAACTGCCTGTTCAAACTTGGCCTGGTGTCACCCTTGTTATTGATGTTTGTAGTGAATGATAAGTATTTCAAAACATTTACTTAATCCTTCTTTGCTTTAAAAACCTTTTTCTTCCTTTATCTCCCTAAGGACATACATGGTTTACTATGGTACACACATACCCATTACAAAACTTTGTTCCCATATAAAGAGTCTCTTTCTGTTTATTGAGTTGACACAATATATCCAAAAGCAGCTGAATGCACAACTCAAACTGCCATCCAAGCACACAAAGAAGGCATTGATGTGAGTATTAAACAGTTTTTTTAAATTGTACTAAGGAGACATTTAAAAATATTTTTCTGGTGACCTAGATAAGATGATGTGAGGCAGTGTAGAAAGATTTATAAGATCAGTACTTACTTTGTTAAAGGTTGTCACCCTCGTGGCTCAACAACTTAATTTAAGGTCCTAATGTGGTTTATAAACTACACGTTCATTTCAGTAGCTCCCTCCCATTGAAAGGAATAGAGTCAAGTTAAAAACAGCCACTCCCACATGTTTCAGGGCTGCAGGACTGCCTACTAGATTCTAAGAAAAATGGCAAGTCATCCTCTTATCACAAGGTAACTGGTTAATATGTTCCTTTTCAAGATTGGCAATAAAAGTTTAACCAAAAATTACAGCAGATTTTGCTCTCTTTATAAGTCAGTAGAAACTGGCTTTTTGAAGAAACTCACTTTTTGTGACTTGGATGTCAGGACTAAGGCAGATGAGAAACCTCTGCTGGGAGCAGAGCTGGGAGGGCATGTCTGTGAAGGGCAGGCTGATGGCACTCTGGAAGACACTGGGTTGCCACATAAAATACAGGGCACCCAGGTAAATGTGAATTCCAGGCAAAGGATCAGTCACTTTTTAGTATAAGTATGTCCCAAACACTGTAGGAAACATGTTTATACTAAAAAAGTATTACTTGTTTATCTAAAATTCTCATTTATTTTGCTGTTCTGTATCTTATCCGCCAAATCTGGCCACCCTATTTTTATGTTCTTTCCTCTCTGCATTGCTCAAATCACCCTTCCTGGCCTCTGGGCCTTTGCACATGGCATTTGTCCTGACTGGAATACTCTACTTTCACCTCCTACTGTATGTTCTCTATTGTGTCTTTCCCTACATTAATTTGACATGATGTATTCAATATCAGATTTCCCCTTAGACCTTGAGTTCTTGACAGCAGAGCCTTCTTCTTGTTTGAGTCCAGTCCTTATTGTCTGGGACAAAACATGGACATCATAGGATCTCCTAAAATAAGATAGTTTTACAATTTACATGGAAAAATTCTAGCAAGTACAAAATAGAGGGAATAATATAACAAGCTTGAAGGTACCCATGACCTGGATTCATCAATTGCCAGCAACATTTCTTTGTCTATACCAGGCAGTGGATTAAGTTATGTTGGCTCCCAAGAAAGAGAGGTCCATGTCCAAATCCTTGAGTCCTGTAAATGTGACCTTATTTGGAAAAAGGCTCTTTGCAGATGAGGTTAAGGAACTTCAGATGAGATCATCCTGATATATCCAGATAGGCCCTAAATCCAATGACAAATGTCCCTGCAACATAGAGAATAGAAGACACAGTCACACAGAGGGTGAGGTGCTGGAAGCCCCAGGCGGAAAGTAGAGTGATGTGGCCACGATCCATGAAAGTCCAGAAATGCCAAGAGCCCCCAGAAGTTATAGGAGGCAGGGAAGGATTCTTCCCTAGAACTTCCAGGGGAATGTGGCCCTACTCACACCCTGACTTCAGACTTCTGGCCTTCAGAATTCTAAGAAAATGCATTTCTGATGTTTCAAGCCACCCAGTTTATAAGAATCTGTGACAGGAGCCACAAGAAAATGATACAAATCCCAGACAGCAAGTCATTTCATCTGTAAATACTAGTATTCATCTCTAGAAAGGAAGAACTTCTTTTCTAAACACAATCACATTATGATTGTGTTTAACATGATAATCTGTTATCATATTAAAATTCTATAATTCCCTAATTTCATCAGAGCTTCAGCATTCTGGTTCATGTAAGTGTCCCATAAAAATTTCTTAGCAGTTTGTTTATTTTGGTCAGCATGCAAGCAAGGTCCTTACAAAGCATTTGAGGGATATGAGCCAATTTTTTTTAGAAATTAATGAATGAATACAGACAAGTAGAGTGTGTGGAGGTTTGTGAGTTATCAAAGCCCAGTATCATATACCCAGGTTCTGGAGGTGCATAGAGCTGTGCACGGGTCTGTGCAGATGTCATTTTTTTTTTTTTTTTTTTTTTGGCAGAGTCTCGCTGTGTCGCCCAGGCTGGAGTGCAGTGGTATGATCTCGGCTCACTGCAAGCTCTGCCTCGCGGGTTCATGCCATTCTCCTGCCTCAGCCTCCTGAGTAGCTGGGACTACAGGCGCCCGCCACCATGCCCGGCTAATTTTTTCTATTTTTAGTAGAGACAGGGTTTCACTGTGTTAGCCAGGATGGTCTCAATCTCCTGACCTTGTGATCCGCCCGCCGCCTCAGCCTCCCAAAGTCCTGGGATTACAGGCGTGAGCCACCGCGCCCGGCCTGTGCAGATGTCATTGTCCGCTGGTGATGAAGCACTGGGGATCCAGCAGGCCAAGCCCCACACCACAAGCTCACAGTACAGGGGAGCAAACACAGTGGCCCTCAGGTGTTATTAGAGGCTCACTGGGGCTCTGTGGAGGGCAGAGGACAGCCCAGCGCTCCTGGGAAGCCATGACGTAGTGTTAAGTGTGTCCACCGGGAAGGAGCTTGCCAGGCAGGGCTAGCAAATGCACCCAGGGAGGAAGGCAAGAGGCCCCACCATGCTCAGAGAGTTGACTGGGCTCAAGATCAAGGAGTGAGGACGGGTGTGAGGATGCATTCTATATGCAGTCAGGACTCACTGCAGAATTCTGTGATTTTTTTTCCAATTTGCATTTTAGAAAAACTACTATGGTTGTAAGTGGAGAAGAGACTAGAGCAAAGTGAAGCTGCAGGTAGGAAGCCTGTGCCTCTGTCTGCTCCCTCAACCACCTCTGCCAACTGTGGGGAAGCTCCCTCTAAGAGGAGGAGAGTGCAAATTGCAGAAGCCCAGGTGACCTGGGAGAGATTAGCATTACAGGACCAGTATGTGGGTGGAGCTAGAAAGCACTCCTAATCTAAGCATTCTGGCACAATGACACACCACGGAAAAATGATTTTGCATATAGTTATTTGTAATTCACATATACCATCTATATCTTGGCAGCCTAGGCCTGAGTGGCACTGAAGGAACTAAGAGAAGGCTCATGCCTGGGACCCCACAGAGCCTTACGGAGCAGAGTGAAGATGAGCCAGGAGCAGACACACTGTAAGGGACAACAAGGTGGCCTGAGAGCAGAGGGTGGGTCTGTTTGCTCTTCAATATTTCCTCACCTCCTAGAAAACTGAGGAATCCACAGCAGACAGAATCGTTGTTTTGCAAATGCATAAGAAAGAATGCTTTTATCAGAAATAAAATGACTGTCCAGGAAAAGAAGAAAATGTCTTTATGCCATTACCCAGGATGGTAACTCTTCTCCTGTGCATACCTGAAAATGTCAGAAGTGCATTTCTACATTGACATTTTAATAGATTGTATGACAAACTGTACGTTATAGGAGCATTCTTGGAAAAGTCAAACAAGCCACATAATTTATAGTTTCCATTTTTACTGAATTTGTAATTCCAAGAAAATGGTTGGCTAGGAGGAGATTGGGAATCTGAATTCACATCAGATCCTAATGAAAACAAATCAATTTTAACTAAGTCAGCGAATAGGAGTTGTATTATTTAATTAGCAAATAATTTGAAAGAGTTCATTAGCTTCACAACAGGCACAATCAACACTAAGGTAAAGCAATTTATTGTCACAAAACTTTAGAATATTGGTCTTGCAAGTTCTTGGCCTCCATGACTGTGTTATTAAAACCTGAAAATCTTCCTTGCTTCTTCTAAAGATTTCGCATCCATGGGAGGCTTCCTTGGGCTGCCAGGCTGCAGAAACTTCTTCACCGTGGGCAGGTTGCTGATTCTGGTTTTCAGGGCCTGTAATTCATAAAGCACAGCCTCAGAGTGAAGCCAATGGCTGACACCACCATTAACACAACCCAGGGAATCTGAGCCCCTCCTGCAAAGACCAAGCAAGTCCGCTCCATCAGCACAAGCATGGAGGCAGAAACAGACACCCAGTGAGAAATGAAGATAAGAGGAAGAACATGTAGCTCACTTTATTTTCCCAAAAGGTGTCTTGAAGTTTTAATCAGTTCAGTCATCTCTATCTTTCTCCTTACACCAATCCTATAGATTAGTGACTCTTGTATAAGACAAGAAAAAATAATGTGCCTGTGAGTCAGATATCAACACAGATGAGTCTCTAAGCAGAAGTGAAAATATGGGGAAATTAGTTGGGAAGGGAATAGTTATAGAAATTATTAAAGACAACCAATGGGACCACCTTTTCTCAGTGAGAGATACAGTGTGGGGGGCCAGTGTGCTGGAGAGCTGTGCAGAGAGGAACACAATGTCAGACAGCAGGAGCCGGAGCCCAGGGAGGAAACCAGATGGAAAGGGCTCCGCTCAGACCGACTCAATGGGGGCACGTATGGGATAAAGGACATTACAGAGAACTCAGGAACAGAAACCACATTGAAATAGAGGGATGGGGAGAGATGCTGGGCCCTGGGTTCTTTCCATAATAAAGGGCAAAATACTCTTTGTGGGGTGGCATGCACCACAAATTTCCTTTCCATAACAAAAGTGTTTTCATTCCTCAAAATTGGAGCCTGGAAGCTCATTTTGGAGACCTTGGGGCACTGAAGGCCTGGAGAAGGCTGGGGTCAAAACTTGGTCAGTTGCAGGGCCCAGATACAAGATCCCAAGATGGGAGATATGGGGCTGCCTCTCTGGGCTGTGAAATGGGTCACCTTCAGCAGAGGGAAGCTGGAGATAAGACTGGAGTCAAGCTCCTCGACGTAGTAGAGAACTTCCACCAGATGAATGTCAGCCCGGCTCAGCTTGTTGCCAACAAGGTAGTCTTGTCCGTGGCTCTTTAAGACCTGGAGAATGGGAGGAATGAGATCAGGAACACATGCCCACCCAGGCTAGGACCCCTGCTTCTTTCAGAACCTCTCCACCCTGACTTTCCCTACCTCTGTTGCCTTACTGCATGGGTGAAGAAATCCAGAGCTTTCTCCACATTATCTGAATGAATAAGAGAGTAAGAAGTGTAACTCTACTCACTCCTCAGTTGTAGCTCAGGCTCCCATTTTCTCTTCTCAATCTACATCACCGTGGCATCTGCACCACCCACGCAGCTTGCTTCTTCCACATGGGCCAGGGGCTTAGCACCTGCCGCCATGTGTTCTGTCTGCCCCAAGCCCTACAGCGTGGAGCCCTCACATTCAGGACGTGGCTCTACATTCTGCTCTCTCCCTCTCCAATCTCCCTTGGGCAGCGACTCTACCTTCATGACAACACTCTTCCCCCAGGAGGAGACTATTTCAGAGTCCTCATTTCTCCTTCTCTGCTCTCCTCATTCCCTGCTCTATCTCCCTGGGATCTGTAGGAAACCTGGGTGAACCTGAATTCATCATCTTTCTTACAGCATCGACTCTCACTCCCAACTGGCACTATGTTATAATCTGCAAGCTGAAGCATTTCGAGGTGAACTGCACTGATGTCTGCAACTTACTATAAAATCCATTTTACAAAATCTTCCTCTGCATCCCACAATCACTCTCCTTTTAAAAAATACCCATCCCTGAAACACTACAGTATTCTCTGGTTGGGCAATTGGTCTCCTTGTCTTCCTGCATATGGTGCCAGAATGTTTTCTGATGGATCGCTTTCATCATGCCCCTGTTCAGTCAAAGTCCATGGGGTTCCATAGACTCAACAGCAACCTCCAGTGTGGTCCAGAGCCCACATTCTACTTATGAACATGAAATTTTGTTGAACAGGTAATTCCATGTTGGGGTCCAGTAAATTAAAATTTTACTGGAAAATCATAGCTTGGGTATAAGTGATACAATTGTTTCTCCAAGTCTATTTTCATTAAAATGCCTTGAGAGTCAGAGTGCTGCATTGGTGTTTAGGAAATCTCACTGAAAGTGAAGGTCAGTGCCCCAGGAATGCCCAGCCACTACTTTTCTACTGGCCTCTAAACTCAGTTCCCCAAAACACTGAACAGCTTCACTTACTTTTTCAAAGGCAGGGAAGTAGCGATTTTTTATTTTCTCTTTGATGGAGGCAAGTTTGGCATCTTTTTCCTCAGGTGGACATATGGGCAGAAGGAGGATCATTTCGCCCAAATCTGCTACACCTTCTATATACATATCAATCCTGAAAGACAGAAACAACCAAATGGTCAAATACCTTTTGCCTTAGATTTTATAGGTTTATAAAAACCTAAGGGAGTAGAGTATCAGGTGATGGCAAAATAATTCACCTCCAGTGAGTGCCTTTTATAGTCTAGTCATTATGCTCTGCGTTTTACAGGTATATTAACATTTGTCTCTTAAAACAACCTATCAAGGTAGATAGATCTCTAAATTTTGTTACACGCATGACCTAATACAGGTAAAAAGAGCATTGGTGGTCACAGTCATGAGAGAAATTGGTGGAATCACTGCCAGTACCCACTGATGCTGTGCCAAGATTTATCATCTCCATTGTGGTTTGTTCTGTGCATGAACTTAGTGTGAGTCAAATGGCCAAAGACCTGCTTCCTAAGTAATCCTAAGAGAGTCCCTGGCACAGCCATCTCAGCCATATTCCTCATCCTCTCTCATCATTTTACACCTCCCAGGGCTGCTTCTATGACCCATATTTGCAGTTCTTCCAATTACACCCATGAAAAACATTTCCACACCCTCTCCATGTGCTGTTGCCCAACTCTAGCCATGTGTGCCTTTCCTGAGACCCCACCTAAGAATCCCCTTCCATGGTGAAATTCTCTATACAGTTACAACCAGTGCAAACTTTTCTTCTTTTGTGTCAAACTGGAGTTTCACAATAGTTTTTAAAACAAGAGCTTTATTGATGCATATTCACATACTATAATTGCCACCTGTTATATTATACTACTGAGTGGTTTTTAGTGCACTCACAGAAATCTGTAAAAATTACCACAGTCTAGTTCCAGAATTATTTTTGTCACCCTGATAAGGACATCTGTACCATTAGCAGTATTCTTCATTTTTCTCCAAGCCCCACTCCTTTAGCCCCAGGCAACCACTAATCTACCCTACCTCTATGGATTTGAATATCTGGACATTTCATACAAAAAGAATCCTATAATATGTGGCCTTCTGTGTCTTCTTTTATGTAACATGTCTTATGGTTTAACTATCTTGTAGCATGGATTGATACTTCATTCCTTTTCATGACCAAATATCTTTCCATTGCATGGCTACAGCACATTTTTCTCCTCCATTTATTGATGGATGGATATTTGGGTTGTTTCCACTTTTTGAATTCTATGAATATTGTTATTTGCATTATTCATTTATGTAAAATATATAGTGTGGATGTATTTTCGATTGTTTGGGGGTATACCTGTTAGAGGAACTGCTGGGTCATTGGTAATACTATATTAAAGTTTTTGAGGAGCTGCCAGCAGTTTCATTCAGGATTTATTTGGAATCATGCAGTCTCATCACAACAGCAAGGAGACCCCTTGGCTTTGCTGGTATTGAATCAATCTGGCTGTTGCAGCCTTCTATTCATGTGTCAAGGTAACCCCAGCATCCCTGGTGCCAGCCTCTACTAACCCTGCTCAAGTATTCCAGTTGGTATAATTGGTTGGTAATTTATGTTCCTGGTCATCATTCTTGGAATTACTGGGACCTTAGATTCGGCTTCTTTGCAGCTTTCCCTCCCCAGTCCTTCATCTACAGACTCTCACATATTCTATGTCTGTCCTAAACTGTTGGCCAGAGTCCAGCCTCTGAAGTCCTGAGCACCTGGAATCATGATTCCCCATCCTCCTCAGTTCATGGTTCATCCGTGTTTGGAAATCACCATGAGGTGCTGGATCCATGGACTGCATCCTCTTCTAGAATCACCCTCGCCTGAACCCTCCCCATGTTCACTGTTCCCTCATCTCCATGGGACTCTGCAATACTGGACCTCGGCGTACACGCCCAAGGCCCAGCCTGCTGCTGGTCTTGATGCCGTGCCATGGTCCCACCCACTCAAGGAAGGACCTAAATCACTCTGTGTTCTCTGTGGATGGAAGAACAGAAAATATACCGTACAGGGCTCTCTCCTTTATGTCTTTCCCGTAGAGGTTGTATTTGCTGGCAATGTAGTTGAGAATGGCTCTGGTCTGCACCAGCTTCATCCCATCAATCTCAACCATTGGTACTTGCTGGAACATCAAATATCCATCTTTAGAAGGAAGAAAAAAAAGGAGAGTGAAGTGTCTATGAAACCCACCCTTTTGGGATGAAGAAAATGGTTGTGGAAATGACTAAATTTGTAAAATGAAAAAGAAATTATTGCCTGGTAAGATTTCACTTGAAACAAAAACTTTTTTTTTTTTTTTTTGGCAGAGTATCATTCTGTCACCCAGGCTGGAGTAGAGTGGCATGATCTTGGCTCACTGTAACCTCTGCCTCCCAGGTTCAAGCGATCCTCCTACCTCAGCCTCCCAATAGCTGGGATTACAGCCATGCACCACTGCACATGGCTAATTTTTGTATTTTTACAAGCGATAGGGTCTCACCATGTTGGCCAAAGTGGTCTCAAGTTCCTGAACTGAAATGATCTACCCGCCTCAGCCTCCCCAATTGGTATTACAGGTGTGAGCCACCGCACCCAGTCCAAACAACAGTTTTAAAAAGCTTCCTGTAGTTCTTCTTTTTCTTAAGAAGCTTCCTTTTACTTTTTATCCATTTATTTCATATATGTTTTTATTGCGCCTCCAGATACATAGTGGGACTCTTGAATTTTTTGTGTTGATTTATCTTCATGGATATTTTAGGAAGAGGTTGGGACAAGTTACAATAGGACTGGCGACAAGATGCAATTTAAAACAGGACATTCCCAGAGTAAGTCTCATGGTGTTTGTGACATTTAAGGCAGGTTCTGAGAGGTTTTTATGTAAGGGTCCCTTTCTATGCTCTTCAAAGTCTGCGATATTGCTACAGTGTTACCTTGTCCCCCCGCCTGCCCATGAAAGAAAAAACTCGAGACAGTGGCCACATCTATATATCCTCCTTTCGTCTAATGCATGTTCTTGCATGTGCTTGGTTGGGGAGGGCTGTATGGGATCCTGTGCTGATGACCACCACTCATTCACGGTGCCCGAAGCATGAAAACAAAGAAAGGGCTTCTCAGGGGCGGGAGATTGTTCCTCTAGCAAATACTCTGAGAGGTCTGGTCCTTTTAGCCTGGAGAGAGTTGCCAGACTTGATCAAGGAGCCACATCCCTTCCATTTTAACCACTTTCTCCCTCTGCACCATGTACAAATACCATGCCCCACACACATAGACATTGCCGGCTGCGCAAACCTCCCCATGTACCTTCTAGATACCCTCATAAGAGGAACTTAGAGATTGATCTTACCATTTCTTAACTTGTCCAAATCTTCTGCAGATTTTAGAAGTTTCTCTTCAAACTGGAATCAGAAACAGTAAATACGTTCTTGTTAGTTCACTCTATTATAGACTTGTGGCCTTGAATGGCCCCATCTGGTGCATCATTTGGAGAATATAAGATTTCTGAGTTTGGCAGGGTACACAGAGGGGGCTGGTCATGGCCATTTGGAAATTTAGACCTAATTCATTGAGAAAAGTGCATGGGTCACAGCACATAGCTGCTCAATCTTCTAGTTCACTTCACCTCCACCCTGATATGAATGTCTATGATGAGGTCATGTTTTGAGAGGTGACATCACTGGAGAGAAGGCACTGAGCAGCTCTCCTAGTTATGGTGTTGTCATATCTTAGGAAAGCCTGTGCCTCCAAGTGAGATCAGACCACAACTTGTGTGTCCCCAGCATGAGGCATGCCATGGGCTAATGGCCATCAAATATTCTGCCACCAAGGAGCCTCTGCTATAATTTATATCACCCTACTTCTCAGGAACCCTGCTAAGGGTGAAATAGGTTGCAGCTGTTGCACAGCTTTCACACTTGCAACTATAATTTTCTCTTCTGAAGTACGTGAGACACAATAGGGTAAAATTCTCAATTTAATAAAGGAATTAGAGTCCCACACTAACATTATTTTTAAGGAAAATCTCTGGTTTCTGATGTGGTTTTGTGGCACTGGGGAATGTTTGTGTGTTCTAGAAGCCTCCTCCCATCATTTAAACCACGTGTTTATTTCTCTGCATCCTCATAGACACGTAGGCTGCCCCAGGGCAGGGACTGTGTCTGTCTTCTTCACTATCTCCATGACCAAGTACAGAACCTGGAATTAATAAGTGCTCAAGCAAATAATTGCTGTGAATGTAGTCAATCTTTAATAGGTGGTTTGTTATAATCCACTCCCTTCCATCTCTCATTTGTAGTTTGCATTTTACCTCTAATTACAACCATTTTTTAATATTATGCATTTTTATTTTTTTATTGTGGAAATTATGAACATGAATAAATATAAACAGGAAAGCATAATGATTCTCCTTGTACTTCTCACCTAGAATCAATAATTATCAATCAAAACCAATATGGTTTCATCTATATGCCCACCTACTTCTCCTCTTGTAATAATTCCAAGAAAATCCCAGATCTATATGATTCATCCTTAAATACTTCAATGTGTTTTCCTAAAACACATAAACTATTCTAAAGATAACCATAGTACATTACCACACATGAAATATTAACAATAATTATTTCATGTCCTCAAATATTCAATCGATATTCATGTTTCTAGTTGTATAAATGCCATAAATTATTTTTTATAGTTTGTTTAAATTCTAATCCACTTAAGTTCTGCACTTTGTGATTAGTGTCTTAATTGTATTTTAATATGTTTGCTTTCAGATGAGAAGAAATTTTAAGAATTACTAGGTCAAATCTGTTCATCTTTTTCTTAATTATAGTCCATTTTTATTTAAGGCACAATGCTTCAGTAAGCAATCATCTCATAGTTTCTGTGGGAAAAGTATGTGATAACGCAATTTTAAACCCAACTTAAGGTGTCCTAACTCAGAACCTACCTCTACTCCAGCTGCAGCCAGGAGCCACCGGGTGGACTCCATTCTGCCCCGTGCATTGAAGTAGTGGAGTTTGGGCTTCTCTGCCATGATAGCAGTCTCCTGGAGGTTTCTCTAAGCCTGAATGAATGAATGAATGAATGAATAATTGAAATCATAGAATCAAAAATGTACTTTAGGATGTGTAGTTGAAAACCACCAACAATACTGAAGAAGAACCTGCCTTCTTCATGACTGGGTTGAAGGAGTTCCTGGAATGTTTTCTTGGCTCAAATTGTTACCCAGCAGTGGCCACCCTCAGATTCCAGCAAACCAGTCTCAAGTCTTCATTGGCTAACTGTGACTTTTCTTGGCAGCATAAGAGGTGAGAGTATGTGGTAATAATATATGTATAGGAGTTAATGGAAGAGGAAGAATTCAAGAACTAATATTTATTGAAAACTTCCTAGTGATCCTTCCTCAATGCTAGTCCCTTTCAATATTTTATATCTTTAACCCTTCTTATAGTCCCGTGAAATGATTGTTATCTCCATTTTTTAGTTAATGAAATGGAACGTCAGAGAAATACAATGTTCACAGTCACACTCCGGTTGGTGATGGACATGAATATCTACACCAAGGACTAAAATGAAGTCACGCCTGGAAGCCAGCTGGGTGAAGGCCCTGGGAACCCGTGAACTGGCCGTGAAACCAGAGGATGTCACTGACAGGGAGGACTGGCAGGGAGCTAAGTCACTCTTCAGCTCTTTGGCTGTGAGACTACATTGGATCAAAACCAGAAATTAGGCCTCAGACTTGGTTAACTGTAGCTAGAATATCCAAAATCTATCACAAGACAGAGAATGTTAATCCCTTGCAGCTTTTGGAATTCTGTATTCTAACTCTGTGGGGTGCATTTTGTTTTATAACCTCAAAGAAGAGATGTTGCTGCATTAATTTTGCAATATGGAAAGAGCTAGCATTTGTTCAACATCAGTTACACACTGGTCATTCTTCTAAACTTCTCTTTGTTTTATCCCACAAAAATCACCTAAGATGAATGCAGTTGTTATTCTCATTTTACATTTGAGGATACTGAGGTTTTTAAAGTAACTTGCTCGGAGTAAATGATGGATCTGGGATGCAGACTCATTGCTATTAAAAATGAAGGACTGAGTCTTATTTTCTATGTTAGTGTTTCTCAAATATGCATGGTAATCTTTCAGCAGATTGTGAAAGCCCATTACTTTAAAAAATAAAATAGAAAAGAATAGAAAATATCAGTGAGCATGACATGTTGAAGGGTAAGTAATGTTTCATGAGATGTTAGTTTCAGTTATTTGTATATTGTGTGTACGGATATTTGCATGTGTGCATGCTCACTTGGTCATTGTACATGGTTAGAGATAAATTGACTGGGCTCATCAATGAAGTTTGATAGCCCTTGCTCTATCCCAGGCTGTTTGGGAGGTGGAACATAGCAGAGTATCAGAGAATGAAAACCAGCAGCTGCAGGGACAGATGCAACTAATTGTATGATGAATGCGAATGGAAGGACACAGGACTCATTGAAGGCAGGAGTTCCGGTGTCAGGACTTAGGAACAGTTGCATTCTCTCTCCAAACCCCCAGCTCTGTCATTAAACATTAAGATTCTTCTTGCAAAGTTTTGTGGTTGTTGAGTGAGGAACAAAAATATATTTGCCTTTAACAACTAATGTATTTATTTATTTATTATTAATTTTGAAATGGAGTTTCACTGTTTTAGCCCAGGCTGCAGTGCAATGGCACGATCTTGGCTCACTGCAACCTCAGCTTCCCAGGTTCTAGTGATTCTCCTCCCTCAGCCTCCTGAGTAGCTGAGATTACAGGCACGCGCGATCACACCCGGGTAATTTTGTATTTTTAGTGGAGACAGGGTTTCAGCATGTTATCCAGTCTGGTCTTGAATGCCTGACCTCAGGTGATCCACTCACCTGTGTTGGCCTCCCAAAGTGCTGGGATTACAGGAGTGAGCCACCGCACCCAGCCTCAACTAATGTATTTCTAAAAAGGTATGTATGACTAAAATTAGGCATCAAAATCTTTTAAATGTCTCATTTTAAAATATGGGAGTCAATAATTAACCTTTGGAAAGTAAAGAATTCTTTGAAATCATACTGAATCAACTCACCTGTTTTGTAATGAGATATTTTGATATCGTACTTTCTATGATAACTCCAGGAGTAATTTAAAGTAACTTGGGAAATGGAAATAGCATAATTCGGCAGAATGAAAGAGAGAGTGAAGTTCACATGAAAGGGTGGGGTGTGCTTGTTTAATTGTTATGGACTAGAGTTCACAGTGTCGTAATTCCAATCCCCAAACAAAACTCTCTTAGCCATTGATTGAGGATCATGTTTCAAAAGGAAGTGAAATTTTATCTTACGTAATATTTTATCACAACACTCTTGCCGATAACTAACATATCACTTTCTCTATGTGAGATTTCCAAGGGTCAGGCTAAGACTGAGACATAGGTTACCATTGAGCTTTGTTGGATCAACAGAAAATGAGAACCAGAGAGCTCAAGGATTTGCCATGGGTCACACACACATGCTCCTCATTCATAGTCAATATCTAGGGAGTGTGTCTACCTTCTGCAACAACCCTGGGAAATGGCTCCTATTATCCGAATTAAAGATGGGCACACCGAGTTTCAGAGAGCTAAAGCACCTGTCTCATGCTGCACACTTGGTAAGTGTTGGGTCAGCCTGAACTTCTGATTGCAGGTCCAGAGCTTTTCCACTCCACCTCGTAACCTGGCTCTCAGCTCCTGTCTGAGAAGTTGTTTTATATTTTCCTATTCAATGTATATTAGCCAAATAAATGTTGGAAGGAGAGGGCAAGAGGGGAACATCTAATTCCTGAGTTCCTCCTGTTAGCAACTTTTCAGGGGCTTGCTTGGAAGAAAAAATTAATAAAAGTGTGCCTTTCTCTGATTTGACAACCTAAAAACCAGAGTGAGTTGAGGACTAGTATAACTGCATTTACATCAATTAAAAAATGGGCTTGTTTTGAAAGGAATGCAAACTCTCATAATTCCAGGAGTAAATTAAAGGAGTTACATTTACATCTCTGAGGTGGTTCCAATGACACTGTTTCTTATCAGAGAGAAGGGAGAATGAGATAAACCGTGACTCCTTCCATTATGAGATTCATAAATGCAGTAGGTTGTTTAATCTCTGAGCCGCAATTTTCTCTTCTTAGAATAGAGATAGTTATTTCTACTTCTGAGGGTTGTTGAGAAAGTTAAATGAGATAATGTACAAAAAATTCATAGTAGGAACACAGCAATGGGTGTTTGCTCTTGTCCCAGTGCTTGGAAGATGGGCAAGTCTCTGGACACATTGAGTGGCCCATGGATCTTCTTTCTTTGATCTATCTATCCATCAGTTATTATACCTACCAACAGTCTATGTATATGTATCTATTTATAATCTCTGTCTACCCATTCATGTATGTATTATTTTATCTATCAATCGTTCTATGTATCTATCTCTCTGTAGCCTGTCTGTTCATCATCTATTATCTATCTTGTATCCATTTCTCTGGTTCTCTATATTTTGTCCATAGAACTCTAGTAGGAATAAGATTTTATATGAATCCAGACATATCAAATCTGTCATATGGTGGCTGTCTGCTTCTATCTCTCTTTCCTTTTTAGCTCCTGTACAGAGCTTATTGATATTCACTAATCAGTCCACCTGGATTAACAGGAAATTTTCAGTGAATGTCCAAGCAGTGGGGCACATCGGTAACACAGCCTTGCTTAGCCCCATGAGGTCATGTAATCCCATGGTTCTCAACCAGGGGGATTTTGCTCCTCTGCTCCAGAGGACATTGAGCAAGGTCTAGAGACATTTTGGGTTGTCACATCTGCCGGGAGGGAGAGGGGGCTACAAGTCAGATAGGTAGAGGGCAGGGACGCTTAGAAACATCCTAGAGTGGGCAGGACAGATCTCCATTCAAAGAATTACACAACAGTTAGAACCTCTTTCTTAGCTATCCTCTAGATTGGTTATGAGTTGGTAGAACCCCAGAGACAGAATATGACTTGTCTTTGAGCTAATTAGTGGCAAAGGCTCAACTAGAATCCACTTGTCCTGACATTCAAACTAATTTATTCTAATTATAATAAGCCTCAGTTTTGTATTTTCGCAGCCAATATAGAATTACAGTGTCACGATTTACAATTGTGTGTTGACTACTTACACAGAGAAATAAATTTTCGCAAACATTGCCACTTCTTCCAGCACTGATTATTCTCAGATTGTTTAAAATGCTACCATTTCTTTTTTCTCCTCATGTCATTGTTTCCCATACCATTAAATGCTGGTTTTCTAAATTCTTCATTTTTACATTTCTGTAAAGATGTATCCAACAGAAAAGAAATAAACAATTCTTGAACTGTCACCCAAACACACCAAGATGGCATGATATGAGTAAAACCAGACTTTTCCTTGTGCTAAGGACACATATTAGCATATTTTTCTAGGAGGCTAGAGAGGAGGGTGTGAGGCAACGTAGAGAGATTTATAAGATCAGTACTTACTTTGTTAAACGCTGTCACCGTCCTGGCTTGACAACTGAATTCCAGGTCCTAATGTATTTATAAGCTCTTTGTGCCTTTCAATAGTTCCCTCCCACTGAAGGAGAAAGGTCAAGTTAGGGAAAAGCCACTCCCACACATTTCATGGCCAAGGGGCCACCTACTGGACTCTAAGACATGAGGCAAGTGATCTGCCTATCAGAAGAAACTGGTTAATATGTTCCTTTTCAAGGTCGGCAATTAAAGTTTAAACAATACATTTCACCTAGATTTTGCTCTCTTTTCGAGTCAGCAGAAACTGGTTTTTTAAAGATGCTTTTTTTCATGAGTTGGACGCAAAGACTAGGGCAACTGAAAAATCTCTATTGTGAGCATAGCTGGGAGGGGATGTCTGTGAAGGGCAAGCTGATGCCGCCCTTTTCTTACTGGGTTGCCAAATAAAATCTAGGACATCCATGTAAATGTGAATTTCAGGCAAATGATCAATAATTTTTTAGTTATAGCTATGTTCCAAATACGGTATGAAACCAGATTATACTGAAATATTATTTATTGTTTATCTGAAATTCACATTTAGGTGGGTATCCTGTATTTTCTCTGCCAAATCTGGGAACCCTATTTGCATATGCTATCCTCTTTGCGTCACATTGCCCATAATATAACAAATCTGAAAGTATCCATCACCTGGATTCATCAATTGCAAATAATATTTCTTCATCTATACCACCTAGGGGGTTATGTCAGCCCCCAAGAAAGATAGGTCCATATAGAAATCCCTAGATCCTGTGAACTTGATCTTATTTGGAAAAAGGCTCTTTGCAGATGTAATGAAGTAAAAGAACTTGAGATGAGATCATCTTGGTATATCTGGATAGGTCCCAAATCCAATGACAATTGTCCTCACAGCAGAGAGAAGACACAACACACAGGGGGTGAGGTGCTGGAACACAGAGGCAGAAATTAGAGTGATGTGGTCACGATCCGTGAAAGTCCAGAAAGGCCAAGAGCCCCCAGAAGCTAGAAGACGCAGGGAAGGATTCCTGGAAATCACTCCTAATTCAAGCACGCTGGCACAATGACACACCAGGGAAAAATAATTTTACATATAGTTACTTATATGTAATTCGCATATACCATCTGTATCTTGGCAGCCCAGGCCTGAGTAGCACTGAAGGAACTGAGGGAAGTCTCATGCCCGGGGCCCCACAGAGCCTTAAGGAGCAGAGTGAGGATGAGCCAGGAGCACACGCACTGTAAGGGACAACAAGGTGGCCTTAGAGCAGAGGGTGGGTCTGTTTGCTCTTCAATATTTCCTCCCCTCCTAGAAAACTGAGGAATCCACAGCAGACAGAATGGTTGTTTGAAAATACATAAGAAAAAGTTTTTTCATCAGAAATAAAATGGATGTCAAGGAAAAAAAGAAAATTTCATTTTGCCATTCCCCAGAATGATAACTGTTTTCTTGTGCAGAATGTCAGAAGTAAATTTCTGTACCTGACTTTTTGATAGGCCATTTGACAAATGTTGCAGGACAATTCTTGAAAAAGTCAAACAAACCACATAGTCTACATTTTACTTTTTTACTAAATTTTTAATTCCAAGAAAATTTATGGGGAGTTTGGAAATCTGATTTCATATCAGATACTAATGAAAAGAAATCAATTTTAACTAAATCTGGTCATAGGCGTTTTACTACGTAATTAGCATATAATTTTTAAAAAGTTTATTAACTTCACAATAGCCACAACCAACATTTAGATAAAGCAATTTATTGTTGCAAAACTTTAGAATATTGGTATTGCATGTTCTTGGCATCCATGCCTGCTTTATCAAACCTTGAAAATCTTCGTTGCTTCTTCTAAACCTTTCGCATCTATGGGAAGATTCCTCAGGCTGCCAGGCTGCAAAAACTTCTTCACTATGGGGAGTTTGCTGATTCTGATTTTCAGGGCCTGCAATGCACAAAGCACAGCCTCAGAGTGAAGCCAAGGGCTGACATCACCATTAACACAACCCGGGGAATATGCGCCCCTCCTGCACAAAGACCAACTGAGTTCCCTCTATCAGCACCAGTAGGGAGGCAGAAAGAGACCCTAAGTGAGAAATTAAGATAAGAGGAAGAACATGCAGCTCACTAGCATTTTCCCAAACAATGTCTTTAAGACTTAATTCAGTTCAGTCTTCCTAGCCTCTTTCTTACACATGAATCTTGTAGATTCACGGCTCTTGTAGAAGATGAGAAAGAACAATGTGCCTGTGAGATATCAGCACAGATCAGTCTCTAAGCAGAAGTGAAGATATGGGAAAATTGAGTTAGAAATGAAAATAGAAAATGTTAAAGACAAACCATGGGGCCACTTTTTCCCATAGAGAGATATAGCTTTGGGTGGCAGCGTGATGGGAGAGCTGCGCACAAGGAACTCAGTTATCTGACAGCAGGAGCCAGAGCATAAGGAAGGAACCAGATGGAAAGGGCCCTGCTCAGACACACTTGGTGTGGGAAGATAAGGGCATATTGGGATAAACGGCATCACAGAGAACTCAGGAACAGAAACCACAGTGAAGTAGAGGGATGAAGAGAGATGCTGGGCCCTGGGTCCTTGGCATTATAAAAAGCAAAGTATTCTTGGAGTAGCATGCACATCAAATTTCCTTGGCATAACAAGAAGGCATTTCTATGCCTCAGAATCAGGACCTGGAAGCTCATTTTGGAGACCTTGGGGGCCCTGAAGACCTGGAGAAGGCTGGGGTCAGAATGTGGCCAGTTCAAGGGCCCAGATACTAGATCTCAAGATGGGAGATGAGGAGCTGCCTCTTGAGGACTGGGAAATGGGTCACCTTCACCAGAGGGAAGTTGGAGATGAGGCTGGAGTCAAGCTCTTCCACGTGGTAGAGAAGTTCGACCAGGTGAATGTCAGCCCGGCTCAGCTTGTTGCCAATGAGGTAGTCTCATTCATGGCTCTTCAACACCTGGAGAGTCGGAGGAATCAGATCAGGAACACATGTGCAGTGAGGCTGGGGCCTCTGCTTCTCCTTGAGTTTGTCCAGCCTGACTCTCCCTCTCCCACCTCTGCTTCCTTACTGGGCAGGTGCAAAGATCCAGACCTTTCTCCATGTTACCTGATTCAGTGAGACAGTAAGAAGCGTGGCTCTGCTCACTCCTTGTTTGGATCCCAGGCTCCCATTTTCTCCTCTCATTCCACATCACTGTGGCATCCACAGCACCCACCCAGCTTGCATCTTCCACATGGGCCAGGGGCTTATCCCCTGCTGCAGCATGTCCTGTCTGCCCCAGGCCCTACAGTGTGCAGCCCTGATGTTCAGCGGCTCTACACACTCTCTCTCTCCAGTCTCTCTTGGGCAGCAACTCCACCTTCATGACAGCACTCTTCTCCCAGGAGTAGACTATTTCAGAATCCTCATTTCCTGCTCTGGGATCTGAAATAAGCCCGGGTGAACTTTAATTCATCCTCTTTCTTTCAATGGTGGTTCTTACTGCTTTGACTATGTTATAATCTGCATGCCACTGTGTCCTGGGGTGAACTGCAAAGATGTCTGCAACTTACTTTGAAATGCAAAAATAATAATAATAATAATAATAATAATGTGTTTGAGTGAGGCAAACAGGGGTGGAGTGACTGACATGTGATAAATCAAAGATAAAAGGTTAACTTTGGGCCGGGTGCGGTGGCTCACGCTTGTAATCCCAGCACTTTGGGAGGCTGAGGCAGGCGGATCACGAGGTCAGGAGATCGAGACCACGGTGAAACCCCGCCTCTACTAAAAATAATACAAAAAAAAGTTAGCCGGGCGTGGTGGCGGGCGCCTATAGTCCCAGCTACTCGGAGAGGCTGAGGCAGGAGAATGGCGTGAACCCGGGAGGCGGAGCTTGCAGTGAGCCGAGATCGCGCCACTGCACTCCAGCCTGGGCCTGGGTGACAGAGTGAGACTCCCGTCTCAAAAAAAAAAAGGTTAACTTTGCTCTTTAGATCCTTGGTGTATATATGTTCATAAAACATTTCTTTGGACTCCACTAGATCTATACATTTTTAATAATAAAATTTTTGAGTGATATATGATATTTATTAAAATATCTCAGGACACTGACATCATAAATAATAAAAAGAGAAAACATATGGCAACATTGATTTAAGATAATATTTTGACAATACATTTTCACACTATGTATCCATACAAACGTATGGATAATTACTTGGTACACAAACAAAACAACTTCAATGTTATATTGTAATATACATTGTTCAAATGCACATATCACAGGCTATTTGGTAGAACTGGTAGAATTCTTATTCACAGTCTATTTTTATACCATGCCTTGAGAGTCAGGTGCTCCATTAACATCAAGGAAAGCTTTTTGGAAGTGAAGGTCAATGCCCCAAAAATACACAGGCACTATTTTATTTTTCTGTTGTCTTGTGTTATGGACTGAATGTTTATGTTTCCCAAAAATTCATATGTTGAGATCCTGACCCTCAAATCTTTAGAAGAGATTCCTAAAAAATATATTCTTTCCAGCCATTAGTAGGTGGGGGTTTCAGGAGATGATCAAGTCCTGGGGGTGGAGCTCTCATGAATGACATTAGTCCCCTTATAAAAGGGATCTTAGAGAACTCCCTTGGCATGTTTGCCATGTGAGGACACAGCCAGAGATTGGCTGTCTATGAACCAAAGAACAGGTGCTCCCCAGATATGAAATCTGCTGGCACATTGATCTTGTACTTCCCAGCCTGCAGAGCTGTGAAATAGAAACTTCTGTTCTTTAAACTACCCAGTCTATGGTATTTTATTATAGCAGCCAAACTGCTAAGAAACCCTCTAAACTCTTAGTGCCCTTATAGACTAAACAGCTTCTATCATGACCCTTACAACAGTCAGTCAAATACACCAGCATTTGGTCAATAACTGCCAGCTTCCCTAATTTTTGCCTCTATTTTCACTTTATGACCAACCACAGAAAGCAAAATATGGATCTCTGACTAATCCCATAGAAATCCACACTTCTAGTTAGCCAGCTTATAGCATCCCTAGGCCAGCAACCTGCAATCAGGGCGTAACTTTTTCTTCCATGAATCTCTCAGACTTTCCTGCCTACCCCTGAATCTCTGACAAATGCAAGAGATGGTGGCTGACTTCCTTTCTATAGCAAGCTCTGTATAAATAACCTTTTGCTTATTCTCATTTGGATTGTCTTCACTTCCACAGTTTTTCTGGAAGTTGCAACAAGACATGATCTATGTTGCCCGTTGCCATGGACCGCAGCCGTCAACCAGGTGCAGTATCCACAAAGGCTCCTTGTGCCTTGTGGCAAGTCCGCACCTGGCCTGAACTCTTTTCTCTTTGCATTGAGCTCTTTCACTTTTTATTCTCAGGTTGGTCCTTGGTTTTGGTATTGGTTCTCATCTGCTTAGCATCCTTTGTAGAATCAGGACTTTCTTTTCATTTCTTTTGTAGTCTTTTGTGTTACTTTTTTTGTCGTGCGATCTAAAGGTGTTGTTTGTCATAAAAGAAGCAGCATAAGAGCAGAGGCCCAGAAGCCTGTTTTTCAAGATAGCTTCACAATACATTGTTTGAGGTTCTCACTGGACCTCTTTTCATTTGTCAAACTTTGCTGTGAGTCACCCCTAAAACCGAATGAACTTCTTCTCTCTTGATTTTTGGTTCTTGTTGTTCTGCAAACTTGGCAGTGATCCAGACAGAAACATCACAGTTTCCACTTGGGGCAGAGTACTGACTGTGACTTTAGATTTACTTTATCCTTGTTAAGTGGTAATCCATATAACTGACTGAATAATTCTCTATTGTAGTTTTGAGGCTTAAATCATGTAGCCACTAAAAAGCTGAAGAAATGCCTAGGGCAAGATCTGGGGAAGGGGCATGCAGCTTCCATGCCTTCCCTGGACAGGCCACCCTCCAAGAAGCTCCATGTGTTCAGCTATCCAGAAGCTCCCAGGTACAGTTTCAAAGACAGGAAAATAATGGCCTATTGTTCCCTCTTTGATCAGGGCAATCTTTGTATCTTTTTCCTCAGGTGAATGCAATGAGTAATGAAGAAGCTTTTCACTCAAACCTGCCCTACCTTCTATATACATATCTACCCCGTAAGACAAAAATAACCAAACTGCTAAGTGCCTTCTGCCTTAGATTTTATGTTTAAACACTTGAGACAGTGGAGCATTAGGTGACAGGAAAGTAATTCAGCTCCATTGGGTGACTTTTATATGCCAGTCGTTAGGCTATGATTTGTGTATTTACATTTATTTCTCAGAACACTCTACTGTGGTAGATCTATATCTAAAATGTTTGTTATACACGAAACCAAATACAGGTACAAGAAACATCAGTGACCTGTCCAGCGTCACAGTCATGAGAGAAATTAGTGGAATCACTGCAAGTAACCACTGATGCTACAAATAGGGTTTGCTCACTCTGATGTGGTTTGTTCTACACATAAGCTTAGCATGATTCGTATGGCTAAAGACCTGCCATTTACATAATCCCAAGACAGCCTCCCCAGCACAGCCATCTAGAACGTGTCCGTTTTCCTCTATCATCATACTACACATCCCAGGTTCACTTTTATGCCCAATATTAGAAGTTCTTAAAAAAGAAAAAAATAAAATAAATAAAGGAAAAACTAGGAAATAAGATATACCTTTAAAAGATATCCCTAAAAAATGTATTTTTTCAAGCAAGCTAGTAATTTTCAAAAAAAAAAAAGCTCTCTCAATTTTTTTCCATAAAACATTGTTCCATTACCTTCTCCATATGATGTTGGCCAATTCTAGTCATGAGTGTTTCAAGACCTCACCTAATATTCCCATGGTAACATGGGAAAATTGTTTACATGGTAAAATTGGTAAACATGGTAAAATTATTCATACAGTTAAAGCCAGTGCATATCATAGGACATTTTCTTTCTTCACATTTCAAACTGTGTTTCCTACAAAACTTCTATTTTGTTTGTTTGGTTGGTTTTTTTTTTTTTTTTTTTTGAGACAGAGCCTTGCTCTGTCACCAGGCTGGACTGCAATGGGGCAATCACTGCAACCTCTGCTTCCTGGGTTCGGGTGATTCTCCTGCCTCAGCCTCCTGAGTAGCTGGGACCTTAGGTACACGCCACCACGCCCAGCTAATTTTTGTATTTTTAGTAGAGACTGGGTTTCACCATGATAGCCAGGAGGGTCTTGATCTCTTGACCTCGTGATCCACCCACCTCGGCCTCCCAAAGTGCTGGGATTACAGGCATGAGCCACCGTGCCTGGCCCTGTATTTTATTTTTCTTTGTGACAGAGTCTTGCTCTGTCACCCAGGCTGGAGTGCAGTGGTGCGATCCTGGCTCACTGCAACCTCTGCCTCCCATATTCAATCGATTCTCCTGCCTCAGCCTCCCGAGTAGCTGGGATTACAGACACTCGCCACTACGCCTGGGTAATTTTTGTATTTTGAGTAGAGATGGGGTTTCGCCATGTTGGCCAGGCTGGTCTTGAACTCCCAACCTCAGGTGATCTGCCTGCCTCGGCCTCCCAAAGTGCTGGGATTACAGGCGTGAGCCACCGTACCTGGCGAATACTTTTAAATAACAGCTTTATTGACATGTATTCACATACCATAATTGCCACCCCTTAACAGAATATTATTCAGTAATTTTTAGTACATTTACAGAATTCTGCAAATACTATCTCTGTCTAATTCCAGAACATTTTTATCACCTGGGAAAGCAGTAGCGCATGCTTTGGCAGCCATTCCCCATTGCCCCCTTTCTCCAGCCCCTGTCAACAACTGATTTTCTTTCTGGACTCAAGTGGTCTGGATGGTTCATACGAAAGAATTCATGTCACATGTGGCCTTTGGTGTCTGGTTTCTCTTACAGCACAGGTTTTCAAGGCTCACCCATGTTGTAGCATTCATCAGTACTTCATCCCTTTTCATAGTCCAAGAATATTCCATTGTCTGCTACAGCACATCTTGTTCCTCCATTCATCCATGGTGGACATTTGGGTTGTTTCCACCTTTTGCATATCATGAATAATTCTCCTATGAACATTTCTGTGCATGGATTAGTGAGGCTGTGTTTTCCTTTCTCCTGGTTGTAGACCTGGTAGTGGAATTGCTAGGTCATTGGTAGCTCTATATTGGACTTTTCAAACAACTGCCAGCAAAGGAGGAGACCCCTCCTCCTAGCTTTGCTGATGTGAAATCAGTCTGGCTGCTTAGGTCTGTATCAAATGCTTCACTTTAGGTAAGTGTAGTATCTTGGGCACCAGCCTCTCAAACCTTAGTCAAGTTGACCAGTTCATACAACTGGCTGGAAACTTACGTTCCTGGTCATGATTCTTGGAATTACTGCAATCTGAGATTCAACTCCTCTGCAGCATTCTCTCCCCAGGCCTTCATCTACAGACTCTCAAACATTCTATGCCTTGTCCTAAGCTGTTGGCTGGAGTCCAGCCTCTGAAGTCCTGAGCACCTGCAATCATGATTCCCCATCATCCTGAGTTCATGGTTCATCAGCGTTTGGAAACCCCTGTCAGGGTGCTGGATCCATAGGCTGCATTGTCTTCTAGAATCACACTCGCCTGAACCCTCCCCATATTCACTGTTTTCTCATCTCCATGGGACTCTGCAATACTGGACACCAACATATATGCCCAAGGCCCAGCCTGCTGCTAGTCGTGATGCTCCTTCCACGGTCCCGCCCACTCACAGAAGGACCTAAATCACTCTGTGTTCTCTGTTGATTGAAGAACAGAAAATATACTATATGGGGCTCTCTCCTTTATGTCTTTCCCACAGAGGTTGTATTTGCTGGCAATGTAGTTGAGAATGGCTTTGGTCTGTCCCAGCTTCATCCCATCAATCTCAACCATTGGCACTTGCTGGAACAACAAACTCCGATCTTTAGAAAATAGAAGGAAAAGAAGGCAGAGTGAAATTTCTATGAATTCCACCCTTTCAGGATGAAAAAGTGGTTGTGGAAATGACTAAATGTATAAAATGAAAAAAAAATTGCCTGGCAACTGTTTAAATTAAATAGGAATTTGTTTTTAGCTTCTGGAAGTGCTTTTTCTTATCAAGCTTTCTTTTACTTTTTATACTGTTACTTCATTTATCTTTTTATTCCCCATCCAGCTACAAAATAGGTCGCTTTTATTGTCTGTGTTGATTTATCTTCATGATATCTTAGGAAGAAGTTGGGAGAGACTGCAACAGGCCACCAACCAGATGCCATTTAACATGGGAATTTCTCAATGTAAGTTTCATGCTGTTGAAGACATTAAACACAGTTCTGAGAGAAGCTTCTATGTAGGCTCTTTGTGTGCTCTTCAATACACCCATTAGACAGTGTGTGCAGGGCAGGCTCTGTGTTTCTTACCCCATGACTTCTACCCTGGCTCATGTCCCTCCTCACCGTCTGACCTGGACTTCCAACCAATTCAAAACTGTCTTGTTATCTAAGCAGACAATATTGCAAAGATATCACCTTGTCAAACTTAGAAACAATTCAAAATGGACCTATTTCAACTCCTTTTGCCTAAAACATGTCCTTGCGTGTTTTTGGATGGGGTGGGCTATATGAGATCCTGAGCTGATGACCACAGCTCACTCATGGTGCCAAAAGCAGGAAAACAAGAAAAGGGATCCTCAGGGTGCTAGAGATGGGTCTCCAGCAAATACAAAAGAAGTCTGGCCCTTTTTAGCCTGGAAAGAGTTGCCAGACCTGCTCTAGGAGCCCATCGTTTCCATTTTATGATTTTCTCCCTCTCCGCCATCACCAACTACAATCCTACACACATGTAAGCATTGCTGGCTGTTCAAACCTCCCTGTGTACCTTCTACTAGATAACCTCCTCAGAGGCACTTAGAGACTTGATCTTACTATTTCTTAACTTTTCCAAATCTTTTGCAGATTCCAGAAATTTCTCTTCAAACTGGAAGCAGAAACAGTAAATGGGCTGTTATTAATTCATTCCATAGCATTGTAGACTTTTAACCTTGAATGGCTTCTGTCTGGTACATAATTTGGAAAATATAAGATTTCTGAGCTTGGCAGAGCACACAGAGGAGGCTGGTGGTGGCCATTTTGAAATTTACACTAGATCATCAAGAAAAGGGCATGGATCACAGCACATAGTTGCTCGATCTTCTAGTTCACTTTACTTCCACCTTGATCACTCCCATGTCCATGATTAGGTCATGATTTGACAGGGGATGTCACTGCAGTTAAAAGATCATGCAGTTCTTCTAATTATGATGTTGTCATATCTTAGGAAAGTGTATGTCTCTGAGTGAGATCAGACCACAACCTTTGTGTCCCCAGCATGGGTATGCCATGGGCCAATGGCCACCAAAGATTCTGCCACCAAGGGCCCTCTGCTATAATTTACATAGCTCAGTTTGTAGGAGCCCTGCTAAGGTTGAAATACGTCATAGCTGTTGCACAGTTATAACTCTTGCAATTATAATTTTCCCTCCTGGAGTATATGGGACACAATAGAATAGAATTCTCAATTTCAGGAAGGAATTAAAGTCCCCACAGTAACATTATTTTTAATGAAAATCTCTGGCTTGTGACATGGTTGTGTGGGTTTAATATCACTGTTGTCATGTCCTGGCTTCTTGACTTTGGACACATTGTTAAATCTCTCTGTGTCTCAGTATCCTAACCTATGAAATGGGTATAATTATGGTACCTATGTTATAGGTTGGTATGAAGATTAAATTACAAAGTCATGCAAAGCACTCAGAAAACTAGCAAGTGTATAAGTGCTCATGAAACATACACTATTAGGATTCTGAGGTATGGCTGCTATTTCATATTTTCCTTAAAAAAATTAAATCAATCTAATATTGATGAAAATATACTCCATTGCTGATCTATATTAGTGATTTAAACTTTGAAATAAATCACACCTTGTCCTGAGAGTAGTCACTTTGGTTGGAATGGCAGCCAGCAATGAGGCCGTCTCAATCTGATCAGAAGCTCTGAGTGGATGCAGGTATTTAATACAAATATGAAAACCAGTTATTGCATAACAATGCAGTTGACTTAATAGGCAGAATCTATAAAAATAAAAGTCAAAGTAGACACTTATCAAGATTACCTGTATTTCACTGTTGATATGATCTGGTACCAATCTTGGCTCTGCCTCAAAATAGCTGTGTGATCTGGGAATCATCACTTAACATCTTCAAGCCTTAGTTTCCTCATCCGCAAAATGGGGATACAACATTTTCTTAAACAGAATATTGCAATATTTTCAAAATGCATGATACGGGGCCTGACCTGCATGCATCAACATCAAGTAATAAATGGTAGTTGTGTTTGCAGTGGTTACTTATAGTTTAATGGAGTTGTTTACAGTGAAAGTTCAGGAATTTGGGGGTTTCTAGCTTGCTCCATGCAACAGAGTTTGTTGTGGGTCTATGATCACACAGGACCAGGATCTAGAGGTCATGGGGGGTGTGTGCCAGCAATTAATAAAGCGTCCAATTCAGGACAAACCTAAGGAACGGTGGGTGGTCCTGGCAGGAGGGTGACCGAGGTGGGGTGGGATTGGCAAGTGGGACGTGCTTGTGAGGCTGAGGACTGGGTTGTGATCATCAGCCTTAGGGCACTGAGACCCCAGAAGTCTGAGTACGGTCTGCAGTCAGCCCTGCCCCCACCTTCATTCAGGCTGGATGGAGACCAGGGAGCCTGGGTTCCTCCCAGCCTTGCCCCTGCCTCCCTCCTGCTGAACTCTTCCTACCCAGGCTCTGAACACATCCCTGAGCTGTAGAGCTGATGTCTGGGTGACAGGGTGTTCATTTGTACAAAGAAAACAACCTGGAATGGCAGTGTTTGGATTTCTTGTGTGCTTATTTCTTCATAGGATTGAGAAAGGGTGAGGCTAAAGTCCCAGGCCCTCGTGAAGCAATGAAGAAAGTGCCGTCCCAAGGTTCAGGTCCACACGGCGCCATGAGGCTGAACGGGCACGCTAGAAGTTCCCTTCACAGGATGCCACCTCACCTGAAACCCTCCTTTTCAGCTGCCACCCGAGGGACAAGATCTCCTGAGTCTGTCCATGAGTTACCCCGAGGAAAACCCTCAGGCAGTCGCTGAGGGACTCTGTTCTGGACTTGGAAGTGTTTTTCTCAGGGACACCTCTAGACGGCAGCACTTAGCGGAGTCCCACAGACACCTCCCAGCATTTCCTGCTCAAACACTGGAAGGATGACCTGGTAACTCTGGGGAATGCTTGGGTGTTCTCCTGGAAGCTCCTGATTTTAATCACCTGTTTACTTGTCTCCATTCTTATAGGTATGTAGGCTACTCAAGAGCAGGAACTGAGTCTGTCTTGTTCACTGTCTACCATCAGAATCTCACACAGCACCTGGCACTTAGTAGGTGCACAACAAAATAATCATTGAATTAATATACTCAGTCTTTAACAGGTTATTTGTTATAATCCACTGTCTTCCACCTCTCATGTGTGGTATGCATTTTAACTTTACGTTCACTTCCTGATACACATTTTATCCCCTTATTATATAAATTTCTAACATGTATAAAAATAACACAAAAGTATCACGACCTTCCTTGTATTTCCTCTCATAGAATCAGTAACTACCAATGTTATTGAAAAGAGTCAAACTGTAAAATATTTGAAGATTTATTCTGAGCCAAATATGAGTATCCAGTGCCTGAGATACAGCCCTCAGGAGATTCTGAGACCGTGTGGTCAAGGTGGTGAGGGTACAGCTTAATTTTACACATTTTCAGGAGACATGAGACATCAATCATATATATAGATGTACATTGGTTTGGTATGGAAAGGGGGGAAACTGGAAGTATGGGTTTCCAGGTTGTGTGTAGATGTAAAATTTGTCTGATTGGCAATTGGTTGAAAGGGTTAAGTTACTATCTAACCACCTGGAATCAACAGAAAGGAATGTCTAGTTTAGGATAATAAGGGGTTGTAGAGAACAAAGTTTAATCCTGCAGATGAAGCCACCTGGTAGCAAGTTTCAGAGAAAATGATTGTACATGTTTCTTATCAGACTAAAAGAGTTTGTTCTGTTAGTAATTCCAAAAGAGATAAGGTATAATGAGGCTTGTCCAACCCCCTCCACTTCCCATCACGGCCTGAATTCGTTTTTCAGGTTAGCTTTGGAATGGCTTTACTGAAAAGAGAGATCCATTCAGATGGTCAGAGTGAAGGAGGGGGCTTAGAATTTTATATTTGGTTTACACCATCTAAAACCAATGTGTTTTCATATACATGGCCACCCACTTCCCCCATCTTGTAATAATGTAAGGAAATCCCAAATACCATATATTCCATGCTTAGATACTTCAAAGGGTTTCCCAATAGTCCCCCAATGTCTTAACTCATTCCAGCATTAACTCAAAAGCCCAAGTCCAAAGTGTCATCTGAGACTAGGTAAGTCCCTTCTGCCTCCAAGCCTGTAAAATCAAGAACAAGTTAGTTACTTCCAAGATACAGTAGGAGTACAGGCATTGGGTAAATGGTCTCATTTCAAAAGGGAGAAGTCAGTCAAAATAAAAGAGCTGCCAGCCTCATGCAAGTCCAAAACCCAGCAGGGAAGTCATTACATCTTAAAGCTTCATAATAGTCTTCTTTGACTTCTTTGACTCTTTGTCTCACATCCAGGCCATACTGATGCAAGCGGTGGGCTCCCAAGGCCTTGGGCAGCTCTGCACCTGTGGCTCTGCATGATACATTCCCTAGGCTGCTTTAACTGGCTGGTGTTGAGCACCTGCAACTTTTCCAGATGCATTGTGCAAGCTGTTGGTGGATCTATCATTCTGGGATCTGGGGTACAATGGCCCTCTTCTCATAGCTCCACTAGGCAGTGCCCCAATGGAGACTCTGTGTGGGGCTCCAACTTTTCCCTTCCCCACTGCCCTAGTAGAAGTTCTACATGAGGGCTCCACTCCTGTAGCAGGCATCTGCCTGGCCATCCAGGTGTTTCCTCAAATCTTATGAAATCTAGGCAAAGGATCCCAAGCCTCAACTCTTGCTCTCTGTGCACATGCAGGCTTAACACACATGGAAGCTGCCAAGGCTTCTTACGGCTTGCACTCTCTGGAGCAGTGGCCTGAGATGAATCTGGGGCCCTTTATAGCCATGGTTGGAGCTGAAGCAGCTGGGACACAGGATGCCATGTCTCAAGGCTGCACAGAGCAGCAGAGCCCTGGGTTTGGCTCACAAAAACAGTTTTCTCTCCTAGGCCTCTAGGCCTGTGATGGGAGGGGCTGTCACAAAGCCCTGGACATGACCTGGAGACATTTTCCCCATTGTCTTTGCTGTTAACATTTAGCTACTTTTGCAAATTTCCAAACTTTTGCAAAAGGAACTGTATGTTAATAACTAAGACTTTTGCAAATTTCTGCTGTTGGATTGATTTCATCCCCTGAAAGTTGGATTTTCTTTTCTACCACGTGATCAGACTGCAAATTTTCCAAACTTTTATGCTCTGCTTCCCTTTTAAATATAAGTTTCAATTTCAGATTGATTCATTCAGATTCAATGACAGATTTCAGATCATGTCTTTGTGAACACATATGAACATGTGCTGTTAGAAACAGCCAGGCTAAATCTTGAATGCTTTGCAGCTCAGAAATTTCTTCTACCAGATACCCTAAATCATCTCTCAAGTTAAAAGTCTCACAGATCTCTACAGCAGAGGCACAATGCCACCAGTCTCTTTGCTAAGGCATAGCAAGAGTGACTTTCACTCCCATTCCCAAAAAGTTTCTCATCTCCATCTGAGACCTCAGCCTGGACTTCACTGTCCAAATCACTATCAGCATTTTGATTACAACCATTCAACTAGTTTCTAGGAAGTTCCAAACTTACCCTCATTTTCCTGCCTTCTTCTGAGCCCTCCAAACTGTTCCAGCCTCTGCTCCTTACCCAATTTTAAAGCTGCTTCCATATTCTCAGGTATCTTCATAGGAATGTCCCACTTTCCTGGTACCAGTTTCTTGTATTAGTCCATTCTCACACTGCTATAAAGACATACCTGAAACTGGGTAATTGATAAAGAAAAGAGGTTTAATCAGCTTACAGTTCTGCAGGCTGTACAGGCTTCTGCTTCTGTGGAGGCCTTAGGAAACTTACAATCATGATGGAAGGCAAAGGGGAAGCAAGCACATATTCACATGGCTGGCAGGAGAGACAGAGAGTCAACGGGAAGGTGCTACACACTCTCAAACATCCATATCTCATGAAAACTCTATCAGAAGACAGCACTAGGGAGATGATGTGAAACCATTAGAAAATAACCCATGGTCCAATCACCTCCCACCAGGCCCCACCTCCAACACTGGGGATGACAATTCAGCATGAGATTTGGATGGGAACACAGAGCCAAACTGTATCAGGTGTCATATTTTTTCCTGTGAATTATTTTATAGCCTGGACAGGTCTCACATCTGGATCCAAATGGAGGACATCACTGAAGCTCCTAATCTTTCCTTTCTATTTTTCCCCACTATTAAACATTTATTCCAGGAGATTGTTGACTTATATTCTAATAGCACCATACACATTAGCTGGGTTCCTTTAGGTGCATTTTAAAAACTAGATATCAGGCTGGGTATGGTCACTCACACCTGTAATCCCAGCACTTTGGGAGACAGCGGTGGGAGGATCACTTGAGCCAGGAGCTTGAGTGCAGCATGAGTAACCTAGCAGTCCATGTCTCTACAAAAAAACCAAATTAGTCAGGTGCAATAGCGTGCACCTGTGATCCCAGCAACTCAGTAGACTGAGCTGGGAGGATTGATTGAACCCAGGAGGTGGTGATTGCAGTGAGCCATGACTGTGCCACTGCCCTCCAGCCTGGGCCATGGAGCAAGACCCTGTCTCTAAAACAAAGCAAAACAAAGCTAGTTATATGCTGCAGTAATTATTTAGTTATTCTATCAGCTTCTGAATTTTAATACTTGAGAAGTCATGTAGTCTGCAGATTCCAAACCAGAAAATATTTTGCTCCCATACCCCAGAGGACATTCAGAATATCTGGAGACATTCTTGGTTGTCACATCAAGGCAGAAGGTGGTGGGTAGTGCTTCAACATAGGTAGGTGGAGGCCGGTGATGCCTATCATGAACAGGACAGCCCCTGCACCCAAAGAATTACCCATCCCAAGGGGTGCCAAGGGTAAGATGAGAGACTTTTCCTTAGCCATTTTCAAGGTTTCCTGTGAGTTGGTTGAACCCTAGATAGAGAATGTGACTTGTCATCTAGCCAATTAGTGGGAAAGACTGAATCAGATTCTAGTTTTCCTGACATTCAGAAACTAATTTATTCCTATTATAAATCAACCTTAATTCTGAATTTTCACAGATATAAAGTATTACAGTTACTTATATACACATTGTGTCCCCACTAAATTGTGAGGTTCCCAAAGAGCAGAGAGGTCTCACAGTATGTTTTAGCGCAGTGTATTGCTCATGGTAGTAGTATTACAATATCACTGATACTTGGATAGATCACATAGCAATGCTAGACATTTTAGCAGTCACAGAAATTTCTATAATTTCATCTTTTGAACTTCCTTGAGAAAATCAAATGATACAGAAAAAATTAAATACAAAAATTAAATAATAGATCCAAGATAATGGATCAGCCAATCCTGATTATCAGACTCAATTTTCTACAATTTCACAGAATTAATAAATATATGGGTGTGGCTCACTGAGTAGACCCAGAAGGACAAAGGAAGGAGGAATTTGGAAAGAGCAAGGTTATCAGGTAAGTGTTTAACTGGGCAAAGGACAAGGATTAACAGATAATTGTTGAATCAGGAATCTGAAAATTCACAAGAAGGGCATTATTGTTTTTAATTTTGTTTGTCATTAATCTAGGTCATCTTGCTTTATAGAACCAAAAGTTCTAAAGACTTAGATTCACCTGTAAGTTCTAGAAAATTGCTCTCAAAACATTCTGCCTGCCTTTTGGAGCATAACAACCTTAAAGAAATATTGAAAAGCCAATGGCATCAACACTTGACAACAAATCACAAAGCACTTTCTGAAGGAAGCATTAATGCGTGATCATCTACCATCAAGTTGTAAATTAGAATTGTGCTTGGCAGGTGTTGGTGTCTCTTTGCTCAGCAGGAGATGGAGGTTTGGAGAAGCAACTGCAGACATGGAACTGTCCAGTTGTATGTCCCTTTTACCAATCATTGGGAATTCCCACGTCTATGACCTTGCCAAACGTAAATTCACAATAATTGTGTGTTTATTACTTGTCTAGAGAATGTAACTTTAGCATAAACACCTACCTTCCCTCTGGCAATGATCATATTCTTAGATTACGTAAAATGACATCATGACTATTTTTTCCCCTCATGACATTAATTTTTCTACTATCATTAAATTCTCATAGTCTAGTTTTCTAAATTCTTCATTTTTGCATTTCTTTAATGTTTGTGAGAGTTGTCAGAGTCAAAAGGAGTCACAACGTTAGGAAAACTCTGACAAACACAGCTGAAAAAGGCCATAAAGAAAATGTTCTGGACATGCGCAGTGGCTCACGCCTATAATCCCAGCACTTTGGGAGGCTGAGGTGGGTGGATCACGAGGTCAGGAGATCGAGACCATCCTGGCTAACACGATGAAACCCTGTCTCTACTAAAAATACAAAAAATTAGCCAGACGTGGTGGCGGGCGCCTGTAGTCCCAGCTACTCGGGAGGCTGAGGCAAGAGAATGGCATGAACCTGGGAGGTGGAGCTTGCGATGAGCAGAGGTGGCGCCACTGCACTCCAGTCTGGGCGAGAGAGCAAGACTCCGTCTCAAACAAAAAAAAAAAAAAAAGAGAATGTTCTTACTCTTTATCTGATAACAAAACAAACTACGAAAAACACAACCTTGAACAAACGCCACTGCAATCTTAGAATACTTCTGTTAGGGCATTTGCCCATCAACTGCTTCTTTAAACTTGGCCTGGCATTACCCTTGTTATTGATATTTGTAGTGAAAGATAAGTATTTCAAAACGTTTATTTAATCCTTATTTTTTTCCTATAAAAACTTTTTCTTACTTAACTTTCCTGAATACATACATAATTTACTATGACAAACATATACCCATTACAACACTTAATTCTCAAATAAATATCTTTTATTTGAAAGGGTCTCTGTTTATTATTTAAGTTGAAACAATGTATCCAAAAGCAGGTGAATGCAGAACTTTCAAACTGTCATTCAAGCACGCAGAGAAGACATTAATATGAGTTTAAAACAGATTTTTCTTGTGCCAAGGACACATTTTAAAGTATTTTTCTAGTGACCTAGATGCGAGGTCATGAGGTAATATAGGGAGATTTCTAAGATCAGTATTTACTTTGTTAAAGGCTGTCACCCTTGGGGCTCAACAACTTAATTTAAGGTCCTAATGTGGTGTATAAACTACATGTTCATTTCAATAGCTCCCTCCCACTGAAAGGAATAGAGTCAAGTTAAAAACAGCCACTCCCACACGTTTCAGGGCCACAGGACTGCCTACTAGATTCTAAGAAAAATGGCAAGTCATCCTCTTATCACAAGGTAACTAGTTAATATGTTCCTTTTCAAGGTTGGCGATAAAAGTCTAACCAAAAATTTCAACAGATTTTGCTCTCTTTACAGTAAGTCAGTAGAAACTGGCTTTTTGAAGATCCTCATTTTTAATGACTTGGATGTAAAGACTAAGGCAGATGAGAAACCTCTGCTGGGAGCATAGCTGGGAAGGGATGCCTCTGAAGGGCAGGCTGATGGCACTCTGGAAGGCTTCTCTTACTGGGTTGCCACACAAAATACAGGGCACCCAGGTAAATATGAATTCCAGGCAAAAGATCAGTCATTTCTTAGTATAAGTATGTCCCAAACACTGTAGGAAACATGTTTATCCTAATACAGTAATATCTATCTAAAAATTTACATTTATTTGGGTGTCCTGTATCTTATCCGCCAAATCCGGCCACCCTATTTTTAGTGTTTCCTCTCTGCATTGCTCAAAATCACCGTTCCTGGCCTCTGGGCCTTTGCACACGGTATTTGTCCTGATTGGAATACCCTACTTTCAGCTTCTACTGTATTTTCTCTATTGTGTCTTTCCCTACATTAATTTAACATGATGTATTCAATATCAGATTTCTCCCTAGACTTTGAGCTCCTGAGAGCAGAGCCGCCTTCTTATTTAAGTCCAGTCCTTATTGTCTATGACAAAACCTGGACATTGTAAGGGTTCCTAAAATAAGACAGTTTTAAAATTTACATGGAAAAATTCCAGCAAATACTAAAGTAGAGAGAGTAATATGACAAGTCTGAAGGTATCCATGACCTGGTTTCATCAATTGCCAGCAACATTTCTTCATCTATACAAGGTAGTGGATCAAGTTATGTTGGCTCCCAAAAAAGGTATGTTCACGTCCAAATCCTTGAGTCCTTTAAATGCGACCTTATTTGGAAAAACGTTCTTTGCAGATGAAGTTTAGGAACTTGAGATGAGATCATCCTGGTATATTCGGACACACCCTACGCCCAATGACAAGTGGCCCTGTGTCCGGAATTGGTGGGTTCATGGTGTCGCTGACTTCAATAATGAGGCCGCAGACCCTGGTGGGAGTGTTACAGCTCTTAAAGATGGTGTGTCCCGAGTGTATTCCTTCAGATGTTCAGATGTGTCTGGAGTTTCTTCCTTCTGGTGGGTTCGTGGTCTCACTGGCTTCAGGAGTGAAGCTGCATACCTTCGCGTTGAGTGTCACAAAGCGGCGTGTCTGGAGTTGTCCGTTCCTCCCAGTGGGTTCAAGGTCTCACTGGCTTCAGGAGTAAAGCTGCAGATCTTCGCGGTGAGAGTTACAGCTCATAAACGCAGCGCAGACCCAACGAATAAGCAGCAGCAAGATTAACTGCAAACGACAAAAAAACCAAGGTTTCAAACCGTGGAAAGAGATCCCAGCAGGTTGCCGCTCCTCGCTGGGCGCCTGCTTTTATTCCCTTATCTGACCCCACCCATATCCTGCTGATTGGTCCATTTTACAGAGAGCTGATTGGCCCATTTTAAAGAGAGCTGATTGGTCCATTTTGACAGGGTGCTGATTGGTGCGTTTACAAACCTTGAGCTAGACACAGAATGCTGATTGGTGCATTTACAATCCTTTAGCTAGACATAAAAATTCTCCAAGTCCCAGCAGGTTAGCTAGATACAGAGTGCTGATTGGTACATTTACAATCCCCTAGCTAGACATAAAAGTTCTCCAAGTCTCCACCAGATTAGCTAGATCCAGAGTGCTGATGGGTGCATCCACAAACCTTGAGCTAGACAGAGTGCTGATTGGTGCATACACAATCCTCCAGCTAGACATAAAAGTTCTCCAAATCCCCTAGCTAGACATAAAAGTTCTCCAAGTCCCCACACGACTCAGGAGCCCAGCTAGCTTTGTCTAGTGGATCCTGCACTGGGGCCATGGGCGGAGCTGCCTGCCAGTCCTGTGCCCCGCGCCCACACTCCTCAGCCCTTGGGCGGTGGATGTGACTGGGAGCCACGGAGCAGGGGGCGGTGCCCATCGGGGAGGCTCCAGTGGGGTGGGAGCCCACGGGTGGGGGGGCGGGGGGTGGAGGGGGATTCAGGCATGGCGGGCTGCAGGTCCGGAGCACTGCCCTGCGGCTAGGTGGCTGAGGCCTGGTGAGAAATTGAGCGTGGCATGGGCGGGCCAGCACTGTAGGGGGACCTGGTGCACCCTCTGCAGCTGCTGGCCCGGGTGCTATGCCCCTCACTGCCCAGGGCCAGGCGGCCACTCTGAGTGTGGGGTCTGCTGAGCCCGCCCCCACCTGCAACTCGGGCTGGCCCGCGAGCGTGCTGCGTGCAGCCCTGGTTTCCACCTGCACCTCCCCCTCCACACCTCCCCTCAAGCAGAGGGAGACGGCTCCGACCTTGGCCAGCCCAGGGAGGGGCTCCCACAGTGCAGCAGCAGGCTGAAGAGCTCCTCAAGCGTGGCCAGAGTGGACGCCGAGGCCGAAGAGGCGCCGAGAGCAAGCGAGGGCTGCTAGCACGTTGTCACCTCTCACCTGCAACACAGAGAACAGAAGACACAGATACGCAGAGGGTGAGGTGCTGGAAGCCCCAGGCAGAAAGTAGAGTGATGTGGCCATGATCCATGAAAGTCCAGAAATGCCAAGAGCCCCCAGAAGCTATAGGAGGCAGGGAAGGATTCTTCCCTAGAACTTCCAGGGGAATCTGGCCCTACTCGCACCCTGACTTCAGACTTCTGGCCTTCAGAATTGTAAGAAAATGCATTTCTGATGTTTCAAGCCACCCAGTTTGTAGTTTGTAGGGAATCTGTGAGAAAAGCCACAAGAAAACGATACAAACTCCCTCCACTACCAGGGGATTCTTTTCAAGCAAATCCCAGACAGCATATCATTTCGTCTGCAAATACTAGTATTCATCTCTAGCAAGGAAGAACTGCTTTCCTAAACATAATCCCACTATGATTGTGTTTAATATGATAATCTCTTATCATATTAAAATTCTATAATTCCCTAATTTCATCAAAGCTTCAGCATTCTGGTTCACGTGTCCCATAAAAATTTCTTAGCAGTTTGTTTATTTTGGTCAGCATCCAAGCAAGGTCCTTACAAAGCATTTGAGGGATATGAGTCCATTTTTTTAGAAACTAATGAAAGAATAGAGACAGTCAGGTAGAGTGTGTGGGGATTTGTGAGTTCTCAAAACCTAGTCTCATATACCCAGGTTCTGGAGGTGCATAGAGCTGTGCATGGGTCTGTGCAGATGTCATTGTCCCTTGGTGATGAAGCACTGGGGACCCAGCAGGCCAAGCCCCACACCACGAGCTCACAGTACACAGGAACAGACACAGTGGCCCTCAGGTGTTATTAGAGGCTCACTGGGGCTCTGTGGAGGGCAGAGGACAGCCCAGCGCTCCTGGGAAGCCATGACGTAGTGTTAAGTGTGTCCACTCGGAAGGAGCTTGCCAGGCAGGGCTAGCAAATGCACCCAGGGAGGAAGGCAAGAGGCCCCACCATGCTCAGAGGGTGGATTGGGCTGGAGATCAAGGAGTGAGGACGGGTGTGAGGATGCCTTCTATATGCAGTCAGGACTCACTGCAAAATTCCGTGATTTTTTTTTCCAATTTGTATTTTAGAAAAGCTACGCTGGTTGTAAGTGGAGAAGAGACTAGAGCAAAGTGAAGCTGCAGGTAGGAAGCCTGTGTCTGTCTGCTCCCTCAACCACCTCTGCCAACTGTGGGGAAGCTCATTCTAACAGGGGAGCTCAAATTGCAGAAGCCCAGGTGTCCTAGGGGAGATTAACATTATAAGACCAGTATGTGGGTGGAGCTAGAAAGCACTGCTCATCTAAGCACTCTGGCACAATGCCACACCGTGGAAAAATGATTTTGCATACAGTAGTTACTTATATGTAATTCACATATACCGTCTGTATCTTGGCAGCCCAGGCCTGAGCGACACTGAGGAAACTGAGGGAATGTTCAGGACGGTGGCCCCCACAGAGCCTTACGGAGCAGAGTGAGGATGAGCCAGGAGCACAAGCACTGTAAGGGACAACAGGGTGGTCTGAGAGCAGAGGGTGGGTCTGTTTGCTCTTCAATATTTCCTCACCTCCTAGAAAACTGAGGAATCCACAGCAGACAGAATCGTTGTTTTGCAAATGCATCAGAAAGAATGCTTTTATCAGAAATAAAATGACTGTTCAGGAAAAGAAGAAAATGTCTTTATGCCATTACCCAGGATGGTAACTCTTCTCCTGTGCATACCTGAAAATGTCAGAAGTGCATTTCTACATTGACATTTTAATAGATTGTATGACAAATGTTACAGGGCAATTCTTGGAAAAGTCAAACAAACCACATAATCTATAGTTTCTTCTTTTTTACCAAATTTTTAATTCCAAGAAAGTGGCAGGTTAGGAGGAGATTGGAAATCTAAATTCATATCAGATCCTAATGAAAACAAATCAATTTTAGCTAAGTCAACAAATAAGAGTTATTTATTATTTGATTAGCATGTAATTGGAAAGAGTTTATTAGCTTTACAAGAGGCACAATCCACACTTAGGTAAAGCACTTCATTGTTGCAAACTTTAGAATATTGGTCTGGCATGTTCTTGGCCTCCATGGCTGCTTTATTAAAACTTGAAAATCTTCCTTGCTGCTTCTAAAGATTTCACATCCATGGGAGGCTTTCTCTGGCTGCCAGGCTGCAGAAACTTCTTCACCGTGGGCAGGTTGCTGATTCTGGTTTTCAGGGCCTGTAATCCACAAAGCACAGCCTCAAAGAGTGAAGCCAAGGCCTGCCACCACCCTTAAGACAACCCAGGGAATCTGAGCCCCTCCTGCCAAAGACCAAGCGAGTCCCCTCCGTGAGTACCAGCATGGAGGCAGAAACAGACACCCAGTGAGAAATGAAGATAAGAGGAATAACATGTAGCTCACTTTATTTTCCCCAAAGATGTCTTGAAGTTTTAATCAGTTCAGTCATCCCTATCTTTCTTCTTACATATTAATCCTGTAGATTTGTGGCTCATGTATAAGACAAGAAAAATCAATGTGCCTGTGAGATGCTAACATAGATCAGTCTCTAAGCAGAAGTAAAACTATGGGGAAATGGGTTGGAAAGGAAAATGTTATCGAAAACATTAAACACAAACCATGGGACCACCTTTTCTCAGTGAGAGACAGTGTCGGGGGCAGAGTGCTGGTGAGCTGGGCAGAGAGGAACACAATGTCTGACAAAAGGAGCCAGAGCCCAGGGAGGAAACCAGATGGAAAGGGCTCTGCTCAGACCGACTCAGTGTGGGAGGACGAGGGCACATGTGGGATAAAGGACATCACAGAGAACTCAGGAACAGAAACCACATTGAAATAGAGGGATGGGGAGAGATGCTGGGCCCTGGGTCCTTTCCATGATAAAAGGCAAAATACTCTTCATGGGGTAGCATGCACCACAAATTTCCTTTCCAGAACAAAAATGTTTTCATTCCTCAAAATTGGAGCCTGGAAGCTGATGTTGGAGACCTTGGGGGCACTGAAGAGCTGGAGAAGGGTGGGGTCAAAACATGGTCAGTCCCAGGGCCCAGATATGAGATCCCAATATAAGAGATGTGGGGCTGCCTCTCTGAGGGCTGTGAAATGGGTCACCTTCAGCAGAGGGAAGCTGGAGATAAGGCTGGAGTCAAGCTCTTCCACGTAGTAGAGAAGTTCCACCAGGTGAATGTCAGCCCGGCTCAGCTTGTTGCCAACAAGGTAGTCTTGTCCGTGGCTCTTTAAGACCTGGAGAATGGGAGGAATGAGATCAGGAACACATGCCCACCCAGGCTGGGACCCCTGCTTCTTTCAGAGCCTCTCCACCCTGACTTTCCCCACCTCTGTTGCCTTACTGCATGGGTGCAGAAATCCAGAGCTTTCTCCACATTATCTGAATGAATGAGAGAGTAAGAACTATAACTCTACTCACTGCTTGGTTGGAGCCCAGGCTACCATTTTCTCTTCTCATCCACATCACTGTGGCGTCTACACGACCCACGCAGCTTGCTTCTTCCACATGGGCCAGGGGCTTAGCACCTGCTGCCACATGTTCTGTCTGCCCCAGGTCCTACAGCGTGGAGCCCTCACATTCAGGACATGGCTCTACATTCTGCTCCTTCCTTCTCCAATCTCCCTTGGGCAGTGACTCCACCTTCATGACAACACTCTTCCCGCAGAAGGAGACTATTTCAGAGTCCTCATTTCTCCTTCTCTGCTCTCCTCATTCCCTGCTCTATCTCCCTGGGTTCTGAAGTAAACCTGGGTGAACCTGAATTCATCATATTTCTTATAGCATCGACTCTGGTTCCTAACCGGCACTCTGTTATAATTTGCAAGCTGAAGCGTTTAGAGGTGAACTGCACTGATGTCTGCAACTTACTATAAAATGCATTTTACAGAATCTTCCTCTGCATCCCACAATCACTCTCCTTTTAAAAAATACTGATCCCTGAAACACTGCAATATTCTCTGGTTGGGCAATTGGTTTCCTGTCTTCCTACACAGGGTGCTAGAATATTTTCTGATGGATCACTTTCATCATATTCATCTTCAATAAAAGTCCATGGGTTCCATAGACTCAACAGCAACCTCCAGTGTGGTCCAGAGCCTTCCACAGCCCACGTTCTACTTATGAATATGAAATTTTGTTGAACAGAGAATTTAATGCTGGGGTATGTAAATTAAAATTTTACTGTAAAATCATAGCTTGGGTATAAGTGGTACAATTGTTCCTCCAAGTCTATTTGCATAAGATGCCTTGAGAGTCAGAGTGCTGCCTTGGTGTTCAGGAAGTCTCACTGAAAGCAAAGGTCAGTGGCCCCAGGAATTCCCAGCCACTATTGTTCTACTGGTGTCTAAACTCAGTTCTCCTAAACACTGAACAGCTTCACTTACTTTTTCAAAGGCAGGGAAATAGCGATTTTTTATTTTCTCTTTGACCAAGGCAGTCTTGGCATCTCTTTCCTCAGGTTGACATATGAACACAGGAAGGATCATTTCAGTCAAATCTACTATACCTTCTGTGTACATATCAATCCTGAAAGACAAAAACAACCAAACCATCAAATGCCTTTTGCCTTAGATTTTATCGGCTTATAAAAACCTAAGAGAATAGACGGTCAGATGGTGGCAAAGTAATTCACCTGCAGTTAGCGCCTTTTATACTCTAGTCATTATGTTCTGATTTTTACAGGTATATTAACATTTGTTTCTTAAAACAACCTATCAAGGTAGATACATCTCTAAATTTTGGTACACACATGACCTAATACAGGAAAAAGAGCATTGGTAGTCATAGTCATGAGAGAAATTGGTGGAATCACTGCCAGTAACCACTGATGCTGTGCCAAGATTTATCATCTCAATTGTGGCTTGTTCTGTGCATGAACTTAGTGTGAGTCAAATGGCCAAAGACCTGCCCCCTAAGTAATCCTAAAAGAATCCGTGGCACAGCCATCTCAGCCATATTTCTTGTCCTCTCTCATCATTTTTCAGCTCCCAGGGCTCCTGTGCCCCATATTAGCTGTTCTTCCAATTACACCCATGAAACACGTTTCCACAGCCCTCTCCATGTGCTGTTGCCTAACTCTAGCCATGTGTGCCTTTCCTGAGACCCCACCTAAGAATCCCCTTCCCTGGTGAAATTCTCTGTATAGTTACAACCAGTGCAAACTTTTCTTCTTTTGTGTCAAACTAGAGTTTCACAATACTTTTTAAAACAAGACCTTTATTGACGTATGTTCACATACTGTAATTGCAACCTGTTAAATTACACTATTGAGTGGTTTTTGGTGGATTCACAGAATTCTGTAATAATCATTACAGTCTAATTCCAGAATTATTCTTATCACCCTGATAAGGACATCTGTACCATTAGTGGTATTCTTCATTTATCTCCAAGCCCCACTCCTTTACCTCCAGGCAACCACTAATCTGCTTTCTACCTCTATGGATTTGAATATCTGGACATTTCATACAAAAAGAATCTTATAACACGTGGCCTTCTGTGTCTCATTTCTTTTATGTAACATGTCTTTATGGTTTAACCATCTTGTAGCATGCATTGGTACTTCATTCCTTTTCATGACCAAATAACTTTCCATTGCATGGCTAAGGTATTTTTTCTCCTCCATTGATTGATTGATGGATATTTGGATTGTTTCCACTTTTTGAATACTATGAATACTGTTATTTGCATTGTTCATTTATGTAAAAGATTTAGTGTGGATGTATTTTTGATTGTTTGGGGATATGCCTACTAGAGCAACTGCTGGGTCACTGGTAATACTATGTTAAAGTTTTTGTGGAGCTGCCAACAGTTCCATTCAGGATTTATTTGGAATTATGTGGTCTCATCATAACAGAGAGGAGATCCCAGGGCTTTGTTGGTATTGAATCAATCTGGCTGTTTCAGCCTTCTATCCATGTGTCAAGGTAACCCCAGCATCCTGGGCACCAGCCTCTACCAGCCCTGCTCAAGTGTTCTAGTCCGTATAATTGGTTGGTAATTTAGGTTCCTGGTCATGATTCTTGGAATTACTGAGACCTGAGATTCAGCTTATTTGCAGCCTTCCCTCCCCAGGCCTTCATCTACAGACTCTCAGACATTCTACACCTTGCCCTACGCTGTTGGCTGGAGTCTAGCCTCTGAAGCTCTGAGTACCTGAATCATGATTCCCCATCGTCCTCAGTTCATAGGGTTTATGAGTGTTTGGAAACCTCTGTCAGGTTGCAGGATCCATGGACTGCATCCTCTTCTAGAATCACCCTCGCCTGAACCCTCCCCATGTTCACTGTTCCTTCATCTCCATGGGACTTTGCAATACTGGACCTCAGCGTACACGCCCAAGACCCAGCCTGCTGCTGGTCATGATGCCCTGCCATGGTCCCACTCACTCAAGGAAGGACCTAAATCACTCTGTGTTCTCTGTGGATGGAAGAACAGAAAATATACCGTACAGGGCTCTCTCCTTCATGTCTTTCCCATAAAGGTTGTATTTGCTGGCAATGTAGTTAAGAATGGCTCTGGTCTGCACCAGCTTCATCCCATCAATCTCAACCATTGGTACTTGCTGGAACAGCAAACTCCCATCTTAGAAAGAAGGAAAAAAAAGGAGCATGAAATGTCTATGAAACCCACCCTTTCAGGATGAAAAAAATGGTTATGGAAATGACTAAATTTGTGAAATTAAAAAGAAATTATTGCCTGGTAAGATTTCACTTGAAACAACTTTTTTCCTTGTTTTGTTTTTTGAGACAGAGTCTCACTCTGTCGCCCAGGCTGGAGAGCAGTGAGATGATCTCGGCTCACTGTAATCTCCGCCTCCTGGGTTCAAGCAATTCTCCTGCCTCAGCCTCCTGAGTAGCTGGGATTACAGGCGTGCGCCAACATACCCGGCTAATTTTTGTATTTTTAGTAGAGATGTGATCTCATCATGTTGGCCAAACTGGTCTCGAACTCCTGACCTCAAATGATCCACCCACCTCAGCCTCCCAAAGAGCTGGGATTACAGGTGTGAGCCACCACACCTGGCCCAAACAACATTTTTAAAAAGTTTCCTGTAGTTCTTCTTTTTCTTAAGCAGCTTCCTTTTACTTTTTGTCCTGTTACTTCATTTTTGTTTTTATTTCCCCTCCAGATACATAGTAGGACTGTTGTATTTTTTGTGTTGATTTATCTTCATGGATATTTTAGGAAGAGGTTGGGACAAGTTACAATAGGACTGGCAACAGGGTGCCATTTAAAATGGGAAGTTCGCAGGGTAAGTCTCATTGTGTTTGTGACATTTAAGGCGGGTTCTGAGAGGTTTTTAATGTAAGAGTCCCTTTTTCTGCTCTTCAAAGCCTGCAATGGTGCTGCAGTGTTACTTTGTCACACACCCCCGCCCCCCCCACAATGAAAGAAAAACCTCAAGGCAGTGGCCACATCGATTTCTCCTCCTTTCATCTAGCGCCTGTTCTTGCGTGTGCTTGGATGGGGAGGGCTGTATGGGATCCTGTGCTGATAATCACAGCTCACTGACGGTGCCCCAAGCATGAAAACAAAGAAAGGGCTTTCCCCGGGGGCAGGATATCATTAACAAATACTCTGAGACGTCTGGTCCTTTTAGCTTGGAGAGAGTTGCCAGACCTGATCAAGGAGCCACATCCCTTCCATTTTAACCACTTTCTCCCTCTCCACCATGACCAAATATCACCCCCCCCACACACAGGCATTCCCAGCTGCTCAATGTTCCTCTGTACCTTCTACTAGATACCCTCATCAGAATTACTTAGAGATTGATCTTACCATTTCTTAACTTGTCCAAATCTTCTGCAGATTCTATAAATTTCTCTTCAAACTGGAAGCAGAAACAGTAAATGGGTTCTTCTTAGTTAATTCTATTACAGACTTGTGACCTTGAATGGCCCCTATCTGGTACATGATTTGGAGAATATAAGATTTCTGAGTTTCGCAGGATACACAGAGGGGGCTGTTCATGGCCATTTGGAAGTTTAGACCTAATTCATTGAGAACAGTGCATGGGTCACAGCACATAGCTCCTCAATCTTTTAGTTCACCTCCACCCTGATTTCATGAATGTCTATGATGAGGTCATGTTTTGAGAGGGGACATCACTGGAGAGATGGCACTGAGCAGTTCTCCTAGTTATGGTGTTGTCATATCTTAGGAAAGCCTGTATCTCCAGGTGAGATCAGACCACAACCTTGTGTGTCCCCAGTGTGGGGTATGCCACGGGCTAATGGCCATCAAATGTTCTGCCACCAAGGAGCCTCTGCTATAATTTATATCACCCTACTTTTCAGGAACCCTGCTAAGGGTGAAATAGGTTGCCGCTATTGCACAGCTTTAACACTTGCAACTATACTTTTCTCTTCTGAAGTACATGGGACCCAATAGGGTAAAATTCTCAATTTAATAAAGGAATTAGAGTCCCACACTAACTTATTTTTCATGAAAACCTCTGGTTTCTGATGTGGTTTTGTGGGTTCAATATCACCATTTTCATGTACTGGCTTCTTGACTTTGGACGTGTTACCGAAACTCTCTGTGTCTGAGTATGCTAAACTACGAAATGGGTATACTTACGGTACCTATGGCATAGGTTGATATCAAGATTAAATTACAAGGTCATGCAAAGCACTTAGAAAAGTAGCAGGTGTATAGTAACTGCTTGTTAAATATAGTTATGTTTAGAATTTTGAAACTATACTTAGTTCTTGATCTACATCCAGTAACTTAAATTTTGGAGTAAATTCCACTTTGTCCTGAGACAAGTCACTTTGGTGGAAATGGCAGCCAGCAACAAGGCCGTCTCAATCTGACCAGAAGCTATGAGTGGATGCAGGTATTCAATACAGATATGAAATTCAGTTATTACATAATAATGCAGTTGACTTAAATAGGCAGAATCTATCAAACCAAAAGTCTAAGCAAAAGTTATTAAGGTTTTCTGGATTTCAATGTTGTTATGATCTGGTTCCAATCTTGACTCTGCCTCAAAATAGCTGTGTGATCTAGGAATTATTGCTTAAAATCTTCAAGCCTTAGATTCTTAATCTGCAAAATGGGAATATAATATTTTCTTAAATGGAATTTTGTAATGTTTCAAAATGCATGATACAGGGCCTGACCCACATACATCAAGTAATAAATGGTAGTGCTGTTTGTAGTGGCTAATTATACTTTAATGGAGTTCTTTATGGTGAAAGATCAGGAATTTGGGCGTTTCTGGCTTGCTCCATGGAACAGAATTTGTTGTGGATCTATGATCACACAGGACCAGGATCTAGAGGTCATGGGGGGTGTGTGCCAGCAATTAATAAGGCATCCAGTTCAGGACAAACCTAAGGAACAGTGGGTGGTCCAGGCAGGAGGTTAGCCGAGGTGGGGTGGGGTTGGCAAGTGGGATGTGAGGACTCGGTTGTGATCATCAGCCTTAGGGCACTGAGACCCCAGAAGCCTAGCAAGGTCTGCAGTCAGCCCTGCCCCTGCCTTCAGTCAGGCTGGATGGAGACCTGGGAACCTGGGTTCCTCCCAGCCTTGCCCCGCCCTCCCTCCTGCTGAACTCTTCCTACCTGGGCTCTGAACACACCCTTGAGCTGCAGAGCTGATGTCTGGGTGACAGTGAAACAGGGTATTCATTTGTACAAAGGAAACAACCTAGAATGATAGTGTTTGGATTTCTTATGTGCTTATTTCTTCATAGAACAGAGAAGGGGTGAGGCTAAAGTCCCAAGCCTTCGTGAAGCAATGCACAAAGTACCGTTCCAAGGTTCAGGTCCACACGGCGCTGTGAGGCTGAAGGGGCGCGCTAGAAGTTCCCTTCACAGGACGCCACCTGACCTGAAACCCTCCTTTTTTGCTGCCACCTGAGGGACAAGATCTCCTGAGTTTGTCCGTGACTCACTTCCCAGGAAAACCCTCAGGCAGTCGCTGAAGGACTCTGGTCTGGACTGGGAAGTGTTTTTCTCAGTGACACCTCTAGAGGGCAGCACTTAGCGGAGTCCCACAGACACCTCCCAGCATTTCCTGCTCAAACACTGGGAGGATGGCCTGGTGACACTGGGGAATGCTTGGGTGTTCTAGAGGCCTTCACCCCTCATTTTAACCATGTGTTTACTTGTCTGCATCCTCATAGACATGTAGGCCGCCCCAGGGCAGGGACTGTGTCTGTCTTGTTCACTATCTCCATGACCAAGTACAGAACCTGGAATTAATAAGTGCTCAAGCAAATAATTGCTGTGAATGTAGTCAATCTTTAATAGGTAGTTTGTTACAATCCACTCCCTTACACCTCTCATTTATAGTTTGCATTTTACCTCTAACTACAGCCATTTTTTAAATATTATGTATTTTTATTTTTTTATTGTGGAAATTATGAACATGAATAAAAATAAACAGAAAAGCATAAAAATTCTCCTTATACTTCTCACCTAGAATCAATAATTATCAACCAAAACCAATGTGATGTTATATTTATGCCCACCTACTTCTCCTCTTGTAATAATTCCAAAGAAATCCCAGATCCATATGATTAATCCTTAAATACTTCAATGTGTTTTCCTAAAACACAGAAACTACTCTAAAGATAACCATAGTACATTATCACACATGAAATATTAACAATAATTCTTTCATGTCATCAAATATTCAGTCAATATTCATGTCTCTAATGCCGTAAATTATTTTTTACAGTTTGTTTAAATTCTAATCCACTTAAGTTCTACACTTTTTGATTAGTTTCTTAATTGTATTTTAATATGTATGCTCTTAGATGAGAAGAAATTTTAACAATTTTTGGGTTAAATCTATTCATCTCTTTCTTAATTACAGTCCATGTTTATTTAAGGCCTAATGCTTCAGTAAGTAATCATTGCATAGTTTCTGTGGGAAAAGTATGTGATAACGCAATTTTAAATCCAACTTAAGATGACCTAACTCTGAACCTACCTCTACTCCAGCTGCAGCCAGGAGCCACCGGATGCACTCCATTCTGCCCCGTGCATTGGAGTAGTGGAGCTTGGGCTTCTCTGCCATGATAGCAGTCTCCTGGAGGTTTCTCTAAGCCTGAATGAATGAATGAATAATTGAAACCATAGAATCAAACATGTACTTTAGGATGTGTGGTTGAAAACCACCAACAATGCTAAAGAAGAACCTGCCTTCTTCATGACTGGGTTCAAGGAGTTCCTGGAATGTTTTCTTGGCTCAAATTGTTACCCAGCAGTGGCCACCCTCAGATTCCAGCAAACCAGTCTCAAGTCTTCATTGGCTAACTGTGACTTTTCTTGGCAGCCTAAGAGGTGAGAGTATGTGGTAATAATACATGTATAGGAGTTAATGGGAAGAGGAAGAATTCAAGAACTAATATTTATTGAAAACTTCCTAGTGATCCTTCCTCAGTGCTAGTCCCTTTCAATATTTTATATCTTTAACCCTCCTTATAGTCCCATGAAATGGTTGTTTTCTCCATTTTTTAGTTAATGAAATGGAACATCAGAGAAATACAATGTTCACAGTCACACTCCGGTTGGTGATGGACATGAATATCTACACCGAGGACTAAAATGAAGTCACGCCTGGAAGCCAGCTGGGTGAAGGCCCTGGGAACCCATGAACTGGCCGTGAAACCAAAGGATGTCACTGACAGGGAGGACTGGCAGGGAGCTAAGTCACTCTTCAGCTCTCTGGCTGTGAGACTGCATTTGATCAAAACCAGAAATTAGGCTTCAGACTTGTTTTACTGTAGCTAGAAGATCCAAATTCTTTCAACAGAGAATGCTAATCCCTTGCTTCTTTTGGCATTCTATATTCTAACTCTGTGGGGGGCATTTTGTTTTATAACCTGGCAAAAGAGATGTTGCTGCATTAACTTTGCAGGATATGGAAGGAGCTAGCATTTGTTCAACGTCAGTCACACACTGGCCATTCTTCTAAACTTCTCTCATTTGTCCCACAAAAATCACCTAAGGTGAAAGGCTGTTGCTATTCTCATTTTACAGTTGAGGATACTGAGGTTTTTAAAGTAACTTACCCAGATTAAGTGGTGGATCTGGGATGCAGACTCACTGCTATTAAAAACTAAAGACAGAGTCTTATTTTCTATGTTAGTGTTTCTCAAATATGCATGGTAATCTTTCAGTAGATTGTGAAATCCCACTACTTTTAAAAATAAAATAGAAAAGAATAAAAATATCAGCGAGCATGACATGTTGAAGGGTGAGTAATGTTTCATGAGATGTTAGTTTCAGTTATTTGTATATTGTGTGTATGGATGTTTGCATGTGTGCACGCTCGCCTGCTCGTTGTAAATGGTTAGAGATAAATTGACTGGGCTCATCAGTGAAGTTTGATAGCCCTTGCTCTATCCCAGGCTGTTTGGGAGGTGGAACATAGCAGGGTATCAGAGAATGAAAACCAATGGCTGCAGGGACAGATGCAACTAATTGTATCATGAATGTAAATGGAAGGACACAGGACTCATTGAAAGCAGGAGTTCCAGTGTCAGGACTTAGGAACAGTTGCATTTTCTCTCCAAACCCCCAGCTCTGTTATTAAACATTAAGATTCTTCTTGCAAAGTTTTGTGGTTGTTGAGTTTAGAAGAAAAATATACTTGCCTTTAACAACTAATGTATTTCCTTTTTTTTTTTTTTTTGAGATGGGGTTTCACTGTTTTGTTCCCTGGCTGGAGTGCTATGGCGCAATCTCAGCTCACGCAACCTCAGCCTCCCGGTTTCAAGTGATTCTCCTGCCTCAGCCTCCCAAGTAGCTTGGATTACCAGCACATGCCACCACACTTGGCTAATTTTGTAATTTTGTAGAGACAGGGCTTCAGCATGTTGGCCAGGCTGGTCTCAAACACCTGACCTCAGGAAATCCACTTGCCTCAGCCTTCCAAAGTGCTGGAATTACAGGCGTGAGCCACTGCACCCGCCGTCAACTAATGTACTTCTACAAAAGTATGTATGACTTAAATTTAGACATCAAAATCTTTTTTTATACTTTAAATTCTGGGGTACATGTGCAGAACGTGCAGGTTTGTTACATAGGTATGCACATGCCATGCTGGTTTGCTGCACCCTTCAACCCGTCATCTACATTAGGTATTTCTCCTAATGCTATCCCTTCCCTAGCCCCCCACCCCACTATAGGTCCCAGTGTGTGATGTTACCCTCCCTGTGACTATGTGTTCTCCTTGGTCAACTTCCACTTATGAGTGAGAACATGAAGTGTTTCATTTTCTGTTCTTGTGATAGCTTACTGAGAATGATGGTTTCCAGCATCATCCATGTCCCTGCAAAGGACATGAACTCATCCTTTTTTATGGCTGCATAGTATTCCATGGTGTATATGTGCCACATTTTCTTTATCCAGTCTATCATTGGTGGGCATTTGGGTTGGTTCCAAGTCTTTGCAATTGTGAACAGGGCCGCAGGAAACATACATGTGCATGTGTCTCTGTAGTAGAATGATTTATAATCCTTTGGGTATATACCCAGTAATGGGATTGCTGGGTCAAATGGTATTTCTAGTTCTAGATCCTTGAGGAATCGCCACACTGTCTTCCACAACGGTTGAACTAATTTACACTCCCACCAACAGTGTAAAAGTGTTGCTATTTCTCCACATCCTCTCCAGTATCTGTTGTTTCCTGACTTTTTAATGATCGCCATTCTAACTGGCATGAGATGGTATCTCACTGTGATTTTGATTTGCATTTCTCTAATGACCAGTGGTGATGAGCTTTTTTAATATGTTTGTTGGCTGCATAAATAGACATCAAAATCTTTTAAATGTCTACATTTCAAAATGTGGGAGTCAATATTTTAGCCTTTGGAAAGTAAAGAATTATTTGAAATCATACTGGATCAACTCACCTGTTCTGTAATTAGATATTTTGACATTGCACTTCCCTAACCTGGGAAATGGAAGTAGCATTATTCAGCAGAAAGAAAGGGAGAGTGAAGTTCACACAAAAGTGTGGGGTGTGCTTGTTTAATTGTTATGGACCAGAGTTCACAGTGTCATGATTCCAATCCCCACACTAAGCTCCCTTAGCCATTGATTGAGGATCATGTTTCAACAGGAAATGAATTTTTATCTTACATAACATTTTATCACAACACTCCTGCTGATAACTAACATATCACCTCTCAATATGAGGTTTTCAAGGGTCAGGCTAAGACTGGGGCAGAGGTTACCATTGAGCTTTGTTGGGTCAACAGAAAATGAGAACCAGAGAGCTCAAGGATTTGCCATGGGTCACACACACATGCTCCTCATTCATGGTCAATATCTAGGGAGTGTGTCTACCTTCTGCAACAACCCTGGGAAATGGCTCCTAATAGCCATTCAATGGGCACATTGAGTTTCAGAAAGCTAAAGCACTTGTCTCATGCTGCACACTTGGTGAGTGTTGGGTCAGCCTGAACTCCTTCTGATTGTAGGTCCAGAGCTTTTCCATTCCACCCCATAATCTGGCTCTCTGCTCCTGTGTGAGAAGTTGTTTTATATTTTTCTATTCAGAGTATATTAGCCAACTAAATGTTGGAAGGAGAGGGTGAGAGGGGAACATCTAATTCATGAGTTCTTACTCTTAGCAACTTTTCAGGGGCTTGCTTGGAAGAAAAAAGTAATAAAAGTGTGTCTTTCTCTACTTTGACAACCTAAAATCCAGACTGAGTTGAAGACTAGTATAACTGTATTTACATCAATTAAAAATGGGCTTAATTTGAAAGGAATATAAGCTATCGTAATTCCAGGAGTAAATTAAAAGAGTTACGTCTCTGAGGTGGTCCGAATGACACTGTTTCTTATCAGAGAGAAGGGGGAATGAGATAAACCATGACTCCTCCCATTGTAGGGTTCCTAAAAGCTGTAGGTTGTTTAGTCTCTGATCCTCAATTTTCTCTTCTTAGAGTAGAGGTAGTTATTTCTACTTTTGAGGGTTGTTGAGAAAGTTAAATGAGATAATGTACAAAAAATTCATAGTAGGAACTCAGCAATGGGTGTTTGTTCTTGTCCCAGTGCTTGGAAGATGGATGAGTCTGTGGACACATTGAGTAGCCTATGGATCCTCTTTCTTTGATCTATCTATCCATCGGTTATTTTACCTATCAACGATCTATGTATATGTATCTATTTATAATCCTTATCTGTCTACCCATCCATGTATGTATTATTTTATCTATCCATCGTTCTATGCATCTATCTGTCTGTAATCTGTCTGTCTCTTCATCATCTATTATCTATATATCCATATCTCTAGATCTCTATATTTTGTCCATAGAACTCTAGTAGGAATAAGATTTTATATGAATCCAGACGTATCAAATCTGTCATATGGTGGCTGTCTGCTTCTCTCTCTCTTTCCTTTTTAGCTCCTGTACAGAGGTTAATGATATTCACTAATCAGTCCACCTGGATTAACAGGAAGTTTTCAGTGAATGTCCAAGCAATGGGGCACATCAGTAACACAGCCTTGCTTAGCCCCATGAAGTCATGTAGTCTCATGGTTCTCAACCAGGGGGATTTTGCTCCTCTGCTCCAGAGGACATTGAGCAAGGTCTAGAGACATTTTGGGTTGTCACATCTGCCGGGAGGGAGAGGGGGCTACAAGTCAGATAGGTAGAGGGCAGGGACGCTTAGAAACCTCCTAGAGTGGGCAGGACAGATCTCCATTCAAAGAATTACACAGTTCAAAGGGCATCAACAGTCAGAGCCTCTTTCTTAGCTATCCTCTAGATTGGCCATGAGTTGTTAGTACTCCAGAGACAGAATATGACTTGTCGTCAAGCTAATTAGTGGCAGAGGCTCAACTAGAATCTAGTCCTCCTGACATTCAAACTAATTTATTCTAATTATAATAAACCTTAGTTTTGAATTTTCACAGCCAATATAGTATTACAGCATCACAACTTACAACAATTGTGTTTTGACTACTTATATAGAGAAAGAAATTTTTGCATACATTGCCACTTCTTCCAGCACTGATTATTCTCAGATTGTTAAAAATGCTACCATTTCTTTTTTCTCCTCATGTCATTGTTTCCCATACCATTAAATTCTGAGGCCCTGGTTTTCTAAATTCTTCATTTTTACATTTCTGTAAAGATGTATCCAACAGAAAAGAAATAAACAATTCCTGAACTGTCACCCAAACACACCAAGATGGCACGATATGAGTAAAAACAGACTTTTCCTTGTGTTAAGGACACATATTAGCATATTTTTCTAGGAGGCTAAACAGGAGCGTGTGAGGCAACGTAGAGAGATTTATAAGATCAGTACTTACTTTGTTAAACGCTGTCACCGTCCTTGCTCGGCAACTGAATTCCAGGTCTTAATGTATTTATAAGCTCTTTGTTCCTTTCAATAGTTCCCTCCCACTGAAAGGAGAAAGGTCAAGTTAGGGAAAAGCCACTCCCACACATTTCATGGCCAAGGGGCCACCTACTGGATTCTAAGACATGAGGCAAGTGATCTGCTCATCAGAAGAAACTGGTTAATATGTTCCTTTTCAAGGTTGGCAATTAGTTTAAACAATACATTTCACCTAGATTTTGCTCTCTTTTTAAGTCAGCAGAAACTGGCTTTTTAAAGATGCTTTTTTTCGTGAGTTGGACGCAAGGACTAGGGCAACTGAAAAATCTCTATTGTGAGCATAGCTGGGAGGGGATGTCCGTGAAGGGCAAGCTGATGCCACCCTTTTCTTACTGGGTTGCCAAACAAAGTATAAGACATCCATGTAAATGTGAATTTCAGGCAAACGATCAATAATTTTTGTTATAGCTATGTTCCAAACATGGTATGAAATCAGATTATACTGAAATATTATTTCCCATTTATCTGAAATTCACATTTAGGTGGGTATCCTGTATTTTCTCTGTCAAATCTGGGAACCCTATTTGCATATGCTTTCCTCTTTGCATCACTCAAATTGCCCATAATATAACAAATCTGAAAGTATCCATCACCTGGATTCATCAATTGCAAATAATCTTTCTTCATCTATACCATATAGGGGGTTATGTTGGCCCCCTAGAAAGATAGGTGCGTACAGAAATCCCTAGATCCTATGAACGTGATCTTATTTGGAAAAAGGCTCTTTGCAGATGTAATGAAGTAAAAGAATTTGAGATGAGATCATCTTGGTATATCTGGAAAGGCCCTGAATCCAGTGACAATTGTCCTCACTGCAGAGAGAAGAGAAGACACAACACACAGAGGGTGAGGTGCAGGAAGACAGAGGCAGAAATTAGAGTGATGTGGTCACGATCCATGAAAGTCCAGAAAGGCCAAGAGCCCCCAGAAGCTAGAAGACGCAGGGAAGGATTCCTGGAAATCACTCCTAATTCAAGCACGCTGGCACAACGACACACCAGGGAAAAATAATTTTACATATAGTTACTTATATGTAATTCACATATACCATCTGTATCTTGGCAGCCCAGGCCTGAGTGGCACTGAAGGAACTGAGGGAAGGCTCATGCCCGGGGCCCCACAGAGCCTTAAGGAGCAGAGTGAGGATGAGCCAGGAGCACACGCACTGTAAGGGAAAGCAGGGTGGCCTGAGAGCAGAGGGTGGGTCTGTTTGCTCTTCAATATTTCCTCACCTCCTAGAAAACTGAGGAATCCACAGCAGAAAGAATGGTTGTCTTGCAAATGGATAAGGAAAATGCTTTTATCAGAAATAAAATGACGGTCCAAGAAAAGAAGAAAATGTCTTTATGCCATTACCCAGAATGGTAACTCTTCTCCTGTGCATACCTGAACGTGTCAGAAGTATATTTCTACGTTGACATTTTAATAGATTGTATGACAAATTGAATGTTGCAGGGCAATTCTTGGAAAAGTCAAACAAGCCACATAATCTACATTATTTTTTTACTAAACTTTTAATCCCAAGAAAGTGGTAAGTTAGGAGATTGGAAATCTGAATTCATATCTGATCCTAATGAAAAGAAATTAATTTTAACCAAGTCGACAAATAGGAGATTTATTATTTAATTACTATGTAATTGGAAAGAGTTCATTAGCTTCACAACAGGCACAATCAACACTTAGGTAAAGTACTTTATTGTTGCAAAGCTTTAGAATATTGGTCTTGCACGTTCTTGGCCTCCATGGCTGCTTTATTAAAACCTGAAAATCTTCCTTGCTTCTTCTAAAGATTTCGCATCCATGGGAGGCTTCCTTGGGCTGCCAGGCTATAGAAACTTCTTCGCCATGGGCGGTTGCTGATTCTGGTTTTCAGGGTCTGTAATTCACAATGCACAGCCTCAGAGTGAAGCCAAGGCGTGTCACCACCGTTTACACCACCCAGAAAATCTGAGACCCTTCTACACAAAGACCAATCAAGATTCTCTGGATTTCACTGTTGATATGATCTGGTTCCAATCTTGACTCTGCCTCATAATAGCTGTGTGATCTGGGAATCATCACTTAACATCTTCAAGCCTTAGTTTCCTCATCTGCAAAATGGGGAAATAATATTTCCTTAATCAGAATTTTGTAATGTTTCAAAATGCATGATACAGGGCCTGACCCACATACATCAAGTAATAAATGGTAGTGCTGTTTGTAGTGGCTAATTATACTTTAATGGAGTTCTTTATGATGAAAATTCAGGAATTTGGGGGTTTCTAGCTTGCTCCATGGAACAGAATTTGTTGTGGATCTATGATCGCACAGGACCAGGATCTAGAGATCATGGGGGGTGTGTGCCAGCAATTAATATAGCATCCAGTTCAGGACAAACCTAAGGAACGGTGTGTGGTCCTGGCAGGAGGGTGACAGAGATGGGATGGGATTGGCAAGCGGGACGTGCTTGTGAGGCTGAGGACTGGGTTGTGATCATCAGCCTTAGGGCACTGAGACCCCAGAAGCCTGAGCAAGGTCCGCAGTCAGCCCTGCCCCCGCCTTCAGTCAAGCTGGATGGAGGCCAGGGAGCCTGGGTTCCTCCCAGCCTTGCCCCTCCCTCCCTCCTGCTGAACTCTTCCTACCCGGGCTCTGAACACATCCCTGAGCTGTAGAGCTGATGTCTGGGTGACAGGGTGTTCATTTGTACAAAGGAAACAACCTGGAATGGCAGTGTTTGGATTTCTTATGTGCTTGTTTCCTCGTAGGATTGAGAAAGGATGAGGCTAAAGTCCCAAGCCCTCGTGAAGCAATGGAGAAAGTGCCGTCCCGAGGTTCAGTTCCACACGGCGCTGTGAGGCTGAAGGGGCGCGCTAGAAGTTCCCTTCACAGGACGCCACCTGACCTGAAACCGTCCTTTTCTGCTGCCACCCGAGGGACAAGATCTCCTGAGTTTGTCCATGACTCACTTCCCAGGAAAACCCTCAGGCAGTCACTGATGGACTCTGGTCTGGACTGGGAAGTGTTTTTCTCAGTGACAACTCTAGAGGGCAGCACTTAGCGGCGTCCCACAGACACCTCCCAGCATTTCCTGCTCAAACACTGGGAGGATGGCCTGGTAACACTGGGGAATGCCTGGGTGTTCTAGAAGCCTCCACCCCTCATTTTAACCACGTGTTTACTTGTCTGCATCCTCATAGACATGTAGGCTGCCCCAGGGCAGGGACTCTTGTCTTGTTCATTGTCTATCTCCACGACCTAGCACAGAACCTGGAATTAATAAGTGTCCAACAAAATAATTGCTGTGAATGTAGTCAATCTTTAATAAGTGGTTTGTTACAATCCACTCCCTTCCGCCTCTCATTTATAGTTTGCATTGCACCTTGAATTATATACATTTTCTAATATTATGCATTTTTATTGCTTTATCATTGAAATTACCAACTTGTATGAAAATAAATTAAAAAGCATAATGATTCTGCTTATACTTCTCACCTAGAATCAATAATTATCAACCAAAACCAGTGTGGTTTCATCTATATGTCCACCTACTTGTAATAATTCCAAGGAAATCACAGATCTATATGATTAATCCTTAAATACTTCAATGTGTTTTCCTAAAGCATACTATTCTAAAGATAGACCTAGTACATTATCACACATGAAATATTAACAATAATTCTTTCATGTCATCAAATATTCAGTTAATATTCATGTTTCTAATTGTATAAATACCATAATAATTATTATTATCATTTTAATTTTATTTTTAGAGATGGAGTTTCACTCTTGTTGCCCAGGCTGGAGTGCAATGGTGTGATCTCGGCTCGCTGCAACCTCTGCCTCCCGAGTTTGATCGATTCTCCTGCCTCAGCCTCCCGAGTAGCTGGGATTACAGGCATGCACCACCACACCTGGCTAATTTTGTATTTTTAATAGAGACGGGGTTTCCCCATGTTGGTCAGGCTGGTGTCAAACTCCTGATCTCAGGTGATCCGCCCACCTCGACCCCCCAAAGTGCTGGGATTACAGCCCAGCAGTGAGCCACTGCACCTGGTCAATGCCGTAATTATTTTTTACAGTTTGTTTAAATTCTAATCCTCTTAAGTTCTACACTTTGTGATTAGTTTTTTAAATGTATTTTAATATTGAGGCTCTTAGATGATAAGAAACTTTAACAATTATTAGGTCAAATCTGTTCATCTTTTTCTTAATTATAGTCCATTTTTATTTAAGGCACAATGCTTCAGTTAGTAATCATCTCATAGTTTCTGTGGGAAAAGTATGTGATAACACAGTTTTAAATCCGACTGAAGATGACCTAACTCAGAACCTACCTCTACTCTAGCTGCAGCCAGGAGCCACCGGGTAGACTCCATTCTGCCCCGTATATTGGAGTAGTGGAGCTTGGGCTTCTCTGCCATGGTAGCAGTCTCCTGGAGGTTTCTCTAAGCCTGAATGAATGAATGAATGAATAATTGAAGACATAGAATCAAACATGTACTTTAGGATGTATGGGTATGTTGAGTATGAGTAGGTTTCATCTATGTGTCCACCTACTTGTAATAATTCCAAGGAAATCACAGCAACCACCAACAATACTGAAGAAGAACCTGCCTTCTTCATGACTGGGTTGAAGGAGTTCCCAGAATGTTTTCTTGGCCCAAATTGTTACCCAGCAGTGGCCACCCTCAGATTCCAGCAAACCAGTCTCAAGTCTTCATTGGCTAACTGTGACTTTTCTTGGCAGCCTAAGAAGTGAGAGTATGTGGTAATAATATATGTATAGGAGTTAATGGGAAGAGGAAGAATTCAAGAACTAATATTTATTGAAAACTTCCTAGTGATCCTTCCTCAATGGTAGTCCCTTTCAATATTTTATATCTTTAATCCTCCTTATAGTCCCATGAAATTGTTGTTTTCTCCATTTTTTAGTTAATGAAATGGAACATCAGAGAAATGCAATGTTCACAGTCACACCCTAGTTGGTGATGGACATGAATATCTACACCAAGGACTAAAATGAAGTCACACCTGGAAGCCACCCAGTGAAGGCCCTGGGAACCCATGAACTGGCTGTGAAACCAGAGGATGTCACTGACAGGGAGGACCAGCAGGGAGCTTAGTCACTCTTCAAAACAAAAAGCAAAAATTAGGCCTCAGAGTTGCATAACTGTAGTTAGAAGACCAAATTCTTTCAACAGACAGAGAATGCTAATCCCTTGCTTCTTTTGGCATTCTATATTCTAACTCTGTGGGGTGCATTTTGTTTCATAACCTGGAAAAAAAGATATTGCTGCATTAACTTTGCAAGATATGGAAGGAGCTAGCATTTGTTCAACGTCAGTCACACAACTGGTTATTTTTCTAAACTTCTCTTCATTTTATCCTACAAAAATCACCTAAGGTGAATGAGGTTGTTATTCTTATTTGTTACAGTTGGGGATACGAGGTTTTTTAAAGTAACTTGCCCAGATTAAGTGGTGGATCTGGGATTCAGACTCACCGCTATTAAAAACTAAAGACCAAGTCTTATTTTCTGTTAGTGTTTCTCAAATATGCATGGTAATCTTTCAGCAGATTGTGAAACCTCACTACTTTTTAAAATAAAATAGAAAAGAATAGAAAATATCAGCGAGCATGACATGTTGAAGGGTAAGTAATGATTGATGAGTTGTTAGTTTCAGTTATTTGTATACTGTGTGTATGGATGTTTGCATGTGTGCACACTCACTTGGTCATCATAAATGGTTAGAGATAAATTGACTGGGCTCATCAGTGAAGTTTGATAGCCCTTGCTCTATCCCAGGCTGTTTGGGAGGTGGAACATAGCAGAGTATCAGAGAATGAAAACCAGTGGCTGCAGGGACAGATTCAACTAATTGTACCATGAATGTGAATGGAAGGACACAGGACTCATTGAAAGCAGGAGTTCCAGTGCCAGGACTTAGGAACAGTTGCATTTTCTCTCCAAACGCTCAGCTCTGTCATTAAACATTAGGATTCTTCTTGCAAAGTTTTGTGGTTGTTGAGTCTGGAACAAAAATGTACTTGTCTTTGCCAACTAATGTATTTCTTAAAAAGTTTGTATGACTTGAATTTAGACATCAAAATCTTTTAAATGTCTACATTTTAAAATGTGGGAGTCAAGAGTTTAACCTTTGGAAAGTAAAGAATTCTTAGAAACCATACTGAATCAACTCACCTGTTTTGTAATTAGAAATTTCGACACTGCACTTTTCTATCTTGGGAAATGGAAATAGCATTATTCAGCAGAAAGAAAGGGAGAGTGAAGTTCACACGAAAGTGTGGGGTGTGGTTGTTTAATTGCTATGGATTAGAGTTCACAGTGTCGTAATTCTAATCCCCACACTAAGCTCCCTTAGCCATTGATTGAGGATCATGTTTCAACAGGAAAGAAATTTTTATCTTACATAACAGTTTATCACAACACTACTGCTAGTAACTAACATGTCACCTTCTCAATATGAGGTTTCCTAAAGTCCGCCTAAGACTGGGACGAAGGTTACCTTTGAGCTTTGTTGGGTCAACAGAAAATGAGAACCAGAGAGCTCAAGGATTTGCCATGGGTCACACACACATGCTCCTCATTCATGATCAATATCTAGGGAGTGTGTCTACCTTCTGCAACAACCCTGAGAAATGGCTCCTAACATCCTGATTATAGATGGGCACACTGAGGTTCAGAGAGCTACAGTGACCGGCCCACACTGCACACTTGGTGAGTGTTGGGTCAGCCTGAACTCCTTCTGATCGCAGGTCCAGAGCTGTCCAGAGCTTTTCCACTCCACCCCGTAACCTGACTCTCAGCTCCTGTCTAAGAAGTTGTTTTATATTGTCCTATTCAGAGTCCATTAGCCAACTAAATGGTGGAAGGCAAGGGCAAGAGGGGAACATCTAATTCTTGAGTTCTTTCTGTTAGCAACTTTTCAGGGGACTTTCAGAAAGTGTGCCTTTCTCTGCTTTGACAAACTAAAAACCAGAGTGAGTTGAGGACTAGTATAACTGTATTTACATCCATAAAAAAAAAATGGGCTTAACATCACAAAAGCCACAATTAACATTTAGGTAAAGCACTTCATTGTGTAAAACGTCAGAATATTGGTCTTGCATGTTCTTGGCCTCCATAGCTGCTTTATCAAATCTTCAAAATCTTTCTTGCTTCTTCTAAAAGTTTTGCCTTTGTGGGAGGCTTCCTCTGGCTGCCAGGCTGCAGAAACTTCTTCACCATGGGCAGTTTGCTGATTCTGGTTTTCAGGGCCTGCAATGCACAAAGCACAGCATCAGAGTGAAGCTGAGGACTGACACCACCATTAATACCACCCAGGGAATCTGAGCCCCTCCTACACAAAGACCAAATGAGGCCCCTCCATCAGCACCAGTATGAAGGCTGGGAAAGAGACTCTGAGTGAGAAATAAGAGATAAGAGGAATATGAGAGAAAGAAGAGAAAAAAGATAAGAGAAAGAATATAAGAGGGAGAACAAGAAGCTCACTAGCATTTTCCCAAAGATGTATTTCAGATTTTATTGAGTTCAGTCTCCCTACTCTGTTCTTTATATATCAATCCTGAGGATTCGTGGCTTTTGTGTAAGTCAAGAAAAAACAATGTGCCTGTGAGATATCAGCACAGATCAGCCTCTAGGCAGAAGTGAAAATATGGGAAAATTGAGTTGGAAATGAAAATAGAAAATGTTAAGGACAAACCATGGGGCCACTCCCACTGAGGTATACAGGGCTGGGGGCAGTGTACTCGAAGAGCTGTGCAGAGAGAGGAACGCAATCAATGTCTGATAGCAGGAGCCAGAGCCCAGGGAAGGAAACCAGATGGAAAGGGCCCCACTCAGACAGACTTGGTGTGGGAAGACAAGGGCACATATGGGATAAAGGACATCACAGAGAATTCAGGAACAGAAACCACGTTGAAATAGAGGGATGGGGAGAGATGCTGGGCCCTGGGTCCTTTCCATGATAAAAGGCAAACGCTCTTCATGAGGTAGCATGCACCACACATTTCACTGACATAACAAGAATCTTTCCCTGATTGTGAGGAATCAGGGCCTGGAAGCTCACTTTGGAGACCTGAGGGCACTGAAGGCCTGGAGAAGGCTGGGGTCAGAACATGGCTAGTCCCAGAACCCAGATACGAGATCCCAAGATGGGAGATGTGGGGCTGCCTCTCTGGGCTATGAAATGGGTCACCTTCAGCAGAGGGAAGCTGGAGATAAGGCTGGAGTCAAGCTCTTCCACGCGGTAGAGAAGTTCCACCAGGTGAATGTCAGCCCAGTTCAGCTTGTTGCCAACAAGGTAATCTTGTCCGCGGCTCTTTCACACCTGGATAATTGGAGGAATCAGATCAGAAACACATGCGCAATCAGGCTGGGGCCCCTGCTTCTTCCTGAGTTTCTCCAGCCTGGCTCTCCCACCTCTGCTGCCTCACTGCATGGGTGCAGAGACCAGGACCTTTCTCCATGTTCCCTGACTCATTGAGAGAGTAGGAAGTGTAGCTCTGCCGGGCGCGGTGGCTCACGCCTGTAATCCCAGCACTTTGGGAGGCCGAGGCGGGCGGATCACGAGGTCAGGAGATCGAGACCATCCTGGCTAACATGGTGAAACCCCGTCTCTACTAAAAATAGAGAAAATTAGCCGGGCGAGGTGGCGGGCGCCTGTAGTCCCAGCTGCTCGGGAGGCTGAGGCAGGAGAATGGCGTGAACCCAGGAGGCAGAGCTTGCTTTGAGCCGAGATCGCGCCATTGCACTCCAGCCTGGGCCACAGAGCGAGACTCCGTCTCAAAAAAAAAAAAGTGCAGCTCTGCTAATTCCTTGGTTGGAGCCCGGGCTCTCATTTTCTTTTCTCATTCCACCTCACTGCGGTGTCCACACCACCCACTCGGCTTGCATCTTCCACACGGGCCAGAGGCTTAGCACCTGCTACATGTTCTGTCTTCCCCAGGCCTTACAGCATGCAGCCCTGACGTTCAGCGCATGATTCTACACTGTGCTATCTCTCTCCAAGCTCTCTTGGGCAGTGACTCCACCTTCATGACAGCACTCTTCCCCCAGGAGAAGACTATATCAGAGTCCTCATTTTTCCTTGTATGTGCTCCTTATTTCCTGCTCTAGGATCTGAAGTAAACCTGGGTGAACCTGAATTCATCCCCTTTCTTGCAACATTGGCACTTACTGATTTCACTATGTTATAATCTGCATGCCACAGTATCCAGGGTGAACTGCACTGATATCTGCAACTTACTTTGAAATGCAAAAAAAAAAAAAAAAATATGTGTTTGACTGAGGAAGACAGGGGTGGAGTGACTGACACGTGTGGTAAAGCCCAGATGAGGAGATGTTAATTTTGCTCTCTAGGTGGTTGGTGTATATATGTTCAAAAAATATTTCTTTCAACTATTGTGAATGTATAAAATGTTTCATAACAAAATTTTTAGTGATATGTGGTATTTATTAAAATATTTTAGCACATTCACACCATAAATAATAAAATAAGAAAACATACAGCAGCACTGATTCAAGGTAATATTTCGGCAAATACCCTTTCAGACTGTGTATACATATCTAAGTGTAAATAATTACTTGGTACATAAAGAAAATGCAACATCAAATGCTATATTGTAGCATACATAGTTCAAATTCATGTATCATGGGACTCTTTGGTAGAACTGGTGAAATTCTTCCTCACAGTCTATTTTTATACCATGCCTTGAGAGTCAAGAGCTCAATTAACATCAAGGAAGGCTTTTTGGACCTGAAGGTCAATGCCCCAAAAATGCACAGGCACTATTTTTCTGTTGCCTTATCTTATGGACTGAATGTTTAGGTTTCCCCAAAATGCATATGTTGGGATCCTGACCCCCGATGTGATGCTGTTAGTAAGTGGGGCTTCCAGGAGACGATCATGTCATGGGGGTGGAGCTCTCATGAATGACATTAGTCCCCTTATAAAAGGGACCTTAGAGAACTCCCTTGGCATGTTTGCCATGTGAGGACACAGCCAGAGATTGGCTGTCTATGAACCAAGGAACAGGAGCTCCCCAGATGTGAAATCTGCCAGCACATTGATCTTGTACTTCCCAGCCTACAGAGCTGTGAGATAGAAACATCTGTTCTTTAAGCTACCCAGCCTATGGTATTTTTGTTATAGCAGCCAAACTGCTAAGAAACCCTCTAAACTCTTAGTGTCCTTATAGACTAAACAGCTTCTATCATGACCTTTACAACAGTGAAATATGCCAGCATTTGGTCAATAACTGCCAGCTTTCCTAATTTTTGCCTCCACTTTTAGTTTATGACCAAACACCGAAAGTAAAATATCGATCTCTGAACAATCACATAGAAATTCACACTTCTAGCTAGCCAGCTTATGGCATCTTCATGCCAGCAACCTACAATCAGGGCATAAGTTTTTCCACCATAAATCTCTCAGACTTTCCCGCCTGCCTCTGAATCTCTGGCAAATGCAAGTGATGGTGCCTGACTTCCTTACAATAGCAAGTTCGAAAGAAACACCTTTTGCTTGTTCTCATTTGGGTTGTCTTCATTCACTTTCACAGTTTTTCCGGAGGTTGCAACAAGACGTGGTCTATGTTGCCCATTGCCATGGACCCCAGCCGTCAACCAGGTGCAGTATCCACAAAGGTTCCTTGTGCTTTGTGGCAAGTCCGCACCTGGGCTGAACTCTTTTCTCTTTGCTTTGAGCTCTTTCACTTTTTATTCTCAGTTTGGACCTTGGTTTTGTATTGGTTCCCATCTGCTTACCATCCTTAATAGAACCAGGCCTTTTTTGCCTGTTTGTTTCTTTTCAGTCTTTTGTGGTACTGCTTGGTGTCATGCTATCGAGAAGTGTTGTTTGTCATTAAAAAAAAAAAAAAAAAAAAGAGGCAGCATATAGGCATAGACCCAAAAGCCTGTTTTTCAAGACAGCCTCACAGTACACTGAGTTTGAGGTTATCATCGGACCTCTGTCCATGTGTACAAACTTTGCTGTGGGTCATCCCTAAAACTAAATGAAGTTCTTCACTCTTGGTTTTTGTTCTTGTTGTTCTTTAAACTTGGCAGTGATCCAGGCAGAAGATTACAGCTTCCACCTGGGGCAGAGTAGTGACTGTGGCTTTAGGTTTTCTTTATCCCCGTTGGGTGGTAATCCATATAGTTGGGTGAAAAAAATCTCTTTTGTAGTTTGGAGGCTCAAATCATGTAGCCACTGAAAAGATAAAGACATGTCTAGGGCGAGATATGGGGAAGGGGCGTGGTGCTTCCATGCCTTCCCTGGACGTGCCACCCTCCAAGAAGCTCCATGTGTGTGTTCAGGTATACAGAAGCTCCCAGGTACAGTTTCAAAGACAGGAAAATAATGGCTTCTTGTTCCCCCTTTTGATCAGGGCAAGCTTTGCATCTTTGTCCTTAGGTGGAGATAATGCGTAATGAAGAATCTTTTCACTCAAACCTGCCCTACCTTCTACATATATCCTTCTACATTCATCCTGAAAGACAAAAAGAACCAAACTGTCAAAATGCCTTCTGCCTTAGATTTTATGGTTTAAACACCTGAGACAGTAAAGCCTCAGATGGTGACAAAGTAATTCAGCTCCAGTGGTGCCTTTTATATGCCAGTCATGTTGTTAGTTATACATATATATTACATTTATTTCTCAGAACATGCTACAGGGGTAGATATATGTCCAAAATGTTTGTCCTACATGTGACCAAATACAGGTGCAGAGAACATCAACATCAGTGACCAGTCTAGAGTCACAGTCATGAGAGGAATTAGTGGAATCACTGCAAGTAACCACTGATGCTACACATAGGGTTTGCTATCTCTGCTGTGGTTTGTTTTATGCATGAGCTTAGCATGATTCATACAGCTAAAGACCTACCATTTAAGTAATCCCGAGGCAGAGTCCCTGGAACCAGCCATCTCGAATGCTTCTGTCTCCTTTTCTCGCCATACTACATAACTCAGGCTCATTTTTATGCTCAATATTTGAAGTTCTAAATAAATTAAAAATAACAATAAATAAATAGGAAATAAAGAAGATCTCTAAAAGCTATCTCTAAAGATATATACTTTCAAGCAAGCTAGTAATTTTCAAAAAAAAAAAAAAAAAGGAAAATCTCCCAATTATTTTCTAATCACCTGGGAAAGCAGTAGCACTTTGGCAGCCACACCCCTTAGCCCCCTCCATCCAGCCCCTTGCAACGACTGATTTACCTTCTAGATTCGAATGGTCTGGACAGTTCATACAAAAGAAATCATGTCACATGTGGCCTTTGGTGTCTGGTTTCTTTTATGGAACAAGTTTTCAAGGCTCACCCACGTTGTAGCATGCATCAGTACTTTGTCCCTTTTCATAGCCCAAGAATAGTCCATTGTCTGCTACAGCACATCTTGTTCCTCCATTCATCCATGGGTGGACATTTGGGTTGTTTCCACCTTTTGCATATCACGAATAATTCTCCTATGAACATTTCTGTGCATGGATTAGTGAGGCTGTGTTTTCCTTTCTCCTGGTTGTAGACCTGGTAGTGGAATTGCTAGGTCATTGGTAGCTCTATATTGGACTTTTCAAGGAACTGCTAACAGGGGAGGAGACCCCTCCTCCCAGCTTTGCTGGTGCAAAATCAGTCTGGCTGCTTAGGTCTGTATCAAATGCTTCACTTTAGGTAATCCTGGTATCTTGGGCATCAGCCTCTGCTAACCTTAGTCAAGTTGACCAGTTCATATAATTAGTTGGTATCATAGGTTCCTGGTCATCATTCTTGGAATTATTGGAACCTGAGATTCAGCTTCTTTAGAGCCTTCTCTCCCCAGGCCTTCATCTACCAACTCTCAAACATTCTATGCCTTGTCCTAAGCTGTTGTTGGCACCTAGTCTCTGAAGGCCTGAGCACCTGGAATCATGATTTGCTATCCTCCTGAGTTCATGGTTCATCAGTGTTTGGAAACCTCTGTCAGGGTGCTCAATCCATGGACTGCATCCTTTTCTAGAATCACCCTTGCCTGAACCCACCCCATGTTCACTGTTTCCTCATCTCCATGGGACTCTGCCATACTGCAACTCAGTGTACACACCCAAGGCCCAGCCTGATGCTGACCATAATGCCCCTGCCATCGTCCTGCCCACTCAAGGAAGGACCTAAATCACTCTGTGTTCTCTGTTAATGGAAGAACAGAAAATATACCATACAGGACTCTCTCCTTTATGTCTTTCTCATAGAGATTGCAATGCTGGCAATGTAGTTGAGAATGGCTCTGGTCTGCACCAGCTTCATCCTGTCAATCTCAACTATTGGCACTTGCTGGAACATCAAACTCCCATCTTTAGAAAGAAGGAAAAAAAGGAGAGTGAGATATCTATGAATCCCAGTCTTTCAGCATGAAAAAATGTTTGCTGAAATGACTAAATTTATAAAATAGAAAAGAAATTATTGCCTGGTATAACCTCTCAAAGGAAATGAAAATTTGTTTTTAGCTTCCTTAGTCCTTCTTTTTCTTATCAAGCTTCTTCTTACCTTTCAGCCTGTTATTTCATTTATGTTTTTGTTCATCATCCAGATACATAATAGGTCCCTTGTATTTTTTTGTGTTGATATATCTTCATGGATATTTTAGGAAGAAGTTGGGAGAGGCTGCTCCAAGCCCACCAGCCAGATGCCATTTAACATGGGAATATCTCAAAGTAAATCTCATGGTGTGAAGACATTAAAGACAGTTCTGAGAGAAGTTTCTATGTAGGCCCTTTGTGTACTCTTCAATACTCCCACTGGACAGTGTGTGCAGGTGGGTGTTGTGTTCCTCACTCTACTGCTGCTACCCTGGCTCGTGTCCCTCCTCACCCTCTGACCTGGACTTCCAACCAATTCAACACTATCTCATTATCTAAGCCCACAATGTTGCAAGAATATCACCTTGTCAAATTCATAAGAGAAATGAATTCAAGATGGACCTATTTCAACTCCTTCCCTCTGATGCATGTCCGTGTGTGTCCTTGGATGGGGAGGGCTGTATGGGGTCCCGAACCAACCACAGCTCATTCACAATGTTGAAAGCATGAAAGCAAGGAAAGGCCATTCTCAGGGCGCTGGGGATGGCTCCTCTAGCAAATATTCTAAGAGGTCTGGCCCTTTCAGCCTGGAGAGAGTTGACAGACCTGCTCAAGGAGCCCCACCCTTTCTACTTTAACCACATTTTTCCCTCTCCACCACCCCAACTACCACCCTTCACACACATAGACATGGCCTGGTGTTAAAACCTTCAAGTGTACCTTCTACTAGATACCTTCATCAGAGACACGTAGAGACTTGATCTTACCATTTCTTAACTTTTCCAAATCTTCTGCAGATTCTAGAAATTTCTCTTCAAACTGAGAGCAGAATCAGTAAATGGGCTCCTGATAGGTCATTCTATAGCATTATAGACTTTTAATCTTGAATGGCTACTGTCTGATACATAATTCGGAGAATATAAAATTTCTGAGTTTGGCAGTGCACACAGAGGAGTCTGGTCATGGCCATTTGGAAATTTAGACTAGATTCATCAAGAAAAAGGCATGGATCACAGCACATAGTCACTCAATCTTTTAGTTCACTTCATCTACACCCTGATCTCTCCCATGTCCATGACTAGGTCGTGATTTGAGAGGGGATGTCACTGGAATTAAGGGACCAGGCAGTTCTTCTAGTTATGGTGTTGTCGTGTCATAGGAAAGCATGTGTCTCCTGGTGAGATCAGACCACAGCCTTTGTGTCCCCAGTGTGGGGTACGCAATGGGCTAATGACCATCAAAGATTCTTCCACCAAGGAACCTCTGCTGTAATTTATATCATCCCACTTGTCAGGAGCCCTACTGTGCATGAGATAGGTCCCGCTATTGCACAGCTTTAACTCTTGCAACAGTAATTTCCCCTCCTGGAGTAAATGGAACACAACAGAGTAGAATTCTCAATTTGAGGAAGGAATTAGGGTCCCCACACTAATGTTATTTTTAATGAAAATCTCTGGTTTATGATATGGCTGTGTGGGTTTAATATCACTATTTTCATGTCCTGGCTTCTTGATTTTGGACACATTGTTGAATCTCTCTGTGTCTCAGTATCCTAACCTATGAAATGGATATACTTATGATGCTTTTTTTAAAGATTGGTATGAAAGGTCAGGCACAGTGGCTCACGCCTATAATCCCAGCACTTTGGGAGGCCGAGGCGGGTGGATCCCCTAAGGTCGGGAGTTCAAGAACAGCCTGGCCAACAGGCTGAAACCCATCTCTACTAAAAATACAAAAATTAGCCAGGCGTGGTGGCGCATGCCTGTAATTCCAGCTACTCAGGTAGCTGAGACAGGAGAATCGCTTGTACCTGGGAGGTGGAGGCTGTGGTGAGCCGAGATCGCACCACTGCGCTCCAGCCTGGGAGACCGAGTGAGACTCTGCCTCAATTAAAAAAAAAAAAAAAAAAGATTGGTATGAAAATTAAATTACAAAGTCATGCAAAGCACTTGGAAAAGTAGCAGGTATGTAATAAATGCTCATTAAATATACGTTTTGGGACTCTGAGAGAGGGCTGCTATTTCATAGCATCCTTTTCAAAAAACTTCAATCAATCTAAAATCACTGAATGTGTACTCTCTTGTTGACCTATATCCAGTAATTTAAACTTTGAAATAAATTATACCTTGTCCTGAGAGTAGTTAGAATGGCAGCCAGCAAGGTTGTCTAAATCTTATCAGAAACTCTGAGTAGATGCAGGTATTTAATATAAATATAAAAATCAGTTATTACATAATGATGCAGTTGACTTATAGGCAGAATCTATAAAAATAAAAGTTAAAGCAGACTCTTACAAAGATTTTCAGGATTTCACTATTAATACGATCTGGTTCCAATCTTGGCTCTGCCTCATAATAGCTGTGTGATCTGGGAATCATCACTTAACATCTTTAAGCATTAGTTCCCTCATCTGCAAAATGGGCATAGAACATTTTCGTAACAGAATGTTTTAATGTTTTCAAAATGCATCATACAGGGCCTGACCCACATACATCAAGTAATAAATAGTAGCGGTGTTTGCAGTGGCTAAGTATACTTTAATAGAGTTCTTTATGGTGAAATGTCAGGAATTTGGGGGTTTCTAGCTTGCTGCATGGAACCGAGTTTGCTGTGGATCTATGATCACACAGGACCAGGATCTAGAGATCATGGTTGGGGGGTGGGGGAGGCGGGGGCAGGAAGGGTGTGCCAGCAATTAATACTGCGTCCAGTTCAGGGCAAACCTAAGGAACGGTGTATGGTCCTGGCAGGAGGGGGACCGAGGCGGGGTGGGATTGGCAAGTGGGACGTGCTTGTGAGGCTGAGGACTGGGTTGTGATCATCAGCCTTAGGGCACTGAGACCCCAGAAGCCTGAGCAAGGTCTGCAGTCAGCCCTGCCCCTGCCTTCAGTCAGGCCGGATGGAGACCAGGGAGCCTGGGTTCCTCCCAGCCTTGCCCCTCCCTCCCTCCTGCTGAACTCTTCCTGCTCAGGCTCTGAACATATCCCTGAGCTGCAGAGCTGACGTCTGGGTGACGGTGAAACGGGGTATTAATTCGTACCAAAAACAAACAAACAAACAAAACCTGGAATGACAGTGTGTGGATTGCTTGTGTGCTTATTCGTAGGATTGAGAAAGGGTGAGGCTAAGGCCCCAGGCCCTCGTGAAGCAATGGAGAAAGTGCCGTCCCAAGGCTCAGTTCCACACGGCGCTGTGAGGCTGAAGGGGCTCACTGGAAGTTCCCCTCACAGGACGCCACCTCACCTGAAACCTTCTTTTTCTGCTACCATCCAAGGGACAAGATCTCCTGAGTTTGTCCAAGACTCACTCCGGAAGGAAACCCTCTCAGGCAGTTACTGAGGGACTGTGGTCTGGACTAGGACGTGTTTTTCTCAGTGACACCTCTAGAGGGCAGCACTCAACGGAGTCCCACAGACACCTCCCTGCATTTCCTCCTCAGACACTGGGTGGATGATCTGGTAACACTGGGGAGTGCTTGGGTGTTCTCCTGGAAGCTCCTGATTTTAATCACCTGTTTACTTGTCTACATTCTTTTTTTTGTTTTTTGAGACGGAGTCTCGCTCTGTCACCCAGGCTGGAGTGCAGTGGCGCGATCTCGGCTCACTGCAAGCTCCGCCTCCCGGGTTCACGCCATTCTCCTGCCTCAGCCTCCCCGAGTAGCTGGGACTACAGGCGCCCGCCACCACGCCCGGCTAATTTTTTGTATTTTTAGTAGAGACGGGGTTTCACCGTGGTCTCGATCTCCTGACCTCGTGATCCGCTCGTCTCGGCCTCCCAAAGTGCTGGGATTACAAGCGTGAGCCACCGCGCCCGGCCACTTGTCTCCATTCTTATGTAGGCTACCCAAGGGCAGAGACTGAGTCTGTCTTGTTCACTGTCTACCTCCAGAACCTCACACAGAATCTGGCACTTAGTAGGTGCACAACAAAATAATCATTGAATTAGTATACTGAGTCTTTAACAGGTGAGTACGCAGTTTCAATTTACACTCACTTTCTAATCTTATGCCTTTTTATTCTCTTATTGTATAAATTTCTAACATATATAAAAATAACACAAAAGTATAATGACCTTTCTTGTACTCCTCACTTAGAATCAATAATTACCAATGTTAGGGAAAAGAGTGAAACGCTGTAAAATATTTGAAGAGATTTATTCTGAGCCAAATATGAGTGACCAATGGCCCGTGATACAGCCCTCAGGAGATTCTGGGAACCTGTGCTTAAGGTGGTTGGGATATAGTTTAATTTTAGGGAGACATGAGACATCAATCAAATATATAGAGATGTACATTGGTTCAGTCCAGAAAGGCAGAACAACTGGAAGTGTGGACTTCCAGATTTTGTGTAGATTATAAAATTTTCCAATTGGCAGTTGATTGAAAGAGTTATGATCTAAAGACCTGGGATCAATAGAAAGGAATATCTGGGTTAGAATAATAAGGGAGTGTGGAGACCAAAGTTTTATCATGCAGGTGAAGCATCCAGGTAGCAGGCTTCAGAGAAAATAAATTGTATTAGGTTGGTGCAAAAGTAATTGCGGTTTTTGCCATTGAAAGTAATGTTTCTTGTCAGACTTAGAGTCTGTTCTATCAGTAATTCCAAAAGAGAGGAGGGCATGTCCAACTTCCCACTTCCCATCATGGCCTAAATTGGTTTTTCAGGTTAGCTTAGTAATGCCCTTGCTGAGAAGAGGGTCCATTCAGATGGTTGGGGCTGGGGGAGAGGCTTAGAATTTTATATTTTGTTTACACCAGCTAAAGCCAATGTGTTTTCATCTACATGCCCACCCACTTTCTCCTTGTAATACTGTGAGGAAATCCCAGATACCATGTATTTTATTCTTAGATATCTCAATGTGTTTCCCTAAAACAGAAGAACGATTTTAAATAGAGCCATAGTACATTATCACACATGAAACATTAACGATAATTTTTTCATGACATCAAATATTCAATCAATATGTATGTTTCTAACTGTTATACAAATGCCATAAATTATTTTTTATAGTTTGTTTAAATCCAAGTTCAGTTAAGGTCCACACATTCTGATTAGTTTCTTAAATGTAATCTTAATGTTTATGCTCTTAGATGAGAAGATATTTTAACAATTTATTAGATCAAATTCATCGTCTCTTTCTTAATAACTGCCAATTTTCTTTAAGGTACAACACTTGACAAGTCATTTAGTAAGCAACATCTCATAGTTTCTGAGGGAAAAGTATCTGGTAAGGTCAATTTTAGATCCAACTTAAGATGACCTCTCAGGACCTACCTGTACTCCAGCTGCAGCTAGGAGCCACTGGATGGACTCCATTCTGCCTTGTCCATTGTTGTAGTAGAGCTTGGGTTTCCCACTATGATAGCAGACTCCTGGAGTTTTCTGTAAGCATGAATGAAAGAATGAATGAACGAATAATTGAAGCCATAGAATCAAAAATGTTCATTACGATGTATGGTTGAAAACCACCAACAATACTGAAGAAGAATCTGCCTTCTTCATGACTGGGTTGGAGGAGTTCCTGGAATGTTTTCTTGGCCCAAATTGTTACCCATCGGTGGCCACCCTCAGATTCTAGCAAACCAGTCTCACATGCCCATTGGTTAAATGTAACCATTCTCGCCATGCTAAGAGGTGAGAGTTTGTGGTAATAATGCATGCATGGAAGGTAGTGGGAAGAGGTAGAATTCAAGAACTAATATTTATTAAAAACATCCTGGTGATACTTCCCCAACACTAGTCCCTTTTAATATCTTATATCTTTAATCCTCCAAAGTCCCATGAAATGCCTATTATTATTATTATTATTTAGTTTTTTGAGACGGAGTCTCGCTCTGTCACCCAGGCTGTGGTGGTGCAATCTCAGCTCACTGCAAGCTCCACCTCCCGGGTTCAAGCCATTCTCCTGCCTCAGCCTCCCGAGTAGCTGGGACTACAGGTGCCCGCCACCATGCCCAGCTAATTTTTTGTATTTTTAGTAGAGACAGGGTTTCACCGTGTTAGCCAGGATGGTCTCGATCTCCTGACCTACTGATCTGCCCGCCTCGGCCTCCCAAAGTGCTGGGATTACAGGCATGAGTCACTGCGCTCTGCTGAAATGCCTGTTATTATCTCCATTTTTTGATTAATGAAATGGAACATCAGAGAAGTGAAATGCAATGTCCACAATCACACTCTAGGTGGTGATGAACATGAAAATCCACACCCAAGACTAAAATGAAGGCAGGCCTGGAACCCACCTAGGTGAAGGGAACCCAGTAAGTGACCAAGAAACCAGAGGATGTCATGACAGGGAGGACCAGGAAGGAGCAAAGTCACTCTTCAGCTCTTTGGCTGTTAGGCTACTGATATGGTTTGGCTGTGTGTCCCCTCCTAAATCTCATCTCAAATTGTAATCCCCATAATCCCCACATGTTGAGGGATGGACCTGGTGGGAGATGATTGGATCATGGAGGCGGTTTCCCCCATGCTGTTCTCCTGACAGTGAGTTCTCACGAGATCTGATGGTTTTATAAAGGACAGTTCCCCCTTCTCTCTCTCTCCCTCTGCTGCTGCCTGGTGAAGAAGATGCCTGCTTCTCCTTCACCTTCCACCATGACTGTAAGTTTCCTGAAACCTCCCCAGCCATATGGAACTGTGAGTCAGTTAAAATTCTTTCCTTTATAAATTACTCAGGCTCAGGGAAGTTCTTTATAGCAGTGTGAAAATGGACTAATACAGCTACATTTGATCAAAGGGAGAAATAGGGCCTCAGACTTGTTTAACTGTAGCTACGAGATCCAAATTCTTTAAACAGATAGAGAATCATAATTTCTTGATTCTCTTGGAATTCTATTTTCTACCTCTATAGGGTGCATTTTGTTTTATAACCTGGAAAAAGAGATGCTGCATTAATTTTGCAGGGAATGGAAAGAGCTAGCATTTGTTCAATGTCAGTCACACACTGATCATTCTCCCAAATTTATCTTCATTTTATTCTACAAAAATCACCTAAGGTGAGTGCTGTTGTTAATCTCATTTTACAGTTGAGAATACTGAGATTTTTTGAGTAACTTGCCCAAAGTAAGTGGTGGATCTGGAATTCAAACCCACTGCTATTCAAAACCAAAGACTGGCCGGGCACAGTGGCCCACACCTGTAATCCCAACACTTTGGGAGGCCAAGGCGGGTGGATCACCTGAAGTCAGGAGTTCAAGACCAGCCTAGCCACATTGGTGAAACCTCGTCTCTACTAAAAATACCAAAAAATTATCCAGGCATGGTGGTGCATGCCTGTAATCCCAGCTACTAGGGAGGCTGAGGCACAAGAACTGCTTGAACCCAGGAGGTAGAGGTTGCAGTGAGCCAAGATCGCACTGCTGTAGTCCAGCCTGGGCGACAGAGCAAGACTGTGTCTCAAAAACAAAAACAAAAACAAAAAACAAAGACTGGGCCTTATTTTTTATGTTAATGTTTCTCAAATATGCATAGTAATCTTTCAGCAGATTGTGAAACCCAATACTTTAAAAATAAGATATAAAAGAATAAAAAATACCAGAGAGCATGACATGCTGGAGAGTAAGTAATGTTTCATGAGTTTTTAGTTTCAGTTATATGTATGTTATGTGTATGGATGTTGGCATGCGTGCACGCTCATTTGGCCATTGCAAATGGTTAGAGATAAATTGATTGGGGCTCATCAAGGAAGTGTGATAGTCTTTGCTCTATCCCAGCCTGCTTGGGAGGTGGAACATAGCAGAGTATCAGAGAATGAAAACCAAGTCTACCAGGACAAACCATAAATAATTGTATCATGAGTTTGAATGGAAACACACAAGACTTATTGAAAGCAGGCGTTCCAGTGCCAGGACCTAGGAACAGTGGCAATTTCTCTCCAAACCCCCAGCTCTGTTAGAAAATATTAAGATTCTTCCTGCAAAATTTTGTGGTCATCGAGGTTGGTATATTGGTACAAAAATATACTTGTCTTTACCAACAGATGTATTTCTAGAAAAGTATGTATGACTTGAATTTAGAAATCAAAATCTCTTAAATATCTACATTTTAAAATGTGGAACTCAACAGTCTAACTTTTAGAAAGTAAATAATTATTTGAAACATACTTAATCAACTCATCTGTCTTGTAATTAGAGACTTTGCACATTGCACTTTCCTCTCATTGGAAATGGAAATAGCATGATTCAGAAGGAAAGGGAGAGTGAACCTCACAGAGAGTGGGGTGTGCTTGTTTAATTGTTATCAACTAGAGTTCACAGAGTGATTCAAATTGCACATTTGCACCCTTAGCCATTACTGAGGATCATGTTTCAAAGGGAAATGAATTGTTATCTTACATAGCACTTTATCATAATTCTCTCGCTTATAAGTAATATATCACCTTCACAGTATGAGGTTTCCAAAGGCCAAATCAAGACTGGGACAAAGTTTACCACAGAGCTTTGCTGGGTTAACAGAATTTGAAAACCAGAGAGCTCAAAGATTTGCCATGAGTCACACACACATGTTACTCATTCATGGTCAATATCTAGGGAGTGTGTCTACCTTCTGCAACAACCCTGGGAAATGGCTCCTAAGATCCTAATTAAAGATGGGCACACTGAGGTTCAGAGAGCTAAAGCGACTGGCCCACACTGCACACTTGGTGAGTGCTGGGTCAGCCTGAACTCCTTCTGATTGTAGGTCCAGAGCTTTTCCACTCCACCCTATAAGATGGCTCTGCTTCTGTCTGAGAAATTGCTTCATATTTTCCCATTCAGACTCCATTAGCCAGCTAAAGGTTTAAAGATGAGGGCAAGAGGCGAACATCTGAATCTTGAGTTCCTTTCTGTTAGCAGCTTTTCAGGAGCTTGATTAGAAGAAAAATTTAATAAAAGTTTGCCTTTCTCTTATTTGACAACCTAAAAACCTGAGTGAGTTGAGGACTAGTATATTTATCTCAATTAGAAAATGAGCTTGTATTGAAAGGAATATAACCTATGATAATCCCAGTAGTAAATTAAAAGAGTTAGGTCTCTGAGTGGTCCTGATTACACTGTTTCTTATCGGAGAGAAGGGAGTCTGACATAAATCACAGCTCCTTCCATTACGAGGTTCACAAACTCAGGCTCTCTAAATTCTGAGCTCAATTTTCTCTTTTGAAAATAGGGATTGTTGGCCAGGTGTGGTGGCTCATGCCTGTAATCCCAGCACTTTGGGAGGCCGAGATGGGCAGATCATTTGAGATCAAGAGTTCCAGAACAGCCAGGCCAACATGGTGAAACCCCATCTCTACTAAAAATAAAAAAATCAGCCAGATGTGGTGGCGGGCACCTGTAGTCCCAGCTACTAGGGAGGCTGAGGCAGGTGAATTTCTTGAATCCAGGAGATGGAGATTACAGTGAGCTGAGATCACGCCACTGCACTCCAGCCTGGGTGACACAGAGAGATTCTGTCTAAAATAAACAAACCAAAAATAGGGATTTCCATACCTACTTTTGAGGGCTGTTGAGAAAGTTAAATGAAATAATTGATCTGGTTTGGCTCTGTGTCCCTACCCAAATCTCATCTCAAATTGTAATCTCTATAATCCCCTCATGTTGAGGAAGAGACCTGGTGGAGGTGGTTGGATCATGGGGGAGGTTTCCCCAAAGCTGATCTCATGATAGTGGGTGAGTTCTCATGAGATCTGGTGGTTTTATAAGCGGTGGTTTCTCCTGCTGTCTCCTTTTCTTGCTGCGTTGTGAAGAAGGTACTTCCTTCTCCTTCACCTTCCACCATGATTGTTAAGTTTCCTTAGGCCTCCCCAGCCATGCAGCATTGTGAGTCAATTAAACCACTTTTCTTTATAAATTACCCAGTCGTGGGTATTTTTTTATAGCAGTGTGAAAACAGACTAATAATATAATGTACATAAAATTCATAATAGGAACCAAGTAATGAGAGTGTCCTCCGACCCCCAGTTCTTGGGATGTGGATGAGTCTCTCTGAACACATTGGGTAGTACATGGGTCTCCTGTCTCTCTCTCTCTCTCTCTTAACCCATCAAGCTCTAGTAGAAATAAGATTTGATGTATATCCAGATTTTTTTTTAAAGAAGTCATACAATGGGTCTTTTCTATAAAGCTCCTGTGCAGAGGTTAATGATATTCACTAATCCAGTCAACCTGGATGATATGGTTTGGCTGTATCTCCATCCAAATTTCGTCTTGAATTGTAGCTCTCATAATTCCCACATGTCACAAGAGGGACCCAGAGAGAGGTAATTGAATCATGGGGATGGGTCTTTCCGTGCTGTTCTTCTGATAGTGAGTCAGCCTCACGAGATCCGTAGGTTTTATAAAGGGGAGTTCCCCTGTACACACTCTCTTGCCTGCCATGTAAGAGGTCCCTTTGCTCTTCCGTCATCTTCTGCCATGATTATGAGGCCTCCCCAGCCACGTGAAACTATGAGTCCATTAAACTTTTTTTTTTTTTTTTTTTTTTGAGATGGAGTCTTGCTCTGTCACCCAGGCTGGAGTGCAGTGGCGTGATCTCAGCTCACTGCAAGCTCCGCCTCCCGGGTTCACGCCATTCTCCTGCCTCAGCCTCCCGAGTAGCTGGGACTACAGGTGCCCGCCACCACACCCAACTAATTTTTTGTATTTTTAGTAGAGACGGGGTTTCACCATGGTCTCGATCTCCTGACCTCGTGATCTGCCCCCCTCGGCCTCCCAAAGTGCTGGGATTACAAGCGTGAGCCACCGCGCCGGACCTAAACTTTTTTTAGTTTATAAGTTACTCAGTCTCAGGTATGTCTTTATTAGCAGCACGAGAACAAACTAATACACTGGATTAACAGGAAGTTTTCAGTGAAGGTTCAGGGAGGCCTGACCCATCGTTAACACAGTCTTGCTTAACTCCTAGACTGCAGCAGATCCCTGGTTCCCAGGTTGTTTTATAACCTCGAAAAAGAGATGATTTATATCCCAGAAAAAGGCTCCCATATCCTACATCTGGTGGGCCTTTCTCCTCAGACCAGGCCCAGCTACCACTCACTCCCTGCTCAGGGCAGTCTGAGCCTTTCCTATTGCCAGGCCCCCTTTGCATGAACTCCAGCCATGCATGTAGGAGCCCCACTGCCTCTCTCCAGCCATTCATAGCTCTTGGGCAGGGTCTCATTCTTAACACTTGATGAAAACAGTCACTTCTCTACATCATCCTGTTACTTACCTGAAAATGCAGACATTTTGCTGATCCTTCCTCAATTCCTTGTTTCTGGAGTATTCACCTCTTAAAAACAGTTTCGGTGTCTCAAGCAATGATGATGGCTTGTAGCAGAAAATATTTGGTCTGATTTGGTCCTTGCTCTAAAGGGTTTAAATCTAGTCAGAAAAATAGCCTTGTGGGGCTGGGTGTGGTGGCTCATGCCTCTAATCCCAGCACTTTCAGAGGCCGAGACAGGTGATCACTTGAGCCCACGGGTTCGAGACCAGCCTGGGCAACATGGTGAAACCTCATCTCTACCAAAAATGCCAAAAAAAAAAAAAAAAATTACCTGGCATGGTGGCACGTGCCTGTAGTCCCAGCTACTAGGGAGGGTGAAGTGGGAGAATCACTTGAATCCAGGAGGTGGAGATTAAAGTGAGCCTAGATCATGCCACTGTACCCCACCCTGGGTGATAAACCAAAAAAAAAAAAAAAAAGGAAAAGAAAAAAAGAGAAAAGAAGAAAGAAGAACAGGCTTGTGGACAACTAACGGAGCAGAATGTGCTCAGCAGTGACTTCACTTTACTGGGTTCCTGGAAATTCCAATCCAAGAATCATAATTCTCTTAGCCAAGCAAATCAGAGCAAGGGGAGAAGGCTGCCAGACTCAGAAAAAGCTGAGGACCCTGTCTCTTCTGCCCAGGTGGCCTCCTTATTTCCATAGTAGCATCTCAATCTGCGGGTTCAGTGGATTTTGTACCTCCCAAATGTCTGGTTTCCTACCCTTCAAAGTGGGATCACTCATCTGTATTTAAACATTGCTCTCTGTAATCTCTTGCAACTCCCATTTCAGTATCTTCTCATATGAGTGCTATATTTCTTTCCTGTGAATTCTTTTATAGCTTACATAGCTCTCAGATCTGGATCCAAAAAGAGGATCTCACTGAAATTCCTGGTCTTCCTTTTATAACATCTCCCGCCCCTCAATATTAAACATTTATTCCAGGCCATCGTTGACTCTTATACTCTAATGACATCATACATTCTAGTCAGATGCCTTTTGGTGCTTCTTAAAAACTAGTTGTATGCTCGAATGACTATGTAGTTCTCCTATCAGGACTTTTGACTTTTAACACTTTGAGAAGTCATGTAGTCAAGTGATTCTCAACCAGGAGAGGTTTTACTCCCCTATCCCATTCAGCAATGCTGCAGACATATTTGGTTTTCACAACTTAGGGGTACGTAGTGCTACAAGATCAGGTAGGTAGAGGCCAGTGATGCCTTGAAATGCCCTCTCATGAACAAGGCAGCCCCTGCACACAAATAATTCCCCAACCCAAGGGGTGCCAAGGGTGAGAGACTTTTTCTTAGCTATTTTCTAGGTTTGTCATGAGTTGGTTGAACCCCAGATAGAGAATGTGACTTGTCATTCAGCTAAATAGTAGCAAAGACTAAATTAGATTCTAGTTTTCCTGACATTCAGAGACTAATTTATTCTAATAGAAATAGCGCTGCTATACATTTTAGTGGTCACAGAGATTTCTCCAATTTCCACTTTTGAGCTTGCTTGATGTGAAAATTAAATAATATAGAAAAAAATTAAATAGAAAAATTAAATAATAGAATCACAACAATGAGTCAACCAATCCTGATTATCAGACTCAATTTTCTGCAGTTTAAGCAGAATTAATAAAGAAATGGGACTGTTCCACTAAGTAGACACAGAAGGAGTAAGGAAGGAGGAATTTGGAAAGAGCAGGGTTTTCGGACAAATGTTCAGCTGGGCAAAGGACAAGGATTAACAAATAATCATTGAATCAGGAATGTAAAAATTCACAAGAAGGGCATTCTTCTTAATTTTTTTCATCATAAGTCTAGGTCATCTTACTTTATAAAACTAAAAGTTCTACGGACTTACATTAACCTGCAAGTTCTACACAGTGGCTCACAAAAGATTTTGCCTGCCCTTTGGAGCATTAACAACCTTAAAGTAATATTGAAAAGTCAGCGGTGTCAATACTCGGCAACAAATCACAGAGCACTTCCTGAAGGAAGCACGAATGTGTGTGATATCTACCATCAAGTTTGTAAATTAGAATTGTGTTTGGTAGGTATTGGTGGCTCTTTCCTCAGCAGGAGGTGGAGGTTTGGAGAAACAACTGCAGACATGGAACTGTGCAGATGTATGTCCCTTTCATTGGTCATTGGGAATCCCAAGTCTGTGATCTTGCAAAATTTTCATTTGCAACAATTGTATGTTGACTACTTGTCTAGAGAAAGCAACTTTGGCACAAACACCTATGTTTCCTCTGGCACTGCTCATATTCTCAGATTATCTAAAATGGCACCATCATTTTTTTTTTTACCTTAGTTCATTAACTTTTTTCCTATTATTATATATCATGCCCTAGTTTTATAAATTCTTCATTTTTACATTTCTGTAATGACTGTGAATATTATCAGAAACAAAATGAAGTTACTAATGTTAAGAAAACCTTGACAAACAGAGCTGGAAAACCATGAAGAGAAGGTTTTCATTCTTTTATGTCAGATAACAAAAAAAGTTACAAAAAACATAATCTTGCACAAAGGTTATCACAACATTATACAAAAAACTTCTGCAAGGACATCTGACCAGCAACTGCCAGTTCATACTTGGCCTGACGTCACCCTTGTTATTGATGTTTGTAGTGAATGATAAGTATTTTAAAAATTTATTTAATCCTTTTCATTAAAAAACTTTTGTCTTCCTTTATCTCCCTAAGCACATACGTGGTTTACTATGGTACACACATACCCATTAGAACACTTTATTCCCAAATGAATATCTTTCATTTTAGAGTCTCTTTCTGTTTATTGAGTTGACACGATGTATCTAAAAGCAGCTGAATGCACAACTCAAACTGTCATCCAAGCACACAAAGAAGGCATTGATGTGAGTATTAAATAGATTTGTTTTTATTGTGTTAAAGATACATTTAAAAGTATTTTTCTAGTACCTAGATGAGAGGGTATGAGGCAGTATGAGAAGATTTACAAGATCAGTGCTTAGTTTGTTAAAGACTGTCACGCTTGTGGTTCAACAACTTAATTTAAGGTCCTGATGTGTTTATAAGCTAGATGGTCCTTTCCATAGCTCCCTCCCATTGAAAGAGGTACAGGCAATTTAGCGAAAAGCCACTCCCACACGTTTCAGGGCCACAGGACTGCCTACTAGATTCTAAGAAAAATGGCAAGTCATCCTCTTATCACAGGGTAACTGGTTAATATGTTCCTTTTCAAGGTTGGCAATAAAAGTCTAACAAAACATTTCAGCAGATTTTGCTCTCTTTACAAGTCAGTAGAAACTGGCTTTTTGAAGATGCTCACTTTTCATGACTTGGATGTCAGGACTAAGGCAGATGAGAAACCTCTGCTGGGAGCATAGCTGGGAAGGCATGTCTGTGATGAGCAGGCTGATGGCACTCTGGAAGGCTTCTCTTACTGGGTTGCCACATAAAATGCAGGGAACCCAGGAAAATGTGCAATTTAGGCAAAGAATCAATATCTTTTTAGTATAAGTATGTCCCAAGCACTGTAGGTAACATGATTATACAAAAAAAGTATTGATTGTTCATCTGAATTTCGTATTTACTTGGGTGTCTTGTATTTTATCTGCCAAATCTAGCCACCCTATTTGCATTCTTTTTCCTCTCTGCATCACTCAGGTTACCATTCCTGACCTCTGGGTCTTTGTACATGGTAATTGTCCTGACTGGAATGCACTACTTTCACCTACTATGGTATTTTCGCTACTGTGTCTTCTTTCCCTTCACTGTTTTGACATGATGTATTCAATATCAGCTTCCCCACTAGACCCTGAGCTCCTGAGGGGAAAGCCTTCTTCTTGTTTGATTCCAGTCCTCATTGTCTGGCACAAAACCTGGTCATCATAGGAGCTCCTAAAATAAGATAGTTTTTAAATTTACATGGAGGAATTCTAGCAAATACAAAAGTAGACAGAATAATATAACAAAGTTGAAAGTACCCATGACCTGGATTCACCAATTGACAAAAGCCTTTCTTCGTCTACACCATGCAGTGGGTTATGTTGGCCCCCACAGAAGATAGGTCCATATCCAAACCCCTGGATCCTGTAAATGTGACCTTATTTGGAAAAAAGCTCTTTGCAGATGAAGTTAAGGAACTTGAGATGAGACCATCCTGGTATATTTAAATAGGCCCTAAATCCAATGAGAAGTGTACCCACAACAGAGAAGACACAGACACAAAGAGGGTGAGGTGCTGGAAGCCCCATGCAGAAAGTACAGTGATGTGGCCAAGATCCAAGGAAGTCCAGAAATGCCAAGAGCCCCCAGAAGCTGTAAGAGGCAGGGAAGGATTGTCCCCTAGCGCTTCCAGGGGAGTGTGGGCCTCACAACTTGACTTCAGACTTCTGGCCTTCAGAATTTCTGTTGTTTCAAGCCACCTTGTTTGTAGGAATCTGTGACAGAAGCCACAAGAAAACAGTACAAACTTCCACTTACTCCCCCCACTACCAAGGGATTCTTTTGAAGCAAATTCCAGACAGCATATCATTTCTTCTGTACATACTAGTATTTATCTCTAGAAAGGAAGGACTACCTGTTGAAACATAATCACACTACTCTCTTATCATATTAAAATTCTAGTAATTCCTTAGTTTCATCAAAGCTTCAGCATTCTAGTTCAAGTAAATGTCCCATACCCGCGCTCACAGCACAGGGGAGCAGACACAGTGGCCCTCAGGTGTTATTAAGGGTCAATGGGGCTCTGAGGAGGGCACAGAGAACAGCCCAATGCTCCTGAGAAGCAACGGGGTAGACTTAATTGTGGCCACTGGGAAGGAGCTTGCCAGGCAGGGCTAGCAAATGCACCCAGGCAGGAAGACAAGAGGCCCCACCATGCTCAGAGGGTAAATTGGGCTGAAGATCAGGGAGTGAGGATGGGTGTGGGGATGCATTTTATATGCAGTCAGGACTCACTGAAGAATTCTGTGATGTTCAGATTTGCATTTCAGAAAAACTACTCTGGTTGTAAGTGGGGAAGAGACTAGAGCAAAGTGAAGCTGCAGGTAGGAAGCTTGTGTGTCCGTCTGCTCTCTCACCCACCTCTGCCAACTGTGGGGAAGCTCCCTCTAAGAGGAGAACTCAAATTGCAGAAGACCAGGTGTCCTAAGGGAGATTAACATTATAGGCCCAGTAGGGGCTGAAACTAGAAAGCACTCCTAATCTAAGCATTCTGCCACAATGACACACCAGGGAAAAATGATTTTGCATATAGTTATTTGTATGTAATTCACATATGCCATTTGTATCTTGCCAGTCCAGGCCTGAGTGGCACTGAGGGAAGTGGGGGAAGGTTCATGCCCAGGATCCCACAGAACCTTAAGGAGCAGAGTGAGGATGAGCCAGTAGCACACGCACTGTAAGGGACAACAGGGTGGCCTGAGAGCAGAGGATGGGTCTGTTTGCTCTTCAATATTTCCTCACCTAGAAAACTGAGGGATCCACGGCAGAGAGAATCGTTGTTTTGAAAATGCAGGAGAAAGAACGCTTTTATCAGAAATAAAATGACTGTCCAGGAAAAGAAGAAAATGGCTTTATGCCATTACCCAGAATGGTAACTCTTCTCCCGTGCATACCTGAAAATATCAGGAGCGCATTTCTACATTGACATTTTAATAGATTGTATGACAAATGTTACAGGATAATTCTTGGTGAAAGTCAAACCATATAACCTACATTTCCCATTTTTACTAAATTTTTAATTTCAAGAAAGAGACAGGTTAGGAGGAGATTAGAAATCTGAATTCATATCAGATCCTAATGAAAAGGCTTAAATTTTAACTAAGTTGGCAAATAGGCGTTTTTATTATTTAATTAGCATATAATTGGAAAGGGTTCATTAGCTTTACAACAGGCACAATCAACACTTAAGTAAAGCATTTCATTGTTGCAAAACTTTAGAATATTGGTCTTGCATGTTCTTGACCTCCATGGCTGCTTTATTAAAACCTGAAAATCTTTCTGGCTTCTTCTAAAGCTTTTGCATCTGCAGGAGGCTTCCTTGGGCTGCCAGGCTGTAGAAACTTCTTCACCGTGGGCAGGTTGCTGATTCTGGTTTTCAGTGCCTGTAATTCACAAAGCACAGCCTCAGAGTGAAGCCAAGGCCTGTCACCACCATTAATACCACCCAGGGAATCTGACCCCTCCTGCAAAAGACCAAGCAAGGCTGCTCCATCAGCACCAGCATGGAGGCAGAAACAGACGCTCAGTGAGAAATGAAGATAAGAGGAATAACATGTAGCTCACTTTATTTTCCCCAAAGATGTCTTAAAGTTTTAATCAGTTCGGTCATCCCTATCTTTCTCCTTACATATTAATCCCATAGATTAGTGACTCTTGTATAAGACAAGAAAAAATAATGTGCCCGTGAGATATCAACACAGGTCAGTCTCTAAGCAGAAGTGAAAATATGGAGAAATGAGTTGGAAAGGAAAATGTTATAGAAAATATTAAATTCAAACCATGGGACCACGTTTTCTCAGTGAGAGATACAGGGTTGGGGGCAGTGTGTTGGGTGAGCTGTGCACAGAGGAACACAATTATCTGACAGCTCCTGCTGGCCACCCTGGCCAGAGCCTAAGGAAGGAACCAAATGGAAAGGGCCCTGCTCAGACCAACTCAGTGTGGGAACACAAGGACAGTCCTGGGATAAAAGGAATCACAGAACTCAGGAACAGACCACAGAGGAATGGGGGAGGGAGGAAGATGCTGGGCCCTGGGTCCTTTCCATGATAAAAGGCAAAATAATTTTCATGGGGTGGCATGCACCACAAATTTCCTTTCCAGAACCAGAGTCTTTTTCATGCCTCAGAATTGGGGTCTGGAAGCTCATTTTGGAGACCTGGGGGTAGTGAAGGCCTGAAAAAGGCTGGGGTCAGAACATGGCCAGTCCAAGGGCCCAGATACTAGATCCCAAGATGGGACATGTGGGGCTGCCTCTCTAAGGGCTGTGAAATGGGTCACCTTCAGCAGAGGGAAGCTGGAGATAAGGCTGGAGTCAAACTCTTCCACATAGTAGAGAAGTTCCACCAGGCTAATGTCAGCCCGGCTCAGCTTGTTGCCAACAAGGTAGTCTTGTCCATGGCTCTGTAACACCTGGAGAATTTGAGGAATCAGATCAGGAACACATGCGCACCCAGGCTGGGGCCTCTGCTTCTCCCTGAGTCTTTCCAGCCTGACATTCCCACCAGTGTTGCCTAACTGGATGGTGTGAAGGTCCAGGCCTCTGTTTATGTTCCCTGATTGAGTGAGGGAGCAAGAATGTGGCTCTGCTCACTCCTCGGTTGCAGCTCAGGCTCCCATTTTGTCTTCTCATTCCACATCACTGTGGCATCCACACCATCCACCTGCTTGCATTTTCCACATGGGCCAGGGGTTTAGCACCTGCTACTGCATGTTTTGTCTGCCCCAGACCCTACAGCGTGTAGCCTTGACATTCAGGATGTGGCTCTACAATCTGCTCTCTCCCTCCCCAGTCTCCCTGGGGCAGCGACTTCACCTTCATGACAGCACTCTTCCTCCAGGAGTAGACTATTTCAGAGTCTTCATTTCTCCATATGTTCTATAGACTCAACAGCAACCTCTAGTGTGATTCAGAGCCTTCCACAGCTCACGTTGGACTTGCAAACATAAAATTTTGTTGAATAGAGAATTCTATATTGGGGTCTAGTAAATTGAAATTTTGCTGGAAAATTATAACTTGGGTATAAGTGGCATCATTGTTCCTCCAAGTCTATCTTCATAAAATGCCTTGTCTGTTTTCCTCATTTCCTGCTCTGTCTCCCTAGGATCTGAAGTAAACCTGGGTTGTTGAAGTTTCAGTGACGCAAAAAGAATAGCACTTGAACATAAAATTTTCTTTTTAATTGTCAGCAAGGCAAGGTACTTCTATATAGAAGGGTGCGCCCTCACAGATGGAACAATGGTGAGCGCACACTTGGACAAAGGAGGGGAAGGGTTTCTTATCCCTGACGCACGTGGCCCATGCTGCTGTGTCATTCCCCTATTGCTAAGGTTAGACCGCACAGACTAAACTAATTCTGATTGGCTAATTTAAAAAGAATGACGGGGTGAGTGCTTTGGCGGGAGTCAGGGCAGAGTGGGTAGCAGGTAATCGGAATGAGTTAGGATGGAGCAGGTGATCGGAATGAGTTAGGGTGGCGTAGGTAATCGAAAAGATTGCTTTACGAGGTAGTTACGTTTAAAAGTAGAAGGCAAAGAATTGAATATACTGACTTATTAATTCTTTGAAAAGAAATTTAGAACTCATATCTAACAGAGTGAACTTGAATTCATCATCTTTCTTGCAATATCGGCTCTGACTCCTAACCTGCACTGTTATAATCTGCAAGCTGAAATGTCTAGGAGTGAACTGCACTGACATCTGCAATTTACTTTAAAATGCGTTTTAAAAAATCTTGCTCTCCACCCCACTGTCACTATCCTTTGAAGAAATATCCATCTCTGAAACACTACAATATTCTCTGGTTGGGAAATTGGTCTCCTGTCTTCCTACACAGGGTGCCAGAATAGTTTCTAATGGATCGCTTTCATCACGTTCATCTTCAGACCAAGCCTGTGTTCCACAGACTCAACAGCAACCTCTAGTGTGGTTCAGAGACTTCCACAGCTCATGTTCTACTTATGAACATAAAATTGTTGAATAGAGAATTCTATACTGGGGTCTGGTAAATTGAAATTTTGCTGGAAAATTATAACTTGGGGATAAGTGATATCATTGTTCCTCTAAGTCAATTTTCATAAAATGCCTTGAGAGTCAGAGATCTGAACTGGTGTTCAGGAAGTCTCACTGAAAGTGAAGGTCAGTGCCCCAGGAATGCCCAGCCACTATTTTTCCACTGGTCTCTAAACTCAGTGCCCCAAAATGCTGAACAGCTTCACCTACTTTTTCAAAGGCAGGGAAATAGCGACTTTTTATTTTCTCTTTGATCAAGGCAATCTTGGCATCTTTTTCCTCAGGTCGACATAAGGGCAGAAGAAGGATCATTTCATTCAAATCTGCCATACCTTCTGTATACACATCAATTCTGAAAGACAAAAACAGCCAAAGCATCAAACGCCTCTTGCCTTAGATTTTGTAGGTTTATAAAAACCTAAGAGAATAGAGGGTCAGATGGTGGCAAAGTAATTCATCTCCAGTGGGTGCCTTTTATATTCTAGTCATTATGCTCTGATTTGTGCATGTATGTTGACATTTCCTTCTTTCTTTCTTTTTCTTTTCTTTTTTTTTTTTTTTTTGAGATGGAGTTTCCCTCATTCTTCCAAGCCAGAGTGAAGTTACACAATCTTGGCTCACTGCAACCTTCGCCTCCAGGGTTCAAGTGATTCTCCTGCCTCAGCCTCCAGAGTAGCTGGAATTACAGACGCCTGCCAATACGCCCAGATAATTTTTGTATTTTTAGTAGAGATAGGGTTTCACCACGTTGGCCAGGCTGGTCTCGAACCCCTGACCTCACGTGATCCACCCGCCTCGGCCTCCCAAAGTGCTAGGATTATAGGCGTGAGCCACCATGCCTGGCTGCCTTTTATTTCTTAAAACAACTTATCGAGGTAGATATATCTCTAAAATCTTTGTTATGCACATGACCAAATACAGGTACAAAGAGCATCAGTGACCTGTCTACAGTCACAGTCATGAGAGAAATTGGTGGAATCACTGCCAGTACCCACTGATGCTGTGCCAGCATTTATCATCTCTATTGTGGTTTGTTCTGTGCATAAACTTCGTGTGAGTCAAATGGCCAAAGACTTGCCTCCTAAGTAATCCCAAGAGAGTCCCTGGCACAGCCATCTCCGTCATGTTCCTTGTCCTGTCTCATCATTTTACATCTCCCAGGCCCACTTCTATGCCCAATATTAGCAGTTTTTCCAGTTACTGCCATGAAACATAATTCTATAGCCCTATCCATGTAAAGATTCGCTTCCTTGGTGAAATTCTATACACAGTTACAGCCAGGATATATTTTAGGAGACCTTTTTTTCTTTTGTGTTTAACTGGGTTTTCCACAGTACTTTTTAAAACAACAGTTTCATTGATGTATAGTCACATATGATAGTTGTCACCCATTAAATTATACTATTCAGTCACTTTTAGTACATTTACAGAATTCTGCAAATATCATCATACTCTAATTCTAGAATATTTTTATCACCCTAATAAGGACATCTGTACCCATTGAGTATTCATTTTCCCCAAACCCCAAACCCTTTAGCTTCAGGCAACCACTAGTCTACTTGCTGCCTTTATGGGTTTGAATATTCTAGACATTTCATACACACAATCCTAAAATATGTAGCCTTCTGTGTCTAATTTATTTTATGTAACATGTCTTTAAGGCTCAACTTTCTTGTAGCATGCATCAATACTTCATTTCTTTTCATGACTAAATATTGTTCCATTGCATGGCTAAGGCACACTTTGTTCCTCCATTTATTGGTTGATGGATATTTGGGTTGTTTCTACATTTTGAATACCATGAAAACTGCTGTTATTTGCACTGTACATTTATGTACAAGATTTGGTGTGGAAGTATTTTGATTCTTTTGGTATATACCTAGTAGAGGAATTGCTGGGTCATTGGTAACTCTACACTAAACTTTTTGAAGAACTGCCAACAGTTTCACATAGGATGTTATTTAGAATCAGGCAGCCCAATTGCAACAGTGAGGAGACCCCATGGCTTTGCTGGTATTCGATAAATCTAGCTGCTTCAGCCTTGAATCAATGTTTCAAGGTAACCCCAGAGTTCTGGGTGCGAGCCTCTACTAGCCCTGCTCAAGTGGACCAGTCCATATAATTGGCTGGTAACTTGGGTTCCTGGTCATCATTCTTGGAATTACTGGGACCTGAGATTCAGCTTCTTTGCAGTCTTCCCTCCCCAGGCCTTCATCTACAGAATCTCAAACATTCTATGCCTGTCCTAAGCTGTTGGCTGGAGTCCAGCCTCTGAAGGCCTGAGCACCTGGAATCATGATTCCCCATCCTCCTCAGTTCATGGTTCATCAGTGTTTGGAAACCTCTGTCAGGGTGCTGGATCCATGGACTGCATCCTCTTCTAGAATCACCCTTGCCTGAACCCTCCCCATGTTCACTGTTCCCTCATCTCCATGGGACTTTGCAATACTGGACCTCAGCGTACACGCCCAAGACCCAGCCTGCTGCTGGTCATGATGCCCTGCCATGGTCCCACTCACTCAAGGAAGGACCTAAATCACTCTGTGTTCTCTGTTGATGGAAGAACAGAAAAGATACCATACAGGGCTCTCTCCTTTATGTCTTTCCCATAGAGGTTGTATTTGCTGGCAACGTAGTTGAGAATGGCTCTGGTCTGTACCAGCTTCATCCCATCAATCTCAACCATTGGTACTTGCTGGAACATCAAACTCCCATCTTTAGAAAGAAGGAAAAAAAAAAGCAGCATGAAATTTCTATGAATCCCACCATTTCAGGAAGAAAAATGATGGTTGAAATGACTGAGGTTATAAAATGAAAAAGAAATTATTGCCTGTTATCCTCCAAAATGAAATAGTATTTTGATTTTAGCTGCCTGTAGTTCTTTTTCTGAACTGATTCCTTTTACCTTTTAGCCTGTTATTTCATTTATGTTTTTATTCCCCATCCAGGTACATAGTAGGTCCTTTGTATTTTTCTTGCGTTGATTTATCTTCATGATATTTTAGGAAAAAGCTGAGACAGTTTATAACGGGAGTGCCAGAGAGATGTCATTTAAAACGAGAACTTCCCAGGGTAAGTCTCGTGGTGTTCATGACCTTTAAAGTAGGTTCTGAGACATGATTTTTATGTAGAGGTCCCTTTCTGTGTTCTTCCAAGCCTACAATATTACTACAATATGACCTTATCACATGACCCAAGAAAGAAAACAACTCAAGGTAATGGCCACATCTATTTCTATTCTTTTCGTCTTATTCATGTTCTTGTGTGTCCTTGGATGGGGAAGGCTGTGTGGAATCCTGAGCTGATGACCACAGGTCATTCATGGTGCCCCAAGCATGAAAACAAGCAAAGGGCATTCTCAGGGCACTGGGGATGGTTCCTCTAGCAAATACTCTGAGAGGTCTGGCCTTTTAGCCTGGAGAGAGTTGCCAGACCTGTTCAGGGAGCCACATCCCTTCCACTTTAACCACTTTCTCCCTCTCCACCACCACAACTACCACCCTACACACACATAGGCATCGCCTGGTGTTAAAATCTTCAACTGTGGCTGGGCGTGGTGGCTCACGCCTGTAATCCCAGTACTTTGGGAGGCCGAGGCGGGTGGATCACGAGGTCAGGAGATTGAGACCATCCTGGCTAACATGGTGAAAGCCCGTCTCTACTAAAAATACAAAAAAAAAACTAGCCTGGTGTAGTGTCAGGCACCTGTAGTCCCAGCTACTTGGGAGGCTGAAGCAAGAGAATGGCGTGAACCCGGGAGGCAGAGCTTGCAGTAAGCCGAGATCGCACCACTGCACTCCAGCCTGGGCGACACAGCGAGACTCCATCTCAAAAAAAAAAAAAAAATCAATCTTCAACTGTACCTTTTCTACTAGATACCCTCATCAGAGGCACTTAGAGACTTGATCTTACCATTTCTTAACTTTTCCAAATCTTCTGCAGATTCTATAAATTTCTCTTCAAACTGGAAGCAGAAACAGTAAATGGGTTCTTGTTAGTTCGTCCCATAGCATTATAGACTTGTGACCTTGAATGGCCCCCATCTGGTACATAATTTGGAGAACATAAGATTTCTTAGTTTGGCAGGGGACACAGAAGAAGCTGGTCATGGCCGCTTGGAAATTTAGATTAGATTCCTCAAGAAATAGGCATGGGTCAGACCATGCTCATGCTCATGGGTCTGACCATGGGTCAGAACTGCTCAATCTTCTTTTTTATTTTTATTTTTTTTTGAGACAGAGTCTTACTTTGTTGCCCAGGCTTAAGTACAGTGGTGTGATCACGGCTCATTGCAGCCTTCATCTACCAGGCCCAAGTAACCCTCCCACCTCAGCCACCTGAGTAGCTAGGACTATAGGCATGCACCATCACATCCAGCTAATTTTTTATTTCTATTTTGTAGTGCTGGGGTCTCGCTGTGTTGCCTAGACTCATCTTGAACTCCTGGGCTCAAGCAATCCTCCCCTATCAACCTCCCAAAGTGCTGGGATTAAAGGTGTGACCCACTGCTCCTGGCCTGCTCCGTCTTTTAGTTCACTTCACCTCCCCACGATCTCACAAATGTCCATGATTAGGGAGGGAACGTCACTGGAGAGAAGGCACTGAGCTGCAGAGCTGATGTCTGGATGACAGTGAAACAGGGTATTCATTTGTACACAGAAAACAACCTGGAATGGCAGTGTGAGGATTTCTTCTGTGCTTATTTCCTCATAGGTTTGAGAAAGGGTGAGGCTAAAGTCCCAAGCCCTCGTGAAGCAATGGAGAAAGTGCCGTCCCAAGGTTCAGGTCCACACGGCGCTTTGAGGCTGAAGGGGCACCCTAGAAGTTCCCTTCACAGGACGCCACCTCACCTGAAACCCTCCGTTTCTGCTGCCACCCGAGGGACAACATCTTCTCAGTTTTTCCATTACTTACTCTGGAGGAAAACCCTCAGGCAGTTACTGACGAACTCTGGTCTGGACTGGGAAGTGTTTTTCTCAGTGACACCTCTAGAGGGCAGCACTTAGCGGAGTCCCACAGACACCTGCCAGCATCTCCTACTCAAACACTGGGAGGATGGCCTGGTAACACTGGGGAAGGCTTGGGTGTTCTGGAAGCCCCCACCCCTGATTTTAACCACGTGTTTTCTTATCTGAGTCCTCTTAGACATGTAGTCTGCCTTAGGGCAAGAATTGTGTCTACCTTGCTCACTGCCAATCCTCAGGACAGAACCTGGCACTTAAAAGGTGCACAACAAAATAACCACTGACTGAATATACTCAGCCTTTAACAGGCAGTTTGTTACAATCCACTCCCTCCCTGACCTCATTGTGGTTGATAGTTTATGTTTAATGACATTTAGTTTCCATGTATTTAGCATTTTATTGTATAAATTTCTCATATATATAAAAAATACACATAAAATACAACAGTCCTCTTTGTTTCAATCATCCAGCTGCAATAATCACCAACCCAAGCCAGTCTTTCATTTGTATGCCCAGCTTCTCTCCTCCTCTGTCATAATATGAAACAAATCTGAGGTATCATATTATCTCATCCTAAATACTTCAGTGTGTATCTCTGAAACATAACAGAAACATCATACCTAACATCACAAAATCACACTAAAAAATTTAACAATAATTATTTAATATTATCTAATATTCAATCAATATTCAGGTTCCTAATTGTTATGTGTCATAAGTTATATTTTATAGTTTGTTTAAATCCTAATGCAAATAAGATCCACTCATTGTGATTAGTTGATGATTCTTTTCAAAATATATTTTAATTGTTCATGTGTTCTTTTTCATGTGCTCTTTGATGGACAGATTTTTAAAATTTCATTTGGTAAAATTTGTCCATTTTTAAAAAAATAACTGGGGATGTTTTTATTTGAGGCCAAAATATTCACAGGTCATCTAGTATGGAAGTCTCTTGGCTTATTAAAATATTTTGATACAATCAATTAGGTCCAACTTAAGATGACCTAACTCAGAACATACCTCCACTCCAGCTGCAGCCAAGAGCCACCGGATGGGCTCCATTCTGCCCCGACCGTTGAAGTAGTGAAGCTTGGGCTTCCCTGCCATGGTAACAGTCTCTTGGTTTCTCTAAAATGAATGAATGAATGCATGAATGGATGAATGAATGAGTCTAGAGAAGCAAAATGCACACTAGTATATGTACGGTTGGACAGCAGGAGTGTCTTCCTTCTTCATAGCAGGCTTGTTTCCACCTGTGAATTCTGTTTGCACTAGACAGATCCAACACCAAGGTGACTTCACAGGGTCCCTCTGAGATTCTGAGGCTTTCCTGTGTAAGACCTTTGTTTTCATTTATTTATTTTTATGTTGGTAATTATTCCAGGCACTACTGACTTGCATTATGTTCCAACCTACTTGGTGACTTCATGTGCCTTATAAAAACTATATGTTCTATTGATATATCTAGTTCTCCCCTCAAGACTTCCCAAATTATCGAGCTAGAAGGGATCTAGCTAGCCCTTCCTCCAGGTTTGTAATGAATACGTTGAACCCCAAAGAAAGTATGTGCAATTTGCCAACTTGCTAGTTAGTGTCAAAGTCTGGATTAGAACCTAGGTCTTCTGACATTCAGACTAGTTTCTTCCTGTTATGCCTTATTATTGAATATATACACCCTGCAGAAGTTACCATTTTTATGTCCCCACCCCTCAAACTATGAGCTCCCAGGAAGCAGAGAAGTTGTCATAGTCTTTAAGCACAGTGTAGTGCATTGCTCAAAGTTCACTCCGTGCTTCATAGGATATAACATGGCTCGATATCTCAAGAGCACTTTTTTTTTTTTTTTTTTTTTTTTTTTTGCCATTTGCCTCATAGGGCTCGCTGTTTTAGAATACAGTAGTATAGAGTAATTAAAAAACAAACTAGGGCTGGGCATGGTGGCTCATACTTATAATCCCAGCATTTCAGAAGGCTGAGGAGGGAAGATTGCTTGAGCTCAGGAGTTCAGGACTGGCCTGGACAATTAAATAAAGTCTCTATTAAAAAAAAAAATTAGCCAGGATTGGTGTTCCACACCTGTAGTCCCAGATACTTGGGAGGCTGAGGCAGGAAGATCACTTGAGCCCAAGATGTTCAGGCTGCAGTGAAACATGGTCACATCACTGCATTCCAGCCTGGGTGACAGAATGAGACTGTCTCAAAACAAACAAACAAAAAGCTCTGAAGAAAACCAAGCTAGGATAATGGCAATAAAATAACCAATCCTAATTATGAAACCCACCAATCTGCTGTTTAAGAAGAATTAACAAAGCAACCAAACTCTCCCACACAGTCGAAACATCATGACTACACACACACAAATTTTTTTTAATTGGATAAGTGCTTTGGCAGGGTAGCCCAGGGTAATGTTTAATTTGGCAAATAGAAAGAACTTGCATATAGAAGGAATGTGAATGTTCTAACACATTTAAATTTGTTTTTCTTAGTGAAGTAGACATGAGAACATTTATGAAGATGTTTAAGGTCAATACTAACCTGATTAAAGTCCAGTTGGTCTCCGCTCAGCTTCTCAAGGCCACCTCCTGATGTGTATGTTAGCTGTTTTAATACTATGACAACCCCTGCCTTCTGAAGGGAGTGGAGTCTAGTTGGGAGCGGCCACTCCCACACCACTTTAGTCTCCAGAGTTCCGTGCTCTGCTAGGAAGAAAATGACAGCAGTTAATTTCAAGGCTATCCATAAATTCACAACAAGATTTCATATCTATTTGGCTGCCTCAGAAGGTCACTGGGGACCAGTATCCTGTGAACACTGCTTAAGGAGGATCTTGTTAAATAGGCTGCAGATTTATGACAGATGAGAAGACATTGTGGGGAGAGGAGGAAAGTGTCATAGGAGAGTCATAGGAGATGTCAGGAAAGGGGACTTGATAAAGAGCATAGGGAGATTGACTTCTAAATTCATTTAAAAACACTAAATTACAAATAATGTCACAAAGTTTTATAGGCCCAAAGAATCTGGCTGAGTTGTCCTTGCCCTGGGCAGACAAAAGACCTAGCTGCATTCCCTGAGGTCATTTGCAGATTTTTCTCTGTGACTTACGAGTCAGCCTTTCTCCCTAGCCCAAGGCTCTGCATGCTGTTTCTTCTATTTGGAGCACTCTTTTCTCCCCTGCTCCCAGACATCCTGTGCTTCCTCTATCACATCACTCGTTCTACATCCTGTGCATCATGTCTGCTTTCCCCCTGTTGACTGTGAGCTCCTTGAGGGAGGGCCTCAAGTCCTGGTGGTTAGCCAAGTCCCCATGGCTAACCACAGTGCCTGGCATGTAGAAAGGGCTTAATACATGTATATGTAATTTCTACTTTTCTAAAGGAAATTGTCTGACGTACATAAACCTAGAAAGAACACTACAAAGCCTTGATGTACCCATCACCTTGCTTCAAAAATTATTGACAATATTTGAAGCAAATCTCAGACTTAGTTTTTTTCCTCTATAATCTAATGTGTATTTTTTAGACTTGGGGAGGGGAATTATTTATGTAACAGAAAAATTGCAAAACTAGTACAAGTTTCTCAAATACCCCCTCACCCAGCGTCCTTTAATGTTAACATCTTATGTAACCATAGTACAATGATCGAAACCAGGAATTTAACATTGATACACTATTGACTAAACTCCAGGCCTTACTTGAATTTCACCAGTTTTTCAATCAGTATCTTTTTTCTAGCCCAGGATCCCATCCAGGACCCCAGCACAGCATTTCGTTGTCACATCTCCTTAGTTACCTCCAAACTGTGGCAGTTCCTCAGTCTTTTCTTGTCTTTCATGATGGTCGCATTTTTGAAGAGTAATGGTCAATTATTTTGTGGAATGTACCTCAATTTGGGTCTATCTGATGTTTTCTCATGACTCGATTGATGACATACATTTTTTGCAAAATGTCACAGCAGTTGTTCCAGTCTCAGCTTATCATTTCCACCCATAATTTCATATCGGAGACATGGTATGTCTTATTAATTGTGATCTTAACCTTAATCCCTTGATTAAAGTAGCACCTGCCAGGTTCATCAACTGTAATATTACTATCTATCCCTTTGGAATTCATAAACATCTTGTGGAAGATACTTTGTGACTATAAAAATATTCAGTTTCAAAATAAGCTTCTACTCACTAACTTTAGCATCCATTATGGATCTTGCCTGCAGCAAATACTATTATAGTGTTTGTCTAATAGTGACTTTCTATTTCCCTCATTCCATATACATTTAATAATTGGAATTCTTCTGTAAAGAAAAGCTGTCTCTTCTCCTTTATTTATCCTTCCATTCATTCAATTATTTTCTTAGTACAGATTTATAGATATTTTATTCTAAAGGTTACAATCAAATACCATCAGTATCTATTTTATTGCTCAAATTGATCCAGCTTTAGCCTGTAGGAGCTCCTTCAGATTGGCTTCTGTGTCTTTTATGACAAACCTCCTCTCTTATTGTGAGCATTTCCAGATACTTTCTGTGCCAAAGATGTTCCAGGCTTATCTCGTCTTGTCTGTGCCCCAGCCTTGAAGTCAACCATTTCTCCAAAGATCCTTGTTTCCTTTTATTGGGGAAGGTATTTGAAAACTAGGATCTCGGAATTATGTGTACTCATTGCTTCTGGGTTTTCAATGCTTCTAGGCTCTCCCCAGTGGGAAATATATGTAGGTATATTAACCCACACATACAGACACTTCTGTATGTATTTATATAGCTATCTGTATAAATATGATAAAAAAAAACCATGAGTTCATACAGATACCTACTATTTCAATTCAATAGATTCATTTAGCTGTCTCCTTTCCTTATTTCTAATCTCTCTGACAAGTGAGAAATCTGGCTATGATTATCTAAAATATACAATATTTGTATATTTGTTTAATCCTAGTACATGTAAAATAGTTGCAGAATTGCCAATGCATACCTCTGTGAAAAACAAATCTACTAACAAGAGTACAGTATTTTTCTTTCCTTCTTTTTTTTTTTTTTTTTTTGGTCTTAAGCCTTACAATATCCAGTCAAAATGCGGTTTTCTATGGTTATTTAGGTCAGTTCTTTCCCCCCCCCACCTCCTTCAGTTTGGTAATCTATTCATTTGAAACGCTGTTAGGTTGTTAGTGTTTGTATATTCCACTTTGCGGTTTCCTTACCTCCTGGTTGGTTTTAATTAATTACTTAGTTTTCTGGTATGCAAAACTTTACCATGATTCTAAGAGCCAGAGTTATATGAAAAAGTGTCTTTGGAGACACTGTCTCTCTCTGTCCCTAATTCCCCATTCCTAGTCCCTCTTTTTCCCACCCCTTTCTCACTCATCCCCCTGTTGATGACAAATCTCACAAATTTCTAACTTTACCCTTTTGTTTTTCTTTTGCTCAAGTATATATTTTCTTACAACCCCTTCTTTCTTACATAAAGGGCAGCATACCATAATACTCTTTTGCTCTTTGTTTTGTGTGGTTGTTGGTTCCCCCACCCTTCACTTAATGATAGGTCCTAGAAATCACCTCCATCTAAGTTCATAGATGTCTTCCTTTATTTGCTACAGCTGCAAAATACCCCATTGTATGAATGCATCATAGTTTATGTAAGCACTCTTTATTTATTTATTCATTTCTTTGAAACAGAGTCTCACTCTGTCACCCAGGCTGGAGTCCAGTGGCATGATCTCGGCTGTCTGCAACCTCTGCCTCCCAGATTCAAGCGATTCTTCTGCCTCAGCCTCCCAAGTAGCTGGGACTATGGACTACACGTGCGCACCACCACGTCTGGCTAATTTTTGTATTTTTATTAGAGACAGGGTTTCACCATATTTGGCCAGGCTGGTCTTGAACTCCTGAGCTCATGATCTGCCCACCTCGGCCTCCCAAAGTGCTGGGATTACAGGTGTGAGCCACCGTGCCTGGCCTGCAGGCACCCTTATATGTGTGGACATTTAGGTTGTTTCTAATGTTTTGGAATTACAAACAATGCTGCAATGAATAACACTGTGCATATGCATTTTAGTATTGCTGGAGGTATACTAGTATGTTTCTTTAAAATGTAAGTGCTTTTTTCTAGACATCACCATTCCATTCTAACACTAGAAGTTTATGTTTCTTAATTTTGTCAAATAACTGCATGCGCATTTCCTCAATTGTCTCATAAAAATTTCTTTGCCATTGGTTTATTTTTATCAGGACCCACGAGGTCCATACATAGCATTTGAGGGACACATGTCAGTATGTTTTGCAGAAATGGATGAGATGCAGAGTAGGGCGGAGGGTGTGGGGATTTGTGAGATCTCAAAGCCCAGGCTCATATCCTCAGTTCCTCAAAATATGTGTGGAGCTGTGCAGGCGTTATTGTTCGTTGGTGGTGCAGGAATGGGGGGACCCAGCAGGCCATGCCCCACACCATGAGGTCACAGGACAATTGTGCAGACACAGTGTCCCTCAGGTGTTATTAGAGGCTCACCAGGACTCTGGAGGGCACAGAGGAGAGGCCAAAGCTCCCGGAAAGCAATGAGATAGGAGTTAGATGTGGCCTTACTATGCCCCTATGTGGCAGGGCTAGCAAATGCACCCAGGCAGGGAGAAAGGAGGCCCTGCTCTTCTCAAGGTGCTCATTGAGCTGGAGATGAGAGAGTGAGGAGGGCCATTCACATCATGGGATGCCCACACAGTAAGATCTCTTCCCTGTATTATTTTAACTGCTTCAGGTACTAAGACTGCTACTGCCGCCACTACGTGTAAACAATGAGGTCAACCCTTTGCCGCTACATCAGTTTCCTTACTCAGATATGCCACAGGTTGCAAGGTCATCCTTTGGACCTGTGTAAGGACTCCTAGAGCTATTCCTGTTTTTTCTGTGACATATAAAGAAAAGTCTTGCCCCGTTGACAAGCTTAACTGGGGCTTGGGTTAGGGCCTTCTTTAGGGCCTGGAAAGCCACTTCTGCTTCAGATGTCCATCTTACTAAATGGGTATTGGCTTTCTGAGTTTTCTTAATTAGTGTATATAATGGCCTGGCTATTTTGCTGTACCTGGGAATCCATATTCGGCAGAAGCCTGTTATGCCAAGGAACCCTCTTAGTTGCTTTAGTGTTTTGGGATAAGGATAAGCCAGTATAGGCTGGATACATTTCTCACTGAGGGCCCTGGTGCCTTTGGATAATTTTAGCCCTAAGTATTTAACCTGCTGTGAGCAAAGTTGAGCCTTTGGTTTGGAAACCTTGTAGCCACAGGTGGCGAGGAAATTTAAGAGCACTTGGGTGGGGCTGGGCACAGTGGCTCACGCCTGTAATCCCATCACTTTGGGAGGCTGAGGCAGGCAGATCACAAGGTCAGGAGATCGAGACCATCCTGGCTAACATGGTGAAAACTCGTCTCTACTAAAAATACAAAAAATTAGCCAGGTGTGGTGGTGGACGCCTGTCGTCCCAGCTACTTGGGAGGCTGAGGCAGGACAATGGCATGAACCTAGGAGGCAGAGGTTGCAGTGACCTGAGATCACGCCACTGCACTCCAGCCTGGTTGACATAGACTCCATCTCAAAAAAAAAAAAAAAAAAGAGTGCTTGGGTGGCTTGATGGCACAAGGTTTCTGAACGGGTGGCTAAAAGTAAATCATCCATGTATTGAAGGACAAGAGTGTCCAGGTATGAGAACTGGCTCAAGTCTTGAGCTAATAGCTGGTCAAATAGATGGGGGCTACCCCTGAACCCTTGGGGTAAAACAGTCCAGGTGAGTTGAGATGTTGGGTTCAAAGGATCTTCAAAGGCAAACAAGAATTGAGAGTCAGGATGTACAGGGATGCAGAAAAAGGCATCCTTAAGGTCCAGGACTGTAAACCACTCTGCTTCCTCTGGTATTTGGGAAAGCAGAGTGTAAGGGTTAGGTACAGCTGGTTATAGAGGGACAACGGCCTCACTGATAATCCTGAGATCTTGCACTAACCTTCGCTGCCCGTTGGGTTTCTGTACTCCTAAAACTGGGTATTGCAGGAGCTACTGCATGGTTTTACTAGGCCTTGGGCTTTTACATCCTTAACAGTCTTTTGGAGTCCTTGTTGGACCTCGGGTCGAAGAGGGTACTGCCTTTGGTAGGGAAAGGAGGCGGAATCCTTTAGTTTAACTTGAACAGGATGGGCATTCTTTGCTCATCCATAGTGTCTTTCTGTTGCCCAGACTTCAGGATTAATTCCTTCCTCAAGCAGGGGACAACAAACAGGTGTTCCTTCTCCTATGTTCAGGTGCATAATGGCCCCTGCTTTTGCTAGAATGTCTCTCCCTGACAAGGGAGTGGGGCTTTCAGTCATCATTAGAAAAGCATGTGAAAAGAGTGAAGTTCCCCAGTCACAATTAGTGGCTGGGAGAAGTATCTAGTGACTGCCTGTCCTAGGACCCCTTGGATAGTGACAGATCTGGAGGACAGTTGTCCGGAACAGGAGAGTAAGACTGAGAAGGCTGCGCCGGTGTCCGGGAGACAGTTAACCTCCTGGCCCTCAGTGGTCACGCATACCTGGGGCTCTGTGAGGGTGATGGCATGGGCTGGCGCTTGCCCTGGGCACCCTCAGTCCTGCTGCTGGATCTTCTGGTTAGTGGCTTCTGACTCAGAGGACCTTCATTCCCTGGGGCAGTAGGCCTTCCAGTGATTCCCTCGACATAAGGGGCATGGACGAGGGGGCAGCTTATTTCTACTTGGACGATCTTCTTTAAAGTGTCCTTGTAGACTGCACTGGAAGCAAGCCCTATTAGGCATTTGATTTGCCCAGCTTTTCCCCTTTCCAGAGCCTCCAAAGTCTGCTTGCCTGAGGGCCATGACTAAAGCGGTGGCCTTTTGTTTATCCCGTTTGTCCCGTTCCGCCTGCTCCTCCTGATCTCTATTATAAAAAACTGAGGTTGCCAAGATCAATAGTGTTTCTAAATTTTGCTCCGGGCCTAAGGCAGACTTTTGAAGTTTCTTTTCTAATGTCTGCAGCTGACTTAAAGGATAAACTTACCATTTAAGATTAGTTGGCCTTCAATAGAGTCAGGTGACAGAGAGGTATGCTTCCTCAATGCCTCCCTTAGTCTCTCCAGAAAGGCGGTAGGATTTTCTTCCTTCCCTGTGTTATAGTGACCATCATTGAATAATTTATAGGCTTCTTCCTAGTTTTCCTTAGTCCTTCTAGCACGCAAGGTAGCAAATGTCTGCGGCACCAATCTCCATGTTCTGATTCTGTGTCCCAGTGGGGGTCTACACTAGGAACTGCCTGCTGGCCTGTGGGGAATTGTTCTCGCCCTCTGTTGTCATCCTATCATTGACCTGACTGAGATACCAGAGATCGCCAAACTCTCGGGCTGCAGTTATGGCAGCACTTCTCTCATTTGGGGTTAGTGTTTGATCTAGCAGTAACATTATTTGTCTCCATGTCAGATCAAAGGATTGTCCTAACCCTTGTAAAACATTAATATAGCCATCAGGGTTATCTGAGAATTTACCTAGGTCTATTTTAATTTGCTTCAAGTCTGAGAGGGGAAAAGGTGCATACACTCTGACTGGGCTGAATTCTCCAGAATACATCTTAGGGGCATTTTTGCCTTGGGGGGAACATTTCCCATCTGAAAAAAGAACATAGGGATGCCAGCACCCCTAGTCATTTTCCATGAGCATTAGTCATAGAGCGTCCTCTATGGTCCTAATGCTTATTCCTTTCCAGGGTGTGTAATCACCCATGGACCTCTGCTTATCGGATTAGTTAAGCTCACTGATGTAGCAGTCCTGCACCTGTTTTCCCACCTTTCTCGACCACAAAGAAAGGGGTCTGGGCTGCTGGATTCTAGTGGTCCTTCGCCAGCGTGCCCAACATTGCCTCTGTGCTCAGGGGTGAGTCCTAGAGCTGGGCTGGGTTCCTGAGTATTTCATAACAACCCAGCTGCCCCATCAAGATGCATTCCCATAAACAACAGTTCTCATGCAAATTCATTTCAGAGAGGGTGTAGGTAACTTTTTGAGTCAGGATTGAGTAAGTACTTGATTCTGTAAGTACTTTAAGGCTTGGCTGAGTGCAAACAGCTTGCATGTTTGAGCAGAACAATTATTAGGCAATTTTTCTAACTCTGCTTCCACAAGAGTCTCCCTGTCAGTTACTGAATACCCATTGTATCCTCAATCACCTGGGAGGAAGCATCTATCTTCCTGTCCTGAAGGGAGTTCCTCCTAGGTCTGGTCGGACCTTCGTATGGTAATTAAGATTTAAATCCCCTGTTAGGAAATCTGCTGGGTTAAGGGAATTATCAGTGGTTGGAGTTATATTACCTTTTTCTAACAGAATAGCCCCACACTTTAAGATTTTTGAGTTAGTAACCTTTTTGCTTTTTTGACTTAGAATAATTCTGAACTGGTGAGGTGTGCTCACAATGAGATTTCCTCTAAAGGTTACTTTTCTACTTTCTTCTGTTAGCAAAGCAGTTGCCGCTACAGATTGAATGCATCCACGGGTTACTGGGTTAAGGATTTTTGATAGGAAAGCTACTGGTTGTCAGTGGTCTCAGTGTTTTCAGGCTACGCCCTTGTTTACACTGACAACAAGGTAGTATTGGAGCGTTATATAGGGTCACAGAGAAGACCTTCAATCATCAATTATAGGTTTTAAATTTACACTGGCTTTTAAAGGAGTAGGGCACACATTTTTTTTTTTTTTTTACTATTTCTATCTTTTTGACTCTGTCTCTCTCTCTCTTCTCCATCTCTCTCTCTCCTCTGTGTCTCTCTCTCCTCCATCTCTCTTTCTCTCCCCTCCATCTCTCTCTCTCTCTCCTTCACTTAGCCATTACAAACTTTGGGCCCTGGGAAGGGTGATGGGGAACAGGTCCCTCATAACTGCCCATGTCAAAAGCTGTATACCTAAATCGGGAGGGACACCAGGGATAAGACTCCCTGGGTTTATAGCCTAGATGCCTAAGGATGCAGCATAGAGCTTCCTTAGACCCCTTTGGAGATACAACTTGCTAGAGGAAATGAAAGTCTGAACCGTTGTACCTAGGAGGCAGGGATCAGAGGAAGTAGATTCAGAGGAAAGGAGAATTTTGGGGCTACTCTTTCAAGAAAGTCGTGGTCAGGACCCAGGACTTATGGGTCAGAAGGAAAGGTAGGGGCGCACACATGGGCGACTGTTGAATAGAGACTTCTGGCTGCACCATGATCTCAACCAGCTAAAGCTGGGAGTTCAGGACGTCAGCTTTCTGCCTCTAGTCAGCCCTCGGCTTCCCCAAGAAAATTGAAAGCGGAAGCTGGTTCTAGGCAGGCGAATGTTCCCAACCCAGAAGGGTTGGGGGTTGTTAGAAAGACCTTCCTTCCCCAGGCATCCTCACACCTGAGTCTGAAGTCCGGCAGCCACACTAATCATTTTTAACTGGCCGACAGGTGCCTGGTATTTTCCTCCAATTCTAAGGAAGGATAGGACAGAATAGCAAGGGAAAGTGTTCCAATATTGCCACTTTGGAGGTCCCATTGGGTCGCCAAATGTTACCGGGGGGTCCTTGCTCCCAGAGCTCCCAAGATGGTGGCGGGCCACTTCCAAGATGGTGGCAGGCCTTGTGTTCTCTGACCTGGGGTTCTTGGCCTCACAGAATCCAAGGAATGGAATCTTGGACCATGTGGTGAGTGTTATAGCTCTATTAGAAGCCATGGGTCACGGAAGAGAACCGTGGAACCCAGTGACTAGTGTTCAGCTTGATTAGGATGAAGCCGGACACTTAGCCGTGCAGGAACAATGGCAAGCCTTTAGCCCAATTGGGAGCGGCAATGGGCGCCTCACTGGATCAGGAGCACAGTGGACACCCCGCCGGATCCAGAGGGACAGAAGTCAGCGGTGGGTCTGCGACAGCGGCAAACAGCAGTGGTGGATGGCGAGCGAAAGCTCAGCTCAAGCCGTAACAAACATGGACCGGAAGAGTGTGCAGTTGCAAGATTTAATAGAGTGAAAACAGAGCTCCCATAAAATGGGAGGGAACCCAACGGGGGTCACCGTTGGGGGCTCGAATGCCTGGGTTTATATCCTAATCATTGTCCCTCTTGCTGTGCTCTCAGGCAATAGATGATTGGCTATTTCTTTACCTCCTGTTTTTGCCTAATTAGCATTTTAGTGAGCGCTCTTTATTACCTGGTTGGTAGAGTGTGAGCTAAGTTGCAAGCCCCATGTTTAAAGGTGGATGTGGTCACCTTCCCAGCTAGGCTTAGGGATTCTTAGTCGGCCTAGGAAATCCAGCTAGTCCTGTCTCTCAGTGACAGGGATCGGAGGACAGCCAGTGTACCTGGATCAAATTCCTTTATATTGACTCACGGTTAAATATAATATAGACAAAAGTGGCATAAATTTAGGCCTGTTAAACAGCTTATTGCAAAAAAGCCTAAAGAAAAAGTATGAGCAGCTTTGCTAGCAGACACAGAGTTAAAAAGGGAGTCCAAGAAACAGCAAGAGAAGCCAGTTTTGCAGGAGCCACCAGAGATACTAGAAATTCTTTTATGTCCCAGCCTATGCCACTTTACCGAGGCCAACAGCCCCCTCAGCAACCAGATTCAGGAGCTAACACGCCCCAGGTCTCACCTCGAAGGGGAGCATGGGAGCCTCGAGAGGCCAAGGAAGGAAGTCAAGATAGTCAAGTGGGCCCGCTCAGATCTGGTCTTGCTGGAGCTATGCAAATGCCTCTCAGGGAGATGTGAGGACCTGTCTATTATAATGACCAGGCCCACATCCGGGGGGGCAACAGACTTTCATCTATCAGCCCTTTTCAACCATTGATCTACTAAACTGGAAACACCCTGAACCTGCCACCTTGCTCCCGGCAGCTAGAGCCCTGTCGAGCATAACTGTGTAGAGGTGTTGGACTCAAGTTTACTCTAGCAGACCTGACCTCCGGGACCAGCCTTGAGCATCAGTAGACTGGGAGCTATACGTGAACGGGAGCAGCTTCATCGACCCACAAGGAGAGACATGTGCAGGATATGTGGTGATAACCCTGGACACTGTCGTTAAGCTGAGCTCATTGCTTTAATTCAGGCCGTAGAACTCAGTGAAGGTAAGACTGTAAACATTTACACTGACTCTTGGTAGGCCTGTTTAACCCTCCAAGTGCATGGAGAATTATATAAAGAAAAGGGCCTGTTAAACTCTAGGAAAAAGAGGAAAAAGACCTAGAAAATGCAATTCAGCTTCAGCGTTTTCAGGGGTACCGAGAGGCACTTCTGCAGAGGCTAAGAGTTAGTAGGAAAAAAAGCAATTAATATAAAAAAGATTTCAGAAGTGCTTCAAGGAGCTGACAAGAGCCTAAGTCAGGTTTAGGAGACTCTATAAAGCATTCTCACTTTACACCCCATTTAACCCCGAGGCTGCTGAAAAATCAGTATACAGTGAATACTTCATTTGTAAAGCAAGCCCAGGGTAACATCAAGCAGAAGCTGCAGGCACGAATACCACCTAGTCTTTAAAAGTGGCCACCAAGGTGTATGTTAACTGTGACCTTAAGTGGCCACCAAGGTGTATGTTAACTGTGGTATGCTGACTGTGATGGACACAGTCATTGTGTCTAATCCATCACTTGATTAACAGACACACACAAAGACAAAAAGACACACACACACGCACACATGCACACATGTACATGTCGAAGAAAGAGTCAGAAAGCAGCCCCTGGTTTTTCATTTTGGTTGAACTCATTTCATTTGTGGGCATCAATGTCTGTCCTTGGAGTCTACAGATAAACCAGACCCTTCAAGGACATCTTTTTGTCTTTTTTGATGTGGATGCCCTGATTAAACTGGAGATGATTTTGGAAATTGCTCATGAAAATTTACTTGGAAGAGGCTTTGCAATTTCATTCCCGGAAGAGGCTGAGGGCTGCACCCCCCTTCACCAGAGGTATTTCCATTATGTCTCTGGGGTATCACCTGATTCGATGAGCTCTGGCTTCCCTTCCAGTCCTGGGGGTCCCCTGTCTGTATGTTTTATACTTCACAGGGCACTTTATCACTACAGAGAGCTACTCTCTATGATGCCTTCTGAGAAGAAAAAATGTAAATAAATTACAGTTTTAAATTCACCCACAAAGACCTGAAAAGAAAACAGAATTAACTAGATTATTGGATTCTTTTGCAATTGTAAAGGGAAATGGGGGTATTTAGAATTCTGGGAAATAGCAGCTACTTTTAAGTGTACATTACAGCTCTATGAACAGGTAACATGGCTTAAGTAACACTTGAGAATTCTCCACATCCCCCATCCCATTTGTACTGGCATCTTTGTTATGCACAGTCTAGTAACAATGCAGATCCTTCCCTGACCTTCCTCTGCTAGAGTAATTGACAACAGGCACCTGGAGCCAGGCCGACCTGTGCTCAAACCTTCTTTCAAGCACATACTGGATCTATGATTGTGGAAAGTTACTTAACATCTTTGGGACCTACTTTATAAGGTACTTGCGAAGATTAAGTAAGAGGTAAAAGCTGCTTAGTGCAAACCTAGGCACAGATCACGCCCTCAAAAACCATAGCCATGAGGCTTATTGTTTCATTAACAATGGAAGAGGCTGTGGAAAGAGAATTTGAGAGTACACACTGAAGAGTGGAAATGGAAAGTGTGAAAAAGATAAACATGAAAGTCAAATTTTAAATTAGAATTATTTTTGTGTGTATTTTCAAAAAATTTAAATGAGATCACTTAAATGTAGCTAACATCTCAAATTTTAATTTTTGAAAAGTTAACTAAACCTTACTATATTTTTAAATTTTTATTTATTTATTTAAATTCTTTACATGAAAATACATTCAGCTTTTGTATATTTGGAATACAATTAATTTTTTTTTTTTAATGAGACAGAGTTTCGCTCTTGTCACCCAGGCTGGAGTGCAAAGGTACGATCTCGGCTCACTGCAAACTCCGCCTCCTGAGTTCAAGTGATTCTCCTGCCTCAGCCTCCCAAGTAGCTGGGATTACAGGCACCCACCACCACACCTAGCTAATTTTTGTATTTTTAGTAAAGATGGGGTTTCACCATGTTTGCCACGCTGGTCTCGAACTCCTGACCTCAGGTGATCCACCCGCCTCGGCCTCCCAAAGTGCTGGCATTATAGGCTTGAGCCACCATGCCCGGCCTCAATTAGATTTTTAATCCTTTAGATGATCACTATAAATAGGACCCAAATTATGTGAAAATAAGGTAATTCATTATTTTTGCTGAAGTTAGAATAAGTTTTGTGGAATGAAAAAAAGAAAGAGACAACTAATGTATTAATTTGGTTAATAAATATTTTTAAAATAAATTAAAAAACAAGGTAATCTCAGTTTAAAAAATGAAATATAATAAAGATTTTTATACTTAAAGAAAATAGATAGTATAGATGAGAGAGGTGCGTGGGTTGCCTCCACAGACCCTGGAATGGCTACTGTCTCAGAAGTTTAGAAGTCTGGCCAGGAAGCCAGCCTGAGTGCACCTGGCAGGTCCTGGGGATGCTGTGAGGGAGAATGGGGCCACACAGGCAGATCTACCACCTGAGGACTCTTGAAGTTATCCACCACCACTACCTGGAAAGCAAACTGCTCCTCTGGCCCCTTCCTGGGCTTCTGGCCTGGTGGCCCTGGCTGGTTAGAACGCTCTCACCTGGGCTGGGCCAAGCAGGGAGGTCCTTGCAGGACTGGATTCTTGAATGTTATTGGAGGCCGTGCTGGGAAACAAGGTGAAATACTCTCTCTCCTCAGCTGGCATCTGGATCTTTCTAAAGTCTTGTGCTTTACAGATGAGATCGGGCATGTTCAGGATGGTATGGCCGTAGACAAAACCTTGTGCTTTACAAATATTTGCTCTTACCCCTGGAAGAGAAAGCTGCCTGGGGCCTGGCATGAGTAGGCCTGGCTTCTCACCTTAGTCGTGGTCACATCTCTGGGAACCTAGGTCCCCAGCTTCTCAGGGCCTCAATTTCCTCACCTGTACAAACTATAATGATCACACGTCTCTTGGAGGGTTATTGAAAGGATTAAATTATATAATGGATATAGAGTACCTAGAAGAGAGCCTGGACTATAGAAAGTGCCCAGCAAATATTAGTTTTCTTCATGACATTTGTCTAAAGCAATCTGTATGTGGTGTAATTAAAGCATGAAGGACCCTTTATTCCTGATACAACCATACCTATTTCCTGGTACCTGAAATTCCTTTTAGAAAAGACAAAGTTTTTTTTGTTTGTTTGTTTTTTGTTTTTTACAAGTAAATATGACGTACAAAGAACAAATTGTTCAGAGAGGTTCCATAAATCTGAGAACTAATCATGAAGGGGAAAAACACTGCAGTTAAAGAAGCCGGAAAGAACAGACTCCCAAATAGCATCTCAGGCAAAGACGGCCACATCCTGTTGGGCCGTCGAGTTCAGGGACTGTGTGTCAGCTCTGCAGGTCCCGAAACACAATGAGACAAAGTGCTTCTGGGGGTAACACAACAGGAGGAAACTTACTTCCATTAAAATCACCCAAAACAGCCTCAAAGAGGAATACAATTCTATTACATGCCACAACATGGATGAACCTTGAAAACATGCTGAGTGAAATAAGCCAGACACAAAAGGACAAATATTGTATGATTCCACTTACATGAGCTACCTACAATAGGCAAATTCACAGAGATCACAACTAGTCCCTGGTCCCCACCAGGGGCTGTGGGGAGGAGAAAATGGGGAGCCATTGTTTAATGGGTATAGAGTTTTAATCTGATGTGATGAAATAGTTCTGGAGATGGGTGGGGACGGTGGTGATAATTGCACAATAGTGTCGATGTACTTAATACCACTTACTGTACACTTGAAAATGGTTAAAATGGTAAATTTTATGTTCTGTATATTTTATCACAATCACATACACACATACACACTAGGCATATACAAATAGCAATATCAGTTGTTTAACAAGAAGAGCATAATTGCCCAGAAAATAAGAGTGCACTTGAGGACCAGCTAACACACTCTCAGCCCTGGAGAAAACTCTACAAGTGAGGATGTGATAAGTACAGAATCCAAACTAGGAAAGTGGCAGGATGCTGAGAGCTGGCTTGACTCACGAAACGTTAAACTCGGGGCCCACCATCAGCCCTGCAAGAGCAAATTCCCAACCTTTCACAAATTGGCAGAGACAAGAAATGGTAATATGTGTAAGTCCTGGGTGTAAACCCGAAGGCTGTTCCAGCTTCCCCAAGGGCTGAGATGATTGATACTTTGGCCTCTGCAACCCTTGCAGGACACACAAGTTCTGTGGTAGGAGCCCAGAATATTCGTTATGTGCAAGTGCTAGAACAGTCTGCAAATTCCTGCCCTTTAGCCCCTTTTCGTGGCACACTGCTGTACAAAACTGTTAATTGAAGTATAGCTTACTTTTGCATTAAATCCTGTTTTCTTGAGATCATACCTCAGAGTACTTAACTAATCTAGGAGTCTCTGAAATCTTTTCCACAGCACCTTGGTGATAGGGTTTAGATCTGTGTCCCCACCAAATCTCATGTTGAATCATTACCTCCATTGTTGGAGATGGGGCCTGGTGCGAGGTGAATGGATCATGGGGGTGGATTTCTCATGAATGGTTTAGCACCATTCCCTTCATTCTGTCCTCACCATGGTGAGGGAGTTCTCAAGAGATCTGGTCATTTAAAGGTGTGTGGCACCTCCCCCTCCCTTTCTTGGTCCTGCTCTGGCCATATGAGGTGGACCCCCTTCGTCTTCTACCATGATTGTAAGTTTCCTGAGGCCTCCCCAGAAGCCGAGCAGATGCCATCATGCTTCCCATACAGCCTGCAGGTAGGAATGTGAGCCAATTAAACCACTTTTCTTTATAGATTACCCAGTATCAGGTATTTCTTTATAGCAATGTGAGAACGGACTAATACACTTGGTGAACTCTGGCTGGCGATGTCTGTGATGCCTTATTTCATTTGCTGGTGAGAGATGGAGCTACAGGGTTAGGAGGGAAATTCTGCTGGACCTTCCTGATTCAGGAAGAAAAAGCCACAAGAAGAGGGCCCAGGAGCACTGTCTTGGCATTGTGGGCTGAAGCCAGTGCTGCTGTGCAGAAGTAAAATAGACCGGTACCAGAAGATCAGTGACTGCCTGGGGCCGGGGGTGGGAGCAGCAGTTGGCAAGAACAAGGACACTTTGGTGGGGGTGAGGAGACTGTTCCAAAACTGGAGTGAAGTGATGGTTGCACAAATATATACATTTACTAAAAATCATGAACCACTGTATAATAAATAAATTGTACCTCAAAAATGCTGTTTAAAAAATAGACGTGGTGGGGCGTGGTGGCTCATGCCTGTAATCCCAGCACTTTGGAAGGCTGAGGTGGAAGGATCCCTTGAGCCTAGGAGGTTGAGACCAGCCTGGGCAACCTAGGGAGGCCCTGTCTCTACAAATAAAAAATAAAATTAGCCAGGCATGGTGGCGCATGCCTGTGGTCCCAGCTACTTGGGAGGTTGAGGTGGGAGGATCACGTAAGCTGGGAAAGTTAAGGTTGCAGTGAGCCATGATCGAGACACTGCACTCCAACCTGGGCAATGGAGCAAGATCCTGAAAAAAAAAAAAGAAAAAAAGAAAGAGAGAGAAAGAAAGAAAGAGAAGAAAAAGAAAGAAAGAAAGATGACATTTGTAAAAACAAAGACAACATTGAGCTATAAACTTAAGATGTGTCCCCTTTACTGTATGTTTTACTTTGACGAAATATTTGTCAAACAAATGTATAAGTTCCAAAGGTGTTATAATTTGAAAGAAAAAAATTCTATTCCTTGCAAGGTTTTTTGTTTTGTTTTGTTTTATTTTGAGACAGGGTCTTGCTCTGTTGTCCAGGCTGGAGAGCAGTGGTGCAATCACACCATGTCCCAGCCTCAAGCAATCTTCCCACCTTAGCCTCCCAAGTAGCTGGGATTACAGGCACATGTCACCATGCTTGGCTAATTTTTATATTTTTTGGTAGAGATGGGGTTTCACCAGGTTGCCCAGGCTGGTCTCAGACTCCTGAGCTCAAGCAATCCTCCTGCCTCGGCCTCCCAAAGTGCTGAGATTACAGGAAATGGGCTTAGGGGAAAAATAGATACACGATAAATCACAGCATTAAAACAGCTGCAATAGCCAGGTGCAGTGGCTCACCCCTGTAATCCCAGCACTTTGGGAGGCCGAGGCAGGCAGATCACTTGAGGTCAGGAGTTTGCAACCAGCCTGGCCAACATAGTGAAACCTCGTCTCTACTAAAAATACAAAAATTAGCCAGGCATGGTGGTGTGCACCTGTAATCCCAGCTACTCAGTAAGCGAGGCAGGAGAATTGCTTGAACCCGGGAGGTGGAGGTTGCAGTGAGCTGAGATTGCACCACTCTGCCAATCTCTCTGAGCATCAGTTTCCTTATTTGCACAATGAGGCTAATGGTGCTTAATTCATTTGGTTATGAGGTTGAAATCAGATAATGTGTGCAAACTGTTGAACATAGTAAGGACTCAAAAAATGCCACATACACACACATACATCTCCAGTTTTCAGCAACATTCACAAGTAAGAAAAGCAGTCAAACTTGCTTCTGATAGAAGTGCAGGGCATTCCCTGGAAGTGTGATTTTGCACCAGCAGCGGTGGTGCCTGGGAGTCTTTTAGAAATACAGGATCTCAGTCCCTGAGGCAGGCCTCCTGAGTCAGATCCTGTGTTTTTAACACCATCTGCTGGAGATTCATATGTATATGAAAATTAAATTTAAGAAGCTGGGCTAGAGTGAAAACCATTAACCTGCCCCTGGGGCTCAGTGTGCGGCCCTGGGTTGTTCACCCCAGGGACTGCTGGGCAGGCATACATTGCAGGACATGGTGTTTAAAAAGGGGGCTGAATAAATAAAGTGCTGGAGTTGTATGTGGCTATGGATAGAGAAAGGAAAGGGAAGACTGGAGAATTATAAGTAAATTCCTCATGTTAGATCATCTGCATTAACCCTCTTTTAAGAGAACTCCTAGACTTCAAGGCCCCCCTTCTTTTTCTCCCCACCTTGAGAAACAAAGGTTTGTGTTTATTAACCAACGGGAGGGAAGTCAGAGCAGTGCAGCCTACTAACCAGTCCCTCCTGTAGTCTACCCACCTAGGCCAGCTGGACTAGGAAGGATTGGAAAAAGCAATAGATAGACCCCCTTCTCCCTGCCCCAACCCAAGGTGAGTTCCCAGGGAGCCAGAGCCTGCTAAGTAAGGAGGAGGAAGTCAGCAAAGGTCAGAGGCCAAGGAAGGAAGGAAGAAGCAAAGCCACCAGGGAGACAGCCTTGGGGAGATCCCTTGGGCCTTCACTCTCAGTGGGGCGGGGGGCAAAGCACCCCAAATGCAGCCCCACAAGAGGAACTAAGCAGAGGTACACTCATGTCAAAAAACTTGTATGTGGGGATGGGGGGTGAGGATGTCCAAAGTCAAGAATAGCTCCCTCCAGGGGCAGTCCTTGCCCAAGGATGCTGGTTCAGCCTCCAAGGCTTTGTCTCCATACCAAATTCATACCAGGGAGCAGCCTCTGACATGCCCAGATCCAGGGAATGGATGCAAGAGAGGACAAGGGGCCAATTGCTTCTTTAAGATCTGTCCTGTGGCAAATTCCGAGTCAAGTGGAAGTCCAGCCTTGAGCTGCTGGTGTCTCCCGTGTCTTCCTTAATTTATACAACCACTTGATCATGGGGGTGTTGCACTCCACCACTGACATGCCACAGCAGAAATGCTCCTGGGCCCGCTCCCCAACAGTAGCCAAGCTGAGGCGGGAGCAGCTTCCCTCGGAGTTGCCCCTGCCCAGCACTGGGCCCAGCCAGGGACATGATCAAGTTGTCGAGGCCCCCCTTCCATTGCCAAATTTAACAATGTGCCAGATGTGTGGGTTCCAGCCCTGAGGCAGGGTCACAAAGAGATGTCGGTTTCCTCAACTATAAAATGAAGAATTGGTTTAGAATCAGATCATCTCCTTAGTTTCTTCCAGTTTTAACCACCGCCCCCCTGGCTTTTTTTTTGTTCTTTTTGAGACAGGGTCTTGCTCTGTTGCCCAGGCTTACTGGGCCCTTGACCTCTTGGGTTCAAGGGATCCTCTCATCTCAGTCTCCCAAGTAGCTGGGACCACAGGTGCGTGTCACCACACCAGATTAATTTTTCTATTTTTTGTAAAGATAGAGTCTCCCTATGTTGCTCAGACTGGTCTTGAACTCCTGGGCTCAAGCCATCCTCCCGTCTTGACCTCCCAAAGTGCTGGGATTACAGGTGTGAGCCATCACACCTAGCCTTCAAGGGTCTTTATAATCTTGTTTCTCCTCTCATGCATTCATACTTTGCCCTATGGTCTTATTTGCTGAATACACCTTGGAAAGAGAGCCAGTCTTTTTGCAGTGACATTCTACTGACAATGTTAACAGTCATTCTGGATCATTGAGGCAAAACAACCACGTTTTTCTCAATTACTTGAATAGTTAGGCAAAAGCAGGTTTTTAGGGAGTTTTCTGGATAATAAAAATTATAAGGAGCTAATTTAGGAGACCCCCAGTTTTAGTGATGTTTTGGGCCAGAATATAAGATGTCAATTCTAAATATATTATCAATAGAGATATCCTTAACATTTACCTTAGCTTCACTAACGGATCAGAATGGCCTATCTTTATTACAACCAGCAGATAAGAATGTGTCACTGGAACAAAAAACTCTCCTGGCTAGCCCTGAATTTCAATTTGCTAGTTTAGAAAGATGTAGCATCACTTTTGCTTTAAGTGTATAATACAACAGAAAGAATATTTTAAAGTTAGAAGATAGCAATGGTAATAACACAACCAAGGGTTCCAGTAGAGCTTTAAAGTATAGCTTTATTGTAGCTTCAGTAAAACTTTAAATTTACAGTGATTGATTATAAATTATTTCTCTCTAGTTAGAAAACTAACATATGACATGTTAGCAAAAGACTGAATTAGTTGGGTTTGACATGTTACCAGCAAACATGGTCTCCTACATGGAACCAGCTCTTCCAAAACAGATCTCCAGTATTTACATGGCACTTTTAGTACACAACCAACCAAACAATATTACTGTGGAGGAGGTGATGGTCACTTACATTGTAAAATGATTAAGGAGGGAGGTCTATTGCAAGCTTGTATAAAAAGCCTCTTCTCCAGAGAGCCCTATATTTCATTTTCGGAAACTAAATTTCCTTTCAACTAGGGCCTAATGGATTGATTCATGTTTCCAAAACTCACAAGAGATTGACTTATACCTCCAAGGCTTACAAACGTATTTACATGAAAAATATATCTGAGTCAAGAAAGAGACTTTTATCTATCCAGGTTTTTGAGACTTCTTGGAGAATACATAAAGTGAGCCATCACATGGCTCATTGCTGTCGAAAGACTGGGGCGAGTCCTAGAAAAATTTGTGTGAGAACTTTTGAGTTCTCATCTTGGCATAGTTCCCTGGGGTTGTAGAACCCTGAAGGAAGAACCCAGGGTCAGATCATTTGAATTAAATCTTCCAAGCATACATGGAGTAGATCTGTAGGTGCAGGAAGACTTAGTTTACCCATTAGACACCATGGCACAATGTGGCTGGGGCCTATGTCCTTTTCAACTGGGTACAAAATTATCTGACATTGGCTTGAGATGAAAAAATGTAATGGTCCAAATAATAAGTATTTTTAAATTCTACTAAGCATATTATGTCAACCAATCAACTGAAACACCACTTAATTCTTAAATACTTATTTTTAAAATTACATGTAATGTGTGATGCAGGTGTGGGGATTTTAATATGTCCCATAGTATGTATATTATGCATAGACAATAAAAACCTTCAAAAGGCCTTGTCTACATGTACATTTGCTGTTTTTCATTTACATTATCTACTCCTCAGAAAACAATACCTGTTTATTTTATTTGATAGACACAGGCTTAGAAATACTAAGCATTAAATTAACTACAAAGTTAAAACAGTTGCTGAGTATAGGTTGAAAATTGGGCAGCAAAATATTATAACTATCCAACCAGGCCCCAAAAAGAGTATATAAGAACTTCACCACTCACCTTATCTCTCCTAGGCTCTTATCTCCAGGGTGCTGAGGGGAGATGAAGTGAGGGTTTATAACCCTCTCCTTTCCTATTGAAAGCTCTGCCCACTCAAAGTATCAACCAACAGTCATTCCAGTTTGGGCCACACCTCTGGGGTTTCACTTTACATTCATTTTTTAAAAAATATTTTATAGCACGTTGAGCTAAGAAGAAAGTAACATTCCACTGGCTCATTCAACAATTGTTTGATGAATACCATTTTCTGCCAGACATTGTTTTAGGATTTGGCTCTAGAAAGGTAGGTATGACAGCATTTCTGCACCTATGGTGCTTACATTCTAGCGGAGGACAAGCAGTACATATATATATTTTTTAATGTGCTTTGTTCAAAATAGTAGCAACAATGTATTGGATGATTATAACTTGTGTGTGAGTTAATGGATGAAAGCAAAGTTACAAAGTATGGGAAGGGGAAATTTGGAGTACTGTGTTATGAGGTAGCTGCACTATTTGAGAAGTGATATAGTGTTACTTGAAAGCTGTCAAGATTAGTTGTTAATATATACTGCAAATTCTAGGGCAACCACTAAAAATATGTTTTAAAAAAGCACAATTGATTTGCCAAGGGAGGAGAGAAAATGGAATCATATAAACAATATAACCATATGTGATGGTTAATACTGAGTGTCAACTTAATTGGATTGAAGTATGCAAAGTATTAATCCTGGGTGTGTCTGTGAGGGTGTTACCAAAGAAGATTAACATTTGAGTCAGTGGGCTGGAAAAGCCAGACCCACCCTTAATCTGGGTGGGCACATCTAATCAGCTGCCAGTGCAGCTAGAATATAAAACAGGCAGAAAAATGTGAAAAGACCAGACTAGCCTAGCCTCCCAGCCTGCATCTTTCTCCCCTGCTAGATGCTTCCTGCCCTCAGACATCAGACTCCAGGTTCTTCAGTTTTGGTGCTCGGACTGGCTCTTCTTGCTCCTCAGCTTGCAGATGGCCTACTGTGGGACCTTGAGATCATGTGAATTAATACTTCATATTAACTACCCTTTATATATATATATATGTCCTATTAGTTCTGTCCCTCTAGACTAATACACCATACAAATGGAAGAAAAAAAAGAAATAAAGGAGCAACAATAGGGAACAGCTACAAACATGGTAGGTATACATCCAACTACATCAATAATTACTTCAAGTGTGAATGGTCCTAAATACACCAATTAAAAGACAAAGACTATCATGAGTAGATTTAAAAAAACAAGACTCAACTGTGCATATACAAGCAAGCCACTTCATATATAGAGACACATATTGATTAAACAAATAAGCATGCCAGAGGGTGCTGAGTGCTATGAAGAAAATAAAACAAGAGGATAGGAAAGAGGTATGTGGGGGCTGGGTGCGGTGGCTCACTCCTGTAATCCCAGCACCTTGCGAGACTGAGGCAGGCAGATCGCTTGAGGTCAGGAGTTCAAGACCAGCCTGGCCAACATGGTGAAACCCCGTGCCTACTTAAAATAGAAAATTGGCTAGGCGTGGTGGTGCATGCCTGTAATTCCAGTTACTCGGGAGACTGAGGCACAAGAATGGCTTGAACCTAGGAGGCGGAGGTTGCAGTGAGCCAAGATCGCACCATTGCACTCCAGTTTGGGTGACAGAGTGAGACTCTATCTCAAAAAAAGAGAGAGAGAGAAGTATATGGGTATATGGGGGTGGGGGTGGGGGGAGCTCTGTAGATCTTATGGTCAGAAAAGGATTCCCTCACGTGGGGATATTAGCACTAAAGGAATAAGACAGAGCCTTCCATGCAATGTTCTGAGGCTTGTTATTTGGGTTAAAGAAATAAAATGCACATTCACCCATGAGGGAACATCAGCAAATACATAAGCCCCTACTGGTTATTGTCTGTTGCAGCCCCTGTCCTGAGGGGTTCACTTTCTGCTCTGTTCCGTCCCCTAGGGAGGTTGGCCCCTGCAGAACTGCCTCAGCCAGGTGAGGACAGGAGGAGAGTCAGAATCAAGTGTTTCTTCAGACACTCGATCTGCCAAAACCTCTCTGAAAGTGTGGCTTTATTCTGAGTCCCTTGGCACTTCTGTCCTAGACACCAGGGTCCCACACTGTCCATTTTTCCTCTTTTGTTCCTGACACCGAAGCCTCTGCAACTGCCCCATTTAGGCATGGCTGTGCACTTTAACCCGTTTGATTCACCTGTCGTGGCTTTTACTCAGTGAACCTCTTGTCTTCCTTCTGCTCTTTCTTGCAACTTGTCTCACTCATGCTGACTTTGGGTTTAGCCTTGAATGTTCAGTATGTTGATATTTTTTGAGGATAAACGATCCTGTCCCTGACTTCCGACTCTACTATCAAAGTCTGGTAACTCGTGAAAATTGTGGGGGGTAATGGTGATGGTGGTGGTTGGAGGTTTGAGACTAAAGGGTGGGAGCCTGCACCAAAAAAGGAAATGATGAAACTGGGGTAATGCCACCTGAGGCAGAACGGGGCAGGAAGGTGCTGGTTTCCAACATGGAAAGTGAATTGCACAATTTAAGGTTATGCAACCATGAACACGAGAAACATGGGAACCTCTTTTTGTTGGAGAGAGCCTGGTCTCTTGTTTTTATTGCTCTAATCCTTTAATTCAATGCCGAAGCCAGACTTCCTCCCTGGTTTTTTCCTCAAAGAACCAGATTCAGGGGCCCCCTTGTGTCTAAGAGAATTAAAACCCAAACAGCAAGTACTTGCAAAATGGCTTAAGGTCTATATAGCCAGCCCTTGATTAAAATTATCAGGCAGTGGCACTGGGTAGTAAAAATAGCAACAGTAATATAAACTAGCCCAAATTTGCTGCCATCCCACAAAACTCAGTACAGGTTGAGTATCCTTTATCCGAAATTCTTGGGACAGAAGTGTTTCTGACTTCAGAACTTTTCTGGACTTTGGAACATTTGCATTATACTTACTGGCTGAGTATCCCAAACCAAGAAAATCCCAAATCCAAAATGCTCCAATGAAGATTCCCTTTGAGTGCCATGCCAGCACTCAGTTTCGGATTTTAGAGCATTTTGAATTTCTGAGCATTTCGGATTTCAGATTTGGGTTGCTCCACCTGTAATACAGACCCCTGAGGATTGTCAAGTCAACTGTCTGTTCCCATGTATAAATTAGGCTCTAAATGTGTGTAAAATGTTTATCTTCCCTGAAGAGTTTAGAGGGAAGTTTGAGGGGAACCACCCTTAGGTTGGATGATTTCATTCGAAGGACTCACAGAACTCACTGAAAGCTGTGATACCCACGGCTATGGTTTATTACAGGGAAAGGATACACATGAAAACCAGCCAAGGGAAGAGGTGCATGGGGCAGAGTCCAGGAGGGATCCAAACACGGGCTTCCAGATGCTCTCCTGTGGAGCCATGGGCAGCGTTCACTCCTTTTGGCAACACTGTGTCAATACCCATGGTGTACTGTCAACTGGGGAAGTTTACCCAAGCCTTGGAGCCTGGCTGACTGCCCAACAGGTGATCTGTTTTCACTCCCTCCAGAGTTGAGCTGATACCACGTGACCCAGAGCTCTCACCCAGTATCACATTGCTGGTGTGGCTCAAAGCTCTCACCCTAAATCACATTGTTACTAGCTGGGTGGCCCAAGACCCCCAGGCAAACAGACACTCCTGTCAGGTCTAGCATTCAAAGGACTTAGAGACTGCCTTCCAGAAGCAAAGGCCAGACCTCTGTTGGGGCAGGGTGAAAGTCTTTACCACACACTTCCCATTTTCTTTTTTTGTTGTTGGCTACTGCACTCAGGGGCCTGGCCAGGGCTGGGCCTCTTTCTCAGAACAGCAGCCTAGGTCAGCACTGTTCCTCAGGCCTGCCTCGGGGCTGCACCTGCCACCAGGCTTTTGCTCTTGCAGGAATTTTAAATATCGGTGATAACAGAGTGCTCACACTGTGTAAATATAAAGGCAAATCACTGCCTTGACGTTTGCACTTGATTTTCCTCTAATGAAAACAGTATTGATTGCATCAGACAATGATCACCTCCCACTTATCTTTTCTTCTTTTGTTTCCGCTGAGCAAAAAATCCCTTCTGTAGCGAGAGATAAATGAGTAAGACTCCCATCAAAAACTTGCCTTTCCTTGGTTTTAAAATTTCTGAGTAGTAGATACTCCAAAAGTGGCAATTCTTTCCTTTTTAAAATTACCTCTGCTGGGGGAATGGCGTGAACCCGGGAGGCGGAGCTTGCAGTGAGCCGAGATTGCGCCACTGCACTCCAGCCTGGGCGACAGAGCGAGACTCCATCTCAAAAAAAAAAAAAAAAAAAAAAAAAAAATTACCTCTGCTGTTTACATGTGTCTCCCCCTACCCTATGCTGAATTCTTCTAAACCAGGGGCTTTGTTCTACGATTCTGCCTCCTGGCGGTCTGCCTGGAATGTAATAGGTGCTTGATTAGTATTTTTTTTTCTTTTTGAGATAAGGTCTCACTCTTTTGCCCAGGCTGGAGTGCAGTGGCGTGATCTCAGCTCACTGCAGCCTCCACCTCCCAGGTTCAAGCAATTCTCCCACCTCAGGCTCCCAAGTAGCTGGGATTACAGGGATGCGCCACCACGCCTGGCTACTTTTTGCAGTTTTAGTAGAGATGAGGTTTCACCATTTTGGCCAGGCTGGTCTCAAACTCCTGACCTCAGGTGATCTACCCACCTTGGCCTCTTAAAGTGCTGGGATTACAGGTGTGAGCCCCTGCGCCCAGTTGATGCTTGATGAGTATTTGAGACGTGAATCAACACCAGTTTAACAGCAGCATTATATTAACAGACCATACTTTTAGTTCTGAAATGCAAAAACTTAGAAGCCTACAAATAACCATTTGGGTAGTAAGAAGATAAAAATAATATATATTTGCATTTTCTTATACGTGTGTCAGATGTAACTGGAAGGGTACACAAATAGTAACTGCAATTGCCTGTGAGAAGCAGGATTCGGTTGCGGGGAAGCAGGGTTGAAAACACTTCCAAGACTGTAGACCCTTTTATACTTTTTTTTTTTTTTTGAGAAGGAGTCTCGCTCTTTCACCCAGGCTGGAGTGCAGTGGCGCGATCTTGGCTCACTGCAGGCTCCGTCCCCCGGGGTTCACGCCATTCTCCTGCCTCAGCCTCTCCGAGTAGCTGGGACTACAGGCGCCCGCCACCACGCCCGCCTAATTTTTTTGTATTTTTAGTAGAGACGGGGTTTCACCGTGGTCTCAATCTCCTGACCTCGTGATCCGCCCGCCTCGGCCTCCCACAGTGCTGGGATTACAAGCGTGAGCCACCGCGCCCGGCCTATACTTTTTTGATTTTTGAACTGTGCAAATGTATTCTATATTTGAAAAAAAATTAAAAAATTCTAGCAACAAGACAGTGAGCAATGACTCCTAAATTCTTTATTTTGGCTAATACTGATTGCATTCATTAATACCATTTTATTTATTACAGCTCAGAGGAGAGTCATTTACTAGACATTCGGTTGTTATGAAACACTAAAAATTAGGCAGAGACTGGAGGGGATAAGGATAGGAGAACAGGATAAGGAGAGCAGAAAGACGCTCAGGAGAGAACAGATGCTGCCCATTCTTATTATGAGGATGAACTGGCTACAGGACATGAGTAGCCCGATCAGATCTAACTTAAATACCAGCCTCTCCAAAAAAGTTTTCCAAAAAAGATCCCCTAACAATTATTTACTGGACAAAAAAGGTTGATATTTCTAGAAGAGATGATCTTTTTGACACAAAAGACCCAACTTAGGACCCAACTTAATACATAGCACCATGGCAGAGCTGGGATCCAAGACATGACTGTGGACAGAACCTTCTCTAGGAACACGCTCTCATTCACAGATGGATGTGTTGTTTTACGGCCTAAAGATGTTGTAGACGGTTCTCACGTAAATTTCATCAGGGGGAGGCTTCTTCTTGCTGCCAGGTTCAAGGAATCTCTTAATTGTAGGGATATTACTTAGTTTCACTGTATACTCCTGAAAAAGGAAAATCCAAAAGTTTAAGGCTAACAAAAAAGGTATTAGTTACTACAAAGATATGATTATGCAAAATGGCCCATCAAAATTTGTTCAATAAATACTTGTTGAAGGGTTCCAAGCAGAACTGAAATCTAGCATTTGTTTAGCAGGGGTGTCCAATCTTTTGGCTTCACTGGGCCACACATAAAATACACTAACACTAAAGGTAGCTAATGAGCTGAAAAAAAAATATCTCAAAACATCTCATAATGTTATAAGAAAGTTTATGAATTTATGTTGGGCCACATTCAAAGTTGTCCTGAGCCACACGCAGGCTGCGGGCCGTGGGTTGGACAAGGCTAGGTTAAGATCTGATCTCTATGACTATTTACAATCTCTGTCATCAATCACCGGTATCAAGATCAGGGTTTACACAAATCTCCAGGTTCACAAAAAGATAAGAACTCTTTACGGAAATGGCAAAAGTAAAAACATACTCAAAATAGAATTATGACACTTAATATGAAAGAAAAGGAAGGGGAAAACTCACTGAAAACACCTCCAGTGTATTGGTTTTTTTGTTTGTTTTTTGTTTTTTTTTTTTGAGACAGAGTCTCGCTGTCGCCCAGGCTGGAGTGCAGTGGCGCGATCTCGGCTCACTGCAGGCTCCGCCCCCCGGGGTTCACGCCATTCTCCTGCCTCAGCCTCTCTGAGTAGCTGGGACTACAGGCGCCCGCCACCACGCCCGGCTAATTTTTTGTATTTTTAGTAGAGATGGGGTTTCACCGTGTTAGCCAGGATGGTCTCGATCTCCTGACCTCGTGATCCGCCCGCCTTGGCCTCCCAAAGTGCTGGGATTACAGGCGTGAGCCACCGCGCCCGGCCTTGTATTGTTTTTTAATGGTAGTCAATTTGAAGCAGTGGGAGTGGGGAAGGAACAAAGAAATCTGTAACTGGTTGTGATCAATTAGCTGTAAACACCACTTGGACTAGCCACCTGAAGTGCTCTGATCTGCTGGGAGAAAATGCATGAGCCACTTAAGTAAAGGTTCTTTAAAAAGTCACCAGATGGTACAATTTATATCTTAAGATTCAGCTTCTTCAGAGTTTTTACTCCTATCAGTAAATGAATCCTCTTTCTGGCTATGTGCAGGAAATAGCGAGTTGCATTTTTTCATAGCCTCTGGCTCAGATACCAGATATTTATATAAACTGGAATGGAAGAAAAAAATTGTATTTTTCATTCACAGAATCAAATCTTACCAATTCTCAGTAACTGAGAAGAAAAGCCCATTTGATGTAGTGAAAAATCGGAACTATATGAAGAAGCATATGCTCATCATATATAATTATTCTAATAAAACCTTTTAAAGCTATTTAAATAAAACCATTTATTTAAAAGTGAAGAGGTCATTTTAAATAGCTACTACTTATTAATTGTCTATTATGTGCAAGACACAGCCTTAAGCACACACACAAACATACATACATATGTCACTAATAGTAACAAAAACCCTAATAATGATGCCAATTAATTATATATAAATATGACAATTTTCTCTTTTCATTACGTACTTAAGCTCTACTTGTATGATTTTAACTATTATACCAAAATTTAGAATCTTGTTCCAAATGATGTATTGTTTCAAGATTCATCTGGGCTTCATAGTTATCAAGTATAGTAAAACTTTTGTGACTTTTTAAATCCATTAATCAACACAGGAATAACCCTTTAAATTCAACACAGATCTGGTGTCCGATTCTGAAGTTTTAAAATATTGATGCTCAATCTGATCACAGATTAAAACTGTATTTACACAGATAATGCTTGGGGCTTAAAAAAGGGTTGTTATAGCATCATCAATGTAAAATACCAGTAGGTCCTGGTGCTACAGTTTACCAAACAACCTTGCTCTCTATCATTTACCCTAGACTTTTTAAATCTTTTGTGTCCATTCAATGAAAAGTACTTTACTGCCTGTGAGGTGTGTGCATGTGTACACAAGCATGTATATATATGCACGCCTGGAAAGATTTCACTTTTTTTTTTTTTTTGAGACACAGTTTTGCTCTGTCACCCAAGCTGCAGTGCAGTGGCATGATCTTGGCTCACTGCAACCTCCGCCTCCCCAGTTCAAGCGATTCTCCTGCCTCAGCTTCCGAGTAGCTGGGATTACAGGCGCATGCCACCATGCTCAGCTAATTATTTTTAGTAGAGATGGGGTTTCACCATGTTGACCAGACTGGTCTTGAACTCCTGACCTCAAGTGATCCACCCGCCTCGGCCTCCCAAAGTGCTGGGATTACAGGTGTGAGCCACTGCGCCCAGCCTAGATTTCACCTTTAATAAGCTTAGCATTCTACCTACTTCTGGGTTCAGCATCCCACCTATTTGGGGCCATAGGTACTTCTAGTACTTCTAAATGTGTTTTTCAGAAACCACATAGTCTAGTGGAAAGAGTACAGACTTAGATCCCAGACTCCTCTGTGGCTCCCAACTCAGTCATCCACAGTCTTGCAACTTTATGCACAATGTAATGTTTCCAAGGTGGTAATTTTCATCTGTAAAATGGAGATAGTGAAGCCCATCTCCTAGGGTTATTGGGGTGGGGTTGACGGGACAGATGAGCAAATGCATGTAAGTACCTAGCAGACCGACTGGAATGAAGCTGGCACTCAACAAGTTGCAGATCCCTTCCTCTGATTTCCCTTCTCTGCTAAACAAGTAACTTTTTTAACAGTGCAAAAGAATACCTCAGGTGAAAAGTATCCTGAGTTCTGAATGAATAAAATCAAATTAAGGAAAGTCAATCTCTGTGTCTGCAAAAGTAAATGAAAAAAAATTGAAACAAATATATAAACTATAACATAAATGATATGGTGGCTTATTGCCTTGTTGAAGATTTTTATTCTCATTTTCTGGGTGTACTTATTGAACTGGTGGTAATTGCTCTCATTAGTGTATCAAAATATTTAATAGACTTGGCAAAAAATTGTTTTAAGTATGTGTGTTACTCTTTGGGGAGTTAGTGTATCTCTCTTGGCTTTTGATAACTTGGTCAAACATATAGCAATTTGGTCTGTATCCGGGCTGTTTCAGGGATTGGCAAGCTTTTTCTATAAAGGACCAGTCAGCAAATATTTTAAGTTCTGCAGGCCATATGGTCTCTATCAGATCTACTCAACTCTGCTGTAGAAACACAAAAGCAACCTTGACATTGTGTAAATGAGTGGGCATGGCTTTGTACCAATGAAATTTACGAATGCTAGAATTTGAATTTCATGTAATTTTTATGTGTCATGAAATATTCCACAGATTTTTTTCAATCATTTAAAAATGTAAAAATTATTCTTAACTCACAAGCTGTATAAAAACAGGTGGCAGGCCAGGTTTGGCCCAGGAGTTACAGTCTGCACATTAGATTTGGAGATAAAAGGTTAAGGTTCTAGATAAAACTGAAGCATCCACTGGCTAAGCCAGCTTGGCTGCTCATTTCTTTATCCTGGGTCTCTACTTCCTCAAGTGAATATTGAAGTCATTAAATGAGTTTTTTTTAAAGGCCCTTCTCTCCTTTAAAGTTCTATGATCAATCCTGCCAGAATAACCCTGAGGGATAATCTGAACCACACACGTCTTTCCTTGGGATTCTCAGAAGGAGAATGGTAGGAATCCTTTGGCGTGATGTTTAGGGTGCTAACGTCTCTCGTTTGCTCTGAGAGCTCGGGCTTAGAATTTCGTAACTGAGACCATACTATTTCTGAGAAAGTGGGTCATAGCCTGATGAATGAGACTTTTGATGTTTATCTCGCCCACTATCCCATCAGTAGATACATGTGAGTGTGAGAGCACCTCATCTCTATGGTTATTTCTATGGAAAGTCCCCAGAGGCAAACTCCCTGTGCATGGAGTTTTTTCCAGGAGTGCAGCTGTGCAACAAAATTAATATGAAAATTTCTGAGCTGGGTGTGCTGGCACATGCCTATAGTCCCTGCTACTCAGGAGACTGAGGTGGGAGGATCTCTTGAGCCCAGGAGTTCAAGACCATTCTGGGCAACATAGTAAGATCCCATCTTAAAAAAAAAAAAAATCTTTTACACTTCAATGATCTTTCAACTTGAAGGATTTAAGGACCAGAAAAATAACTTTGGGTCCTTACTTTCATTTCATTTGCCAAACTAGAATCTTAAAAATATTACACATACACACACACACACACACACACACACACACTCCCCAAAACCAACCAAACAATAGGCACTGAAGGGAGGCCCAAGAGTTCTAGGCCAATCTTCTAATACATAGTTTTATTTACCTGGAGGAAAGGAAATGCAGACAGGATATTAGGAATTTTCTCTTCTAGAGCTAAAATGGTTTGGAGTAAAATCACATCTGCAAGGCTCAGCTGATTACCAACAAGAAAGCTTTGTCCGTGACCCCTTAAAATCTGTGGGGAAATGGTGTACATCAGTTATAATATTCCACATGGAGAGACTGATGAGGCTATTGAATCAGTGCAGTATCGGAGAAGAGGTGAAACTAGGACCTTGTCATTTCATGCTTTCATAAATAACATCAATTAAGAGAACGCACCCTATATCTGACAGAGAGAGCGAGAGAGAGAGGGGGAGAGACAGCGAGAGGGAGAGAGAGAGAAGTACAAAAAAGGTGTGGAAATGAAGGCATCCTTAAATATCTGCTGTGGATCTGAATGAGACATTAAAGTGGGGAAGGGAAAATTCCCTATTTCTGGATTTAGCATCTGGTGTTTTGAAAGGATATATCTACTCCAAAACTGTATCTACAGAAATGCATGCAGGAGGCTTGGGGAGGGGCAGGGTGATTTAAGAAATCTAAGTGATAGATCGTCTTCAAGGGGCCCACTCTTATTTCCCAGTTCTGTTGCTAGAACATCAAGACGTGTAGTCATAAACTTAACCCAATTATAAAATTAGACTTCCTCTTACATGTCCCAAAACAGAGAAAATTAAAAGCTTGAGTTCATCTTGACTCCCATTCTGAGGGTAACGTATAGGTGTGGGGCTTATAAGAATAGATTGTGATTAGGGAGAGGCAAGAAGCAGTGGTAGCAAAGGGGAGATCCCCTTCACAGTCAACTCTTGGATGCCCATGGGTGTCTGCGTGCACCCAAGTGTGTGTGTAACAGGGACTCTGAACACAATTCCAGGTCAAATATAGCTACTGGAGCCAGAGTGGCATAGTACAATGCATCCTGAATTTGTAGTCAGAGGCCAGAGTTCCAACCCTGCTCTCCATTTTCTGGCCATGTTACCTTGGACAGGTCACTGAATCTCTTCATGACTTCATTTCATTATGTGTAAAAGGGACAACAGTTCTCACCTCATAGGCGTGTTGCAAGAAACCCTGACACAGTCTGGGCCCTCGAGACCTAAGAATGAGCAGTGACCCTTTGCCAAAGCACCAGGTCCTCTGTGCCCTTTCCAGACCACATTTCTGCATTATCCTGTTTTACATTCGCAAAGTGCCTGTGGGAAAGATACCATAAAACCTAGCTACAGAAACCCCAGAAAATACCTCTCCTTTTTCCTAAATCTAGTTCCATAAAGATGGTCAGAGGAAGCTTGCCAAATAGGCCTTCCCATATTTTCACATCCTCTTCTTTAGTGTTTGCATTGAAACACTAAAAAAGTTCCTCCCAGTTCAGGAATAAAGAGTTTGAAGCTCAGAAAAGCAGACATAACAAGAAGAGAAAAACAACAAAACCAAAAACAAAAAGAGCAAAGGGAAGATAAATAACATGGAAATGGTTCTTCTCCTCATATCACATTATCAGGGAGGATGTCAGCTATGAGATAGCTGTTCAACAACTTTTGTTGAATGAATGAATGAATGAGGTAGTTTTTGTTTTCTGTATCTTCTGAAGTTTCTGCTGCATCCACACAAGGTGGGAACTTGGTGAATGCAAGCAACAATAAGGAACAAAGGCAGGGAGCCCATACTTTTTCTAGACTTCTGAATCATGTGGTCCTAGCAGAGTCCGAGGGGCTCTAAGACACCAGCTTTGTGCTGTGGCTACTATTAGCTCTTAGGAGTCCATTAACTCTTAGGTTGGTCCAACTGGGCTCAGTTTTAAAATGCCTTGGACAGAAAAGGGTGTTTGTGGCAGCTTCTTTGTGGTTTGGTTACTCTGGGTATGTAGGCATCTCTGCCACCTACCTTTTCAAACACAGGAAAGTATCTAATTATAGCCTTCTGGGCCATGTTAACCACTTCCTTTTGTTGATCATCTGGTTTTAAGAAAGGATGCATGATAAGCAGTTCCAGCAGATCCAGCGTCCCCTCCACATACATGTCAATCCTTAAAACAAAAAAGCAGTTGTCTCAGTTTCTCGTCTCTTTGAAGCCATCAGTTTCCACAACTAACAATTCAGAGTGCTTTTTTTTTTTTTTTTTTTTTTTTAAGATGCTGGCAACTTAAGTCCCTAGAAGCATTTACCTATACCTGTCTCTTAAGAGCAAAGACATAAGGTCAATTCTAGTTGTAACTCAGAAAAATCTGTCACAGATCAGACAGCTTGACAGTCATGAGTGCTCTCTCTCCCGGCATCCTACTCCTCCACTTTTACCCCAGCATCCATGTTTTGGTCTCTTCGTATGGGTCAAACTTCATCTTTATAAAAATAGTGAATACTACTTATTGAGTGCTTAGAGTGTACCGGGCATGGTGCTAAACACTCTCTATCCATTATCTCATTAAATCACATGATGCTATGAGAAATGTACTATTCTTATACCCACGTTGCCCAGGGTCATACATCTAAGGGGTGCAAGGACCAGGCTTTGATTTCAAATTATAATCTAATGCTCACTCTCCCAGGCCTCGAATGTCACAGCAGCTCCTCATTCCTAATACTTAACAATAGTGAATGTGCAAGAAAGGGAAAAAGCAGTATCAAAGCATTTAAAAATGTTGAAATCTGAAACAATGACACCCTAGATATAGTATTCAATATCTGAATCCAATTCTTTTGTTTTACTCAGACTCTCTCTACTGAAGTTCCAACTGGTCTTCATGACCTTCTTGGGTTTTTGTTCCCTGATCTCACTAACTATGTAAGACATAAAGTAAATGTGGTATGCTACAGAGGGCTGCTAATCAGCTAAGGCATCAGTAAGCTGACAAGTGACAACACTCGAGAGGGGCCACAGTACAGGGTTCTCTCCTTGAGGTTCTTGCCAAAGAGATTGTGCTTGTCTGCTATGTAGTGGAGAATGCTTCGGGTCTGTACCAACTTCATCCCGTCAATTTCAACCATGGGCACTTGTTGGAACAGCAGGTGGTTACCTGAGAATGGAAGCCCAGAGTTAGAAGTGATCTTTTCTTCTCTGTCCCCCAACCCCTAAAAAATGCTCTGTGGAATGAAAAGAAACGGTGGAATCATGGCCTTAGGAAATAGTGTAAAGCTTCCAGATGACAGATAACCTTAACTTCATTCAGGAGAGCAGATTCAGCCACAAAAGAAGCCTGAAGGGGCCAGGCACGGTGGCTCAAGCCTGTAATCTCAGCACTTTGGGAAGCCAAGGCAGGCGGATCATGAGGTCAGGAGTTCGAGACCAGCCTGGCCAATATGGTGAAACCCCGCCTCTACTAGATATACAAAAATTAGCCGGGTGTGGTAGTGGATGCCTGTTATCCCAGCTACTTGGGAGGCTGAGGCAGGAGAATTGCTTGAACCTGGGAGGCGGAGGTTGCAATGAGCCAAGATCACGCCATTGCACGCCTGGGCAACAGAGCAAGACTCTATCTCGAAAAAAAAAAAAAAAAAAGAAGCCTGAAAACTAGCATTGTTATAAACGTTCTCTTTTCATTTTCACCCCAGGAAAAATACCTATCCACAGTGATAAGGGATTGAGGGGAATGTAGTGAAGATATTTCTTCAGTGCTACACTGGCCAATACAGCAGTCCCCAGCTACATGCAGCTATGTAAATCTAAATTTAAATTAATTACAATTTTTAAAACTTAAAATTCAGTTCTTGAGTTGCACTAGACATATTTCATGTGCTCAACAGTCACATGTGCCTAGTGGCTACCATATTGGACAATGCAGACTAGAACGTTTCCTTCACTGTAGAATGTTCTGCTGGACAGCACTGTTTTTAGAGAATCTGATCATGAAATCTAAGTAACTAGCTGAGACTCATGTATACTCTTTGGCTCATGTATACTCTGTGGCTACTCTGTAGCCACAGAACAGACCGTTTACTACCAAGTTTGCTGTCGCTAGTTAAAAAAACAACCCATTGTTTTATTTAACAAACCTGAATCCAACACTTTCCACATACCAAACCCTGGGGAGAGATGCCAGTATAGGGTACAGCTTGGCCCTTGAGGGTTTGGGCATTCAGAGCAGGTGAGGGGAGAGGCAAGAGGAGTAGTTAGCACATACCTAGTGGCTTCCAGCCACCGTCACACATAAAAGGTGGCCTTACAGCCCTGGAGAGCTGGTACCACACAAGGGAGCCTCCAGCTGGACCTGAGGACCCTGCTGTTGGCTGGGAGGGAAGCTGCTCCCACGGTTGATGGGTGCATTCTTTATGGGTCTGCTGGTGGCTCCTGCTGTAATAGATGGGCAAGAAGGGAGCAGGGCTGACCAGGAATTAAAGGTGAAGGGAGGGGGCAGTTTGTTGATTTCACTTCTGTGTAGTATTTACTTCAGAAAGTATCCCCATGTAAATGGGGATATTTATTTGCATACTTCAAGCAGGTCAGGATGCCTCAGATAGTGTGAAGAAAGTAGGGAAAGATGAGAAGGAGGGAAGGGGCAAGGGAGAGAAAGAAAGGGGGAGGAAGAGATTGGAGGGAAGAGAGGGGAGAAGAAAGGGATGGAGAAGAGCTGTTCACTTGGATGGGGAAGGAACTGCCCACCCCCTACAGCCAGCTTTTATGGAACTATTGAATAAGAAGTGATTTCCTGGCAATTTCAACTATTTATTCCCTCTTGCTTTTTTTGGTTTTAGGATACTGTTCTGAACGTTCAGTGTCATTGAATACTTTTGCCCTTCCACATAAACAGCAGTTCTTAAAGGAAAATCAGTATTAAAGGCAGTTGTTTCATTTTCATACTCACCATCCTGCAACTTGTACAACTGTTCTTTTGTTTCCAGAAATTCTTCATCAAACTAAATTTTAAAAAAAGAAATGTATATATACATAGTGGAATATTATTCAGCCATTAAGAAAACAAAATCCTGTCATTTTCAGCAACACGAACAGAAACAGAGGTCATTACGTTAAGTGAAATAAGCCAGGCACAGAAAGACAAAGACTGCATGTTCTGATTCATATGTGGGAGCTAAAAAAGTGGATCTCATGGAAATAGAATGTTGACTGGTGCTTACTAGAGGGTGGGAAGTGTGGAGAGGAAGGGGATGTGAAAAGAGGTTGGTTAATGGTACATAAATACAGCTAGACAGAAGAAATAAAATCTAGTGTTCGACAGTACAGTAGGCTATAGTTAACAATAACGTATTACACAGTTCAAAATGGCTAGAAGAGAATTGGAATGTTCCGCCATAAAGGAAAGATAAATGTTTGAGGTGGGTGATGGATATCCTAATTACCCTGATTTGATCACTACACATGATATACATGTATCAAAATATCAAATGTATTTCCCAAATATGTACATTATGCATCAATTTTTTAAAAAGATATCCTCACTCTCCAAAAGGAGGTAAATATCATACAGGCTCAGGACTACAAATACCAAGTTAAACAGTCTTAAGAAGCAGAGAGAAAGAGCAGACTTAGCATCCACATCTTGGTTTCTAAATATCACTGCCCCCTAAAAGGAACTAGGGCTCCTATAAGAGAAGGTTGATTTTGTTATGCCAGAAAGCAAGGAAGTGCTCAAATGTGAAAGAGAAAGGCATGGAGGGCCCTGTGAGGGGAATTCCCTACCAAATTTGGGAAAATTTAAGCATCCAAAAGAATGATGTCAATTATGGATTATAACACCCAACAACAAAATCTCTATGTCCATAAATGATGATGCTAAAAAAAAAAAAGGTAGGGAGAAGGAAAAGCTCTTTTTTACAGAAGACTTAATTAAGTTACTTAATTATGATAAAGGGAAACTGTCGATTTATAATGGAGAGATCGGGAGATCTCTCACCCTCTGTCTAACCAAACGATCAAACTTGGCTCCCCAGTGGAGAACACTCTGACATCCTGAGGCTTCCGTTGTAACTGTTAGGTGACGCAAGGCGCCAAAAGATGGCGCTGGTTCCGGGTTCTTCTTCACCCAGCATTACGTCGGCCCGCCAAATGAGACCCAATAAAAGAAGGCACCTCCTACTCCTCCCTTCAGGCCAGCCCCCCATCCAATCATCAGTGCCCATATAAATTACTCCACCCAACAGCTCTCTCTCTCTCTCCCTCTCCCTCTCCCTCTCTCTCCTCTCTCTCACCTCAACCTCTCCAATAAAGATCTCTTGGCTGTTCTCGGTGTGGTTTGAGTTTGCCGGCATCCTTTTCAGTAACACACTGAGAAGGTCACAGTGTTACAGGGCACAGTGTTCGCAGGGCTAAAACACCACCAAAAATATTTACCCTGAATCTACACACAAGGTGAAAATCAGGTATATTCAGGCTGTGGGACCTTACGAACATAATGGCCTGGACTTCTCAAGAGTCGAGGGCATGAAAAAAAAGTCAGGTTCTGTTGATGAAAATCAACTAAAGAGACCTAACAACCAAATTAGAAGTAGATTTCAGAGGAGAGGAAACTGTTATAACTGCTAAACAGACGTGTAACCATTATATAGATATTTGGGGAAAATAGGGAAAATGTGAATATGGATTGCATATTCGATGTTGTGAAGGCAGTGTTAATTTTCTTGGTGGTGACAATGGTATTGTGGTTATTAGGACAATTATTTATTTTGCCTTGGTGTCAGAGGCATGTGAACCACAGCAACTCCATCTTGAATAGGAGCTGGGTAAAATGAGGCTGAGACCTACTGGGGGGCTGTATTCCTAGACCACGAAAGCATTGTAAGCCACTGGATGAGACAGGAGGTCAGCGCAAGATACAGGTCATAAAGACCCTGTTGATAAAACAGGTTGCATTAAAGAAGCCAGCTAAATCCCACCAAAACCAAGATGGTGATGAGAGTGACCTCTGGTCGTCCTCATTGCCACACTCCCACCAGCACCATGACAGTTTACAAAGGCCACGGCAATGTCAGGAAGTTACCCTACATGATCTAGAAAGTGGAGCCATGAATAATTCACCCTATTGTTTAGCATATTATCGAGAAATAACTATAAAAATGGGCAACCAGCAGCCCTCGGGGCTGCTCTATGGAGTAGCCATTCTTTTATTCCTTTCTTTTACGTTCCTAATAAACTTGCTTTTGCTTTGCACTGCGGACTCGCCTGAAATTCTTTCTTCTGCGAGATCCAAGAATCCTCGGTTGGGGTCTGGATCAGGACCCCTTTCCTGTAACATTGGGAGGAAGACACATGCTGATGTCTGCAACTACTTTGAAACAATTCAGAAAAAAAAGGAAGGGAGAAAGCAAATGTAGCAAAATGTTAACAATTGGTGAATTTAGTTGAAAAACATTCAACTTGGAGGGGTGGGGGAGAATCAGGATCATAGGGTGGAGGCTTGGCTTCTGCTACTTGCCAGAGTGGGTGCTCATGGTGTGAGGAAAGGAGCCTCAATGCTCCCAGAGGATCTCCATCTAATGCTCATGAACAGTATCCTTGGGGCAACAATGCTCGAAGCCTAGATGGTCAGATGTGGTGCAGGCAGTACTCCTGGATCAATTGACAATTTGTCTCTCAATTCAGATAGATTCAGTTGAGGAATTTGTCCCTGGATATTTGTACTACAACATACTAAAATCAAAAGTCAAAACATCATATTAGTTAACAGAAAGGGTTATTTATTTATTTTTTCTTAGAGGTCTGTCACGCAGGCTGGAGTGCCATGGCTCAATCACAGTTCACTGCAGCCTCAAACTCCTGGGCTCAAGGGATTCTGCCACCCTCAGCCTCCCAAGAAGCTGAGATTGATTATAGGCTCAAGCCACCACATTTGGCTCAGAAAGTTTATATGATATATGCAGGGACAAGGTGCTCAACTGATGCTCCTAGTTAATGGTAGAAATGGTGTAAATCGCCGGGCGCGGTGGCTCACGCTTGTAATCCCAGCACTTTGGGAGACCGAGGAGGGCGGATCAAGAGGTCAGGAGATCAAGACCACGGTGAAACCCCGTCTCTACTAAAAAAAATACAAAAAATGGGCCGGGTGTGGTGGCGGGCGCCTGTAGTCCCAGCTACTCGGAGAGGCTGAGGCAGGAGAATGGCGTGAACCCGGGAGGCGGAGCTTGCAGTGAGCCGAGATTGCGCCACTGCACTCCAGCCTGGGCGACAGAGCGAGACTCCGTCTCAAAAAAAAAAAAAAAAAAAAAAAAGAAATGGTGTAAATTCTCCACGTCTCAAGGGGAATTCGCTTGGGTTTTAAGGGGTCTTTGGGCAAGTAAAGTTCCAAGCATGGAAGAAACAACCAACATAGAACAATGTCAATGATGACTCAAATTAAGTGACTGACCAACATTGAGGACTCCCTGAATTAGAACAGGCTGTTTTTCCATAGGTTTTAGTGACCTAGTTACTCAGATGTGTGTGCTTCAACTTTAGGTTCAACCCAATCGTGGGATATTGAGAATCATGGACTTGTCTGGTGGCTGCCAGCTGGTCCCTCTCGACTGTCTCAGATTTATGTGAGCACAAACTGAACTGGCAAAGAGATGGGGAGGGGCCCCCTCCCCACCACCTTGTAAACCATGTGGTCACCCTGGAAGAGAGACCAATCTAGCTTCCTCCAGTCTGGTCTGAGGAGTGAGCTCATTACTCTACCTGATCAGCCTGTTCCTGTGATTGGACTGGGATAGGTGGTTCAGATGACTTATGTTCTTTTTTTTTTTTAACTTATTTAGGGTTGAGTTTTTATTACTGTAACTAAAAATGTTGACTCATAGGTGAGTAGGAGGGGCAGGGTAGAATGAAGAAAGAAAGAAGATTTGACAAAGGGTTATATTGCATACATATACAAGACATCCATTCAAAACCTATGAAATAAATCAAGAATTACAAACTCAGAAGCCTATGGGGGTTAGAAAAATGACAGACACAAGTGAAGTCGAGCAGGTTCAGGGGACCATGAATGTTTTTCACTTTCCTCTTAACAGTTAGCAAATACACTCTGAGACAAGAGGGCGAGGTGGGGCAGTCCTTATTCAGATCCAACAATCGCTGCCCTGTGAAAACGAGCTCAGGATCAGACATCCTCCAGTTTCTACAGACAAGTCAGAAATCAGAATTTGCATATGAAAATGATGTCAACTCATTTAGAAAACTGTAAAACACCATGTGGCAAGTTGTCATAGGCAAAAAATAAAAACAAAAAACAAACACAAAACCCATAACCCAACAACTCACATTTGCATCTTTGGAGCTTGCTAGGGTAACAACGCATTATTGTGAAAATTTATAATCAAGCACTTACCTTGCCTTTCCTACATGAAGTATATTTTAAAGTAATTAAATAGTTAATGAGTGACAAGTACTCTCTTAGAAGAGAATCACAGTTCATAAACATAGGTGAAATGACAGAAATTAAAAGAATTGCCATTTTGTAATCCCTAACAATGATGATGATCAATAGCTGCTAAAACCACAAGTTGAAAAGAAAATGGGAGAAACTATAATGTG